>NC_143062.1:45725769-46038846 GCF_052426305.1 Pelodiscus sinensis
TTCGAAATAGAGCACTCTTCCTCCAATTTCCCTTATTCCTCATACAATGAGGGTTACAGGAGTCGGAGTAAGAAGTTCTCCAGCTTGACAGTATTTTGACACGATTTCAAAATAACTGCCTGCTGTATAGATGGGGACTAAGTTATTTTGGACATTAGGAAAATGTTCCTAACTGTCAGGGTGGTCAAACACTGGAATAAATTGTCCAGGGAGGTTGTGGAGTCTCCATCTGTGGAGATATTGACGAGTAGGTTGGATAAATGTCTATCAGGGATGGTCTAGACAGTATTTGGTCCTGCCATAGGGGCAGGGGACTGGACTCTACGACCTCTCGAGGTCCGTTCCAGGCCTAGTATTCTATGATTTTGTAATAGCACGAGCTGTTTCAAACTAGTGTTGCAGTGTAGACGTACCCTAACAGATTTCTTTGGGCATAACCTATTATGGGCAAAAATCCACTTTCTCAGACGCAAACTCATTTGTAACCCATTTTGCAGAACTTCCCATGTGGTGAAAATATCTTTCCTGAGCTCCTTGGATTAAGAACAGTCCATAAGAATCGAGACGTTAATGTTCAAAATGAGGTTGACCCCTTGAGTTTGGTCATTATGGAGATTCCTGCTCACCCATTTACAGTGAATCTTAGACTTTAATAATCTGATTTTCACCCACTGGGAACCCGTGACCTCTGAGACATCATTGTGGCCTTACCTATAACCTCTGGTTGAGTTACGGGTTGCTTCAAATCCACGATTTAAAGATTTTAGGTTACAGCGAGTCCACCATTTATTCTAGTTCAACACATAAAGGAATCTGTGCCCCATACTGCAGAGAAAAGGAAAACCCTCACAAAACCCCAGGATTTTGCCCAATCTGACCTAGGGAGTAATTCCTTCTGGACCTCCAGTTAGATCAGTTAGCCTGAGCGTGTGGGCAAGATCCACCCACCACACAGCAGGGAAAGAATTCACAGTAATAAACTCTCAGCCCTCCCCACTAAGCATTCCATCATGGGTCCTGTAAGTAAGCCACGAGTCCCAGATCAGCTAAACACCACTCTAGGCAATCTTATCAAACTCAGTTTTGCTGCCCTTGGCCGTCACTCTTGTTATGGATAGAAACTTCATCGCATTTCAAGCCTAAAGTAGTTGATGGCCAGTTAATACGCATTTGTTCTTGTGCCAGTGATGCCCTTAAATAACTCCTCTCCCTCCCTGATATTTATCCCTCTGAAGTACAGAGTGTGCAGTCTTATCTCCCCTCTGCTTTTGTTTGGCTAGACTAAACAAGCCAAGCTCCATAAGGCTCCTCTTGTAAAAGTAGGTTCTCCAGTCTGCTGATCATCCTGGTAGCCCGTATCTCCATCCTGTTCCAGTTGGAATTCATCTCTCTTAGGATGGGAGACACAGAACTGACACAGTATTCTAGATGAGGTCTTACCAGTGCCCCGTATAACGGTAATAACACTTCCCTACCTCTACTGGAAATTCCACCCCTGAGGCATCCTAGGATCGCATGAACCTTTTTTGTGGTTGCATCACATTGGTGGCTCATAGTCATCCTGTGGTCAACCTAAAAACCCAGGTCTGTCTTCTTCTCTACTGTTCACTCCATCTAATGGCATGGAAGTTGGATGGTTCAATCTGCGGGAGCTTCAATGCTCTGGGCAGGTGCAGAGAAGGTCGTCTTGGGCAGTAGAAAGCCCTCTATCAGGGCAGCATACCTGGACAAATGGAAAAGGTTTTCTACCTGGTGTGCAGAGAGGGGAATCTTCCCTAGGTGGGCACTTATTCCAGTGGAGTTAGAATACTTGTTGCATTTATGGACACAGGGCCTGGCACCCTCTTTGGTGAAGGTACACTTGGCAGCTGTGTTTGCCTTTCACCCAGGTTGCTCCCCACATTCCCTGTTTGGGCAACCCACGGTAGCTCACTTTTTAGGAAGGGATTGGACAGGTTGTATCCGGATTATCGTCCGCCTGTACCGACTTGAGATGTAAATCTGGTGCTCAGTAAACTTTTGGGTCCACCCTTTGAACCTACGGCTGAGTGCTCACTGCTTCATCTTTCCATGAAAGTGGCCTTCCTGGTGGCCATCACCTCGGCAAGGAGAGTGTCTGAATTGAGGGACCGCTTTTCAGAGCCGCCTCCCCTTCTTCCCCCGGTATATGGGTTTCCGCAGGGATAAAGTGCCCCCGTCCTGCCTACCAAAGGTGGTCTCCAAATTCCATCTAGCTCAGGAGATCTTCCTCCCAGTCTTTTATCCCAAACCACACTCTAGCGCGGGGCAGAGAGTGCTGCACATGTTAGACGTAAGGAGAGCCCTGGGTTTTTACATAGATCATACTAAGCCATTTCAAAAGTCCATGCAGCTATTTGTGGTGATAGTGGAGCGAATGAAGGGAGACCCTATCTCTGTGCAGTGCATATTGTCATGGATACACCTGTTTGGACCCAGCAGGGGTTTTTTCTTCCACTGGTCACAGGCCAATCGACTAGAACATGTGTCTCATTGACTGCGTTTATGGTGCAAGTTCCCCTCCAGGAGATATGTAGGGTTGCCCATTGTCCTCTAGTCATATGTTTATGGCCTTCTATGCTATCACTAAATTATCCAGGGAGGAGGCAGCTGTGGGTAGGGCAGTGTGTCAATCCAGGATTCCTAACTCTGACCCCACCTCCATGGGGTAGCAGCTCGGGAGTGACCTGTGTGGAATCAACGTGAACAAGCACTCAAAGAAGAAAAGACAGTTACCTGTTTTGGTAACTGTTGTTCTTCGAGATGTGGTGTTCCAATACCCACCCTCCTTCCCCACTATCGGAGTAGCCAGGAAGAAGGAAGCGAGGCTGGGCCTAGCCATTGGTGGCCACATGGCGCTTAGATCTGATTAGCTGGGGGCTGGGCCCGGCCGTTAGCAGCCTCGGTGGGGCAGGAGTTGTGGTGGAAAAAAGTTTCCGCATCACTGCACTAGCCCTAAGAAACAGGGGTTTGTCTGTTCACCGGCAGCCTTCCACCCTGCACCCATGATTCCAGGGGGCACAGACCTTTGTGTATGATCCAGGGCTTTGGAGTGCTGGGTGCCTCCTTCCCACCATTACTGTGGTGACTTTGTGCCCTCCAGCCATGCATTGTTCTATACTGCTGAGGGGCAACCTAGGCTAGTGAGCAGGCCACATGAGTGGCCCTCCATCTCAGCAGGCCACAAGATTGTTGCAACCCAGATGGTCTCTTGGGATAGGGCAGTCTTGCTAACGGCGCTGGTGTACCTAGAATTTGCAGGGACGCCGATGGAACCGTAGCAGCGCTTTGGATAAAGAGGGAGCACGGCTCTCACAATGTTGCGTGGAGTAACCACGCACCTCACATCACGTGCCCACATTTTAAGTGTGTGTCACTTTTGTAATACCGGTAGGAAAAAACTACGGGGATTAAAACCAGTGGAACGTGGCAACTCTGGGTATCGACAACGTTAAAAGAAATGTCTTGTGGGCCACACCTAAAACCCCAAAGGGCCACAGGTTGCCCACCACTGGCTGTTGCAAGGCCAACAAATTCCACCCTAAGTAATTGCATTCCTGCCGTTTGTTCGGTCTCCTTGCTTATTCACCCAGCCAGGGCAATGAGCTCTAATTTTGGCATCTTTCCAGTGTGACATCAGTTTTATGTGGCATCCTATCGAGTAACTGGTCTGGGCTCTCCAGGGTGCTATTTGCAGAACTTGAGGAGATTGCTTCAGAACTACCCAGACACTTTTGGGAGATTTTGTGGGACTCGCAATACAAATTCCTGCACGTTTCCCAGAGTTGCTGGACTCTACAGCTGATCAGTCAATAAACTGCTGGATTGGATGCCCTTGAAAACTAGGCTGCAACAGATGCATCTAAAAGAGGTACCTTGCATAGCAAGAGCTGGGGAGAAACCTTCTCAATACTGACCTTTCCTGCTGTTGGTTAAAGCTGTTGAGACAGGCATTCGGGTGTTTCAGTGAATGCTTCTCCTGATAATTGCCAATTGTGAATATTTATAGAAAACGGGTTCTTTGTAAGATTGTGCTGTGAGCATTATAACTGGCAGCATTCTGCAAGCAACACCGAGCGTCTCGTGCTTATTCGCACCGAATGTTGTGCCGCAGGAGTACAGATCGTTTGTGGACATTTGAAAACATTCTCATTGTCCCCTTGGACAGGGCTCACCCCGTGTGCTCAGGACCCTGTGGTATACGAGGCATTTTACAAATGTGCATAAAGAGACTCTGCCCCCTTTAGAGATCTCGCAGCTCCTGTACGTACGTAGGCTGAAATTCCCAGTGAATAATTTTATTCCTTTTCTACTCAAGGTCAGAAATGGAAAGTGTTGTGGCAAGAGCCCTATATCTTGTTAAACTGGCATCTCGCTTAGTTCTGTCCATCAAAAATACAGGGGACCTTCTGTTACTCAACAAGCCAATTTCCAGTAGCATCACAGACCTGCCTCTTTATGTGAGAGGGCACATTCCGTTTCAAACTGTCATCACTATTAAATTGTGATACAGATAAAAGTATTTAATTTCAGGCGGGGAAGACGGGCACGCTTCAGCCCTTTAATCTCTGTGCAGTTCAGATTTCCAGGGCCTTCCACTGGACACCTTTATCAGATACAGTCACGCTAATTGTGTTCTTTCTTTTGCCTTTTCTCTCGGTGTATCTGGCCCTGGATGTTTGGAAACTGCAGAACTCTGTTTGGAAACAAGATCAAGTCCGTGGCCAAGAAAGCGTTCTCAGGCTTGGAGGCCCTGGAGCACCTGTGAGTAACCCACCAGCCTTTGCCGGTTGGAACGAGGCCTGACAAAAATGGCTGCAGAGGCCTGCTAGCAATTTAATAGCGTCTTTGTAAAATGAGAAGCCAGTCCATTTGTGGGGGCCAGCTGCTTCCTTCTCATTATAAGTCACTTCAACTTTGGCCTTTTTTTGTGCCAGAAACAAAGTTAGAGACCATATGGCAAATTTGCATGCCCTTAATTTTTTTATTTGCATTGGGATAAATATCTCCTTGACTCATAACACAATCACTCTGCAGACTGTTTGCAGCAAAGCTGTATTTCAGCCCTGGCCGTCCCTTCCCCGCTCAGCGTTCCTCCAAACTCCCTGACAAGGCATGTTGAAAATGACGAGCTTCTGATACAGAAACAAAATGTCTCATTCAGTAGAGCCATTTTTTCAGCTGTTCGCAGAAAGCCAGTTTGGCTACAGCTAAGCAGTTTTGCCCATCTCCTCCCAGGGCTGAAGCCTCCCGCAGTGATTTATCATTAGTTTCCTCTTACAGATTTAGTCAGGTTTAAATATTTTGTTGCTCTCTATGATTGGATGTTGGCCATGTTGATTCTTCGGCCACTAGCACCAAAAGAAACAGTGAAGGGCAAGTGTGTTTTGGAGAGGCCAGTAATGACTCTGTGTTGCATTTGCATTTAAAGCAGCCCTAAACTCCTGGGTTACGTTTAGACTGGCATGATTTTCCGGAAATGCTTTTAATGGAAAACTTTTCTGTTAAAAGCATTTTCGGAAAAGAGCGTCTAGATTGGCACGGACACTTTTCCGCAAAAGCACTTTTTGCGGAAAAGCGTCCGTGGCCAATCTAGACACTTTTTTGCGCAAAACAAATCTCAGCTGTCTACACTGGCCCTTTTGCGCAAAAGTTTTGCGCAAAAGGGACTTTTGCCCGAATGGGAGCAGCATAGTATTTCCGCAAAAAGCACTGATTTCTTACAGTAGGAAGTCAGTGCTTTTGCGGAAATTCAAGCGGCCAGTGTAGACAACTGGCAAGTTTTTCCGGAAAAGCGGCTGATTTTCCGGAAAAACTGGCCAGTCTAGACACAGCCCTGTTGTTTCAGACTTTAGTGACTGAATTTGGAGTCCAGATTTTGGCATAACCCCTCTTCAAAGGACAAGTGATTTTTTTTTTCTTGTAAAATATTGATGATCTTCTGCAAAGGGAAACAGTTAAGAATGCTCCTTTTTGGAAATTTTTGCTCCCTTGTCTTCACACTAGCTTTAGACAACCTAAAGTAAACAACCATATTCCCCTCCCCTCCCCCAAACACATTTGCTAACAATGTCGCTCTGACCTATTCCCCATTAGAACATTTAGGGCTTGTCTTCAGAACACTGGGGATTGATGCTGAAGCAATCGATCAACCAGCCATTGATTTATCACGTCTACATAGACATGATAAATTGATCTCTGAGTACTCTCCCATCGACACTGGTACTCCACCAGAACGAGAAGATTAGCCGGTGTCAATGGGAGAGCAGCTGCCCCTCACCTGACCTTACCATATAGAAGACTACATGGTAAGTGCATTGCATAGCTGAAGTCAAGTAGATTAGATCAGTGGAAGGGATTAGCATAGACAAAGTCTTATACTAAGCAGACAGACCAGGGATGGGCAATAAACCGACGGCGATTCACCAGGGTTTGGCCCTGGTGAGCCTCTGCCTCTATATTTCCTTGCACCTGTGCAGGTATGGGGGATTGCAGCTCCTATTGGCTGGAATGGTGATCTGCAGCCAGTGGGTGCTGTGATCCCATATACCTGCGGAGACACAAGTAAATACAGCGGGGTAGGGGTCCACCTGGGGCAGACCAGATCCAGCCCATGAGCTGGTATTTGTCCACCCCTGACGTAGATACAGTCCTCTTGTTCAGGATAACTGTTTTGAAGATAATGGAGCAACACAGATTTCCACTTGCTGAGGATTTGCTCTATGACCAATAAACCTGCTTTGGACGTCAAGCTGCCTGCCGGGGGCTTGGGAGGAGGCAGGAGATGCGTAGAAGAGCAAGCGGTAACTGGTGGAGGCCATTTAAGCTGAGATGGTAAAGTGTAGCTGAGGTGCTGAAAGATTCTTGTTCCCTTGCTTCTCATGGCTTGCATCGGTGAGCTGTGCTGTCTAGCAGCCTTAACTCAGAATTACCAAGTGTTTTGTACAGTATCGATCTGCAGTAGTACAATTACGCACCATCCCGGATTATGCAACTTGCGTACCATAAAACGCGTGTGCCGCTCTTTAGCTTGGAGAAAAGATGTGGGTCTCTTGATGTTACTGTAGCATGTATTTGTATTGAAAGCGCCTCTGGTTTTGTTCGGCAGGAACCTCAGGGACAATGCAATCCGGTCTATCCAGCCAGATGCTTTTGCTAAGATGAAGAACCTGAAGCAGCTGTAAGTAATTGGATTGGATGTACCATTAAATCTGCACTGGGGTCTCATCCTGTAAGTGAGTCGTCCCACATCGGTCCCATGTACGACACGCCAGTGGAAACAATCTAAACGGCCTACATTCCTCCCTCTCTGCCAACCTTCCCTATGGGTTATTTTTACACTTGAGCAGATGTCCCGGATGCACACGTCTCACATTTAGTAGCGAGTGAAATTAGATCATAGTAACGGGGGGTGGCATGTATCCGTCTCCGCTCAGAAAATCAAGTCGTTAGGTCCGCGCTTTTTGTTCTTACACAGCTCTCTGTGACCTACTGAATCCTGGTGGCCCACCTGTGTTTCCATTATACTATGTTGAGGGTTTATGCACAGTGCTGACATTTGAGTGGATTTGAGCCGGATTGTGCATTTGAGCGGATTATCTAGTGTCAGCTACTTTTGCACAATTCTAGGGCTCTCTTGCCATGTGCCTACACACAGATTAGCAATGTGAAAGTGCAACCATATACACAGTTAACCGATGACCCTGGGCTCATTGGTTAACCATCACGGTTACATGCAGGCTCCCGGTAGTTAGCAGAGGCAGCAGTGCGGATAGTCAGGTGAGCTTGTACACATGGGAGTAAGCCAGCTCCTAGTGCACACCAGCTCCTGGGGAGCTGACTGCCGCCTCATGTGTGACCATTGGCTTTTTCCCATCAGTTACATGGTTACTTAATTAAATGCATTTTACCATCCTAACACAGATGCCTATCTCCATCTCAGTCTTCTAAAGGTTAAGCTGCAGTGTTTGATTAGCTCAAATCCTGCCCCCAGTCACAGTATAGTTAATGTATAGTTCATGACCTCGGCGTGACCTTTGGGGCTGCTCCTGTATTGCTTCTCTGCAGAGAGTGACCTTCCGTAGAAATGCCTTTGCCTGAGCGTGGCTGTTCTATGGTACGCTGTAGAGCTGAACTTTAATGGTCATTTGTCTACGGCGTGCTTGGTCAGAGGTTCCTACACTACAAGGGCCAAGTTCTCTGCTGCTGTACGTTTGCAGGGCACTGTTGTCCTGAGAGCTGTTACACCGTTAGGGTGTGTCTACACAATGCCCTTACCTGGAAATAGCTTATTTCAGAATGCCAAAATGAAGTGCTATTCTGACAAATCCCTTACCCCTCGTGGAATGAGGGGGGATGCCGGAATAGCGTGCCCGTTATTTTGAAATATATTTTGAAATAACAGGAGCGTTTAAAGATACGGAATTGCTATTTCGGGATACTTCTGACATAGCCCCGCTGTCTTAGATGTAGCCATGGAGAATTTGACTGGGAGTGCTTTAAAAATTGCAGAGAGAACATCTCCCACCTTACACCACGTAAAGCCCAGGCCTAGCTTTACGAAACGATTTCTGCAGAGTTTAAAGTGACTGTGTCCGCTTAGCGAATGCCTCTCCTTTGATGGCCTTAAACAGGGGGAGCAATAATTTCTGAATTCTAAGCATTCTTAGCAGCAGCTACTGAGGTGCCTCTAGGATGCTGTGGAATTTCTGTTGCTTCAATTAGTCACTGGTTTTGTTGAACTGCTACAAACCCGTGATTTGTTTGTGTCGTCCCGCCCGCCCCCCCTCGCATATCAGCAGTTCACTGACACACAATTCACTGAGCTGAGCCCCCTAGTTGGGCGGGGGCACAAACAGGAGGAGGTAGAGAGATGTTGCTTGGTCTGCATTGGAGATGCACTAACGATTACATTGGCTAGCTGGACAACTAATGGCTGTAAGCAGAGAGCTTTGCAGAAGCTTTTTGCAGTGGTGCTGGAACCATTTTGGGGGTGGGGTGCTAAGCTGCATCTCCCTCTTCCCCCGAGTTGCCAACTCTCCAGGACTGCATGGATTGGACTCCATTGTTGCAAGTGGTATCCAGTCTGGGAGAGTTGGCAACCCTAACTGCCCCAGGCTGAAGCCACAGCAGAGCCCGGGCCAGCCGTAGGACCCTGGGTGGGCAGGCTGCAGAGCCCATGGTAGGGCCAGCTGGCAGCAGGACCCCAAGAGCCAGTGGAGCCTGTGGGGCTGGTGGGTGACAGGACCTGAGGACCCACATGGAGGCTGGAAGCCAGGCCTGGCGGAGGCCGACAGCAGGGTGGGGAAGCCAGGTGCAAAACCTGGGGGTGCTGCAGCACTTCCCGCACTCCTACTTCCCACGCATACCTTCTGCCACTCGGTGATTAAACCAGGGGATCGGATGTCGGCTGCATGGATAAAGACTTGGCACTTTGGGCTGTTGCGGTGATTTGGATTCAGAGCTCCTGGGTCCCATGCCCGATTGCCACGGATCCGTGTGTCCTGGGCAGGTTACTTGGGTCCAAATCCTCCAAAAGATTTCAGCCTCTAGCGTCCACTGGGGTCCGTCCCTGCCTCAGTTTATCAAAGTGTCAAACAGGGCTCTCAGCACACTCAGCCTCGCAGGATTGCTGCAAGGGTTAATGAATGTTGGCACAAGGCTAGCGGTATTTTGAGGGGGGAGGGGAGGACAGATGCTATACAAGTGGGATGTATTTACCACAGCCTGACTTATTTCTGCACAGCACCTGCCGGCCTCTTCCTTTTTGGTCATGCTGAGGGTAGGGATGTGAAAGGTAAAGCAGCTCACCATGGGAAGGGAGCTGCTCCATCCCCGTGGGGTGTGCCACGGGTGGGAGGAACCCATCCAGCCTGGCTACGGTAGGCAGGGGTGCCACTCCAGCCTGCACGGACTGGAGCAGCCTCCCCCGTTGCCCTTTTTTGATCGGTAGCCGAGGGGAAGGGAGGCCTGCTGGGGGGCTTTGAAGGGCTCTGAGCTTTGCGGCATTTCTCTGGCCAGAGCTGCAGCCGGCATTTTCATTTCTGTGTCCCTCCAGCCACATAAACAGCGACAGCTTCCTGTGCGATTGCCAGCTGAAGTGGTTACCGCTGTGGTTAGCGGAGAAGGAGCAGCAGCCCTTTGTGGTAGCCACCTGCGCCCACCCTGAGTCGCTAAAGAGCAAGAGCATTTTTGCCGTGCCCACAGAAAGTTTTGTGTGTGGTAAGTGTGGCCTGGGGGTGTCTGAGGCTGTGTGAAGGGCACAGATTTCCTGCGACTGCCAGACTGGGTGAGTAGAACCGGCTTGGTGGGGGTTTTGTGTCAGCAAAGCAAACCCAAGCCTACATTTTAAACATTTGTCACTGGCTACAATTTATTTCCCACCAAAACCACACCTCACGTTGCTTGCACCTAGGGAGTTCCTTTAAAAGGCACGCTGCGTATTAAATCCCAGGGAACTAGCAGTTAGGTCAGTTATAAACACAGCTGCTCCAGTGCTAAAGAGCGAATAGGGCCAGGATTTCAGCGGTGAATTTGCTCTTGAGTGTAGCCCTGTGAGCGTCAGTTGTCGGGTCTGCAATCCCCTCCCCCATTTGTGCCTCCAACTAGAACAAAACGTTTTAAAAATTTGTGGTGGGAAGGGTCTTTAAATATAAGCTCTCTTTATGGGCATTTTATCCAATACATCTGAAACAGACAATTGCTAAAATTTGCACTGGTGTGTTTGTGGGTTTTTATTTGCTTGGCTCAGAACTACTGCTTTCTTGTCCTCCGGCGGCTTGCTGCCGTTACGTCCCCGTCTGCCTGCAGAGCAGCCTGGCAAATGCAGAACAGCTGCACACACACGTACAGCCTAGCTCTTAAATGGGAACAATGCAAGGGGAAGAACATTCTCCTTGTGGCCAGAGAATGGGCTGGAGTCATGCTCGTTCGCGCTTTCCTCCTTTGAAACTAAACGGGGCGCCAGCTTTAGAACCTCTGGGTGTGGTTTGTCCTGTTCACTGGGGTGGATTTTAAGCTGTGTTCTGGCTTGCTAGTTGAGCTGATGGAAAGCAGAGGAGCTTCTGAAAGTTCCTTTGCAAACGTGTGTGTCTTGGTGGTGAAAGTTCAGCCTGCGTTTCGTCCACACCTGAGATGAGCGCACATATATCCCTACGCGGTGAACACACATGGGCTCAGAGCAGATGGGCCACCTCCATGGCTAGCTGTTCGTCTGATTAGAGACGGGATGAGTTCTCAAACACTCTGTCCCCAAGGCACATCCTCAGAGTCGCAAAATCAACCTGGCTAACCTAAAGAGAGTTTTGCAATTTCAGTTGGCTGCCAAGCCACGTAGCCAGCGGTCCTCTCCCGTTCCAGAGGCATCGCTGTTTCATTGAACGTTACTCCACTGTTGTGTTACACAGAATCCAACAAACAAAACTGCTTGGAACTCTGCTAAAACCTTGGAACTCTGCTAAAACCCTGGGCAGAGGGGCGCAGTTGCAGGCCTCCGCCTGGGATGGGTGATGGGCAAATACAGGGGTGTTCATAGACATCTCGTGCTAACATGCCTGTGCTTCTCCATTACAACAATGACTTGAACCTCCACTTGAGGTTACCACAAGACTTTGAGGGCAGGGTTGGGTTAGAGGTGAAATGTTAAGGGCTGCCACTTGCTTTTGAACTTCAGATTTGCTCTGATTGCTTGAACAGAAGCTTTGTGCACCAGTGGTGTAAGTATTGGGATAGCACCAAGCCGCGGTCAGTGCACGTACCAGCACCTCATTCTGTGAGATGCTGCACGCTTGCACGCATACGCCCTAAAAATATGGTGCCTGCTCCTCCTAGCTAAGCCGTTTTCAAAAGCAAGCAGATAGTTGATCTTCCCATCGACAGTACGTAAAGACAAATGTGTACAAATGTCAATTGCATGTATTCATTATTTGTTAGATCGGCATCAGCTGCTAAAATAATCTTGTTATGGTGGAAATGGCAAGAATTGTGACCAGTAACAGTGATTGGTGTCTTCATCCAGGGCTGAATCCGTTTGTTTTTTTCCAGACGATTTTCCAAAGCCCCAGATTATTATTCAGCCAGAGACAACAATGGCCGTTCTCGGCAAAGATATCCGCTTCACCTGCTCGGCTGCAAGCAGCAGCAGCTCCCCTATGACGTTTGCCTGGAAGAAGGACAACGAGGTCCTTCACAATGCCGAGATCGAGAACTTTGCCCATGCACGGGCTAAGGATGGTGAAGTGATGGAATACACCACCATCCTGCACCTGCGGCATGTCACCTTCTCCCATGAGGGGCGCTACCAGTGCATCATCACCAACCACTTTGGCTCCACCTACTCCAACAAGGCCCGGCTCACGGTGAATGGTGAGTGCCGGACTAGGTTCGGTTCATTTCTTGTAGGTAAAAATGTCATCCAGCCTTATGTATCCTTCAGGGGACTGGGAGGCCCCGGTTGTGTGACTGCCTGGCCAGGCACTTAAGTATGTGCTTAACTTCAAGCATGTCCGCCACTGTTCAACACAGGCATATCCCATTGGTTTCAATCACTCGAGTAGGTTCTCTGCCAGCAGGAATGATGAAAGTATGAAAGGGCTATGAAGAGGGAACATCTCGAATAACATTTCTCTTTAGAAGGAGGATGGTTTTTATTTGGTTCATACCCTGGAGACTGATCCCAGAAGCATGTCCAGGAGGAAGGTTCTCTGACATCAGGAAGGCTGTGTTCATGTACGTAAAGCTGTTTGTCACTCTCCCTTCTGCCCCTCCTCCCTCTTCTTTCAGTGTTGCCTTCGTTTACCAAGACTCCCCATGACATCACCAGCCGAACCGGAACAACAGCGCGGCTGGAATGTGCAGCCAATGGCTTCCCTGTCCCCCAAATTGCTTGGCAGAAGGACGGAGGCACCGACTTCCCAGCAGCCCGGGAGCGCCGCATGCACGTCATGCCAGACGATGACGTCTTCTTCATCACAGACGTGAAGATAGAGGACATGGGCGTTTACAGCTGCACGGCGCAGAACTCCGCGGGCTCTGTGTTGGCCAACGCCACCCTGACTGTGCTAGGCAAGAAGCTTTGCTTCCTTGGGGATCCAAACAGTACAGGCAAAGGGCCCATTTTGAGTTTCCGAAATGGTTTTCGTAGGGAAGGCTTGAGTTGTCTGAAGCCACAGAGACCTAGTCATGAGGCAGTTGGGGGTGACCGTGAGAGAACCCAGATACCTGAGTCTGAGTCTTGTTTCTGTTGGAAGTCCCACTTCTTCTAAAGGGGAAACTCATTAAGTCATGCTATATGCCTCTCCTGCCAACGGAAAACATGTAGGAGAAACTCAACTCCGCCAGCCTGCCCTGCAAGTTATTGATATGGGACCACTGTTATTCCTTCTGCAGTGCGGGGAGGGGGTACACAGGAGGATTAGGCTATGGCCTAAGTTTCTTGTGTAGGATATGGGAAGAGAACTAAAGCAGAACTGATAATTAAAGGTGCAGGTTATGATATTGGTGTGCAGTGGAGAAGGTCCAACCAGAATTTGAGACCCTGTGTTCTTAGCCAATCTGTAGAACTTGGCTAATTGTTCCTGCAGAAAGGCTTGTTGGTTCGCTCAGTCTAGATTAGGGTTTCCCAACCTATGGGTCAGGACCCAAATATGGGTCGCCATTACATTTCAAAAGGGTCACCAACTGTCTCCCCTGGTGGCTCAACTCCCTCTTCTCCTCCCATTTTTGAATTGCCTTGGGTCACCAAGTCTTCCTGAATTGTCAAAATGGGTCCCCATCTGGAAAAGGTTGGGAACCGCTGGTCTAAATGATGAATCATCACATCCCCCCTTCAGAAACTTAATGTTTGTACTTAAAACCCCTGCAGAGACGCCATCCTTGATCCACCCACTGGAGGATCACGTCGTGTCAGTAGGTGAAACAGTGGCCCTTCAGTGCAAAGCAACGGGAAGCCCACCTCCACGCATCACCTGGCTGAAAGGGGACCAGCCACTGGTAGTGACAGACAGGCATCATTTCACTCCCGGTAACCAGCTGCTGATCGTTCGGAATGTTGTGCTGGAGGATGCTGGGAAATACACCTGTGAAATGTCCAACACTCTTGGTACGGAGCGGGCACACAGCCAGGTCAGCATCTTGCAATCCCTTGGCTGCAGGAAGGACAGGATGACGGTGGGGATTATCACCATCGCAGTGGTGTGCAGCATTGTGCTGACGTCTTTGGTCTGGGTGTGTATCATATACCAGACCAGAAGGAAGAGTGAAGAATACAGTGTCACCAACACAGGTAAGCACCAAACTTGGCCAAGGACTCCCGGGTCCGGGGAACGGTTTGCGTGCCATCCCTCAGCGGGGTCAGCCATCCCTAGCTCCTCCTTACAAGGCTGATCTCCGTGACAGAGTCCCCGTGTCATGGGCCTGGTTCAGCTCAGGAAGCTGTTCCCAGCTGTCACTTGCTACTGAAGAACGTTCGGGGCTGTGAGTTTATGGCCTGTTCGGCTGATCAACAAGTCCTCTTCCTTCCAGCCACAGCCAGCTTCTGACTCGGAGCCTGGCAGGTTTTCTCTAGCCACTGTCAGAAGCCAAGTTGCGATCTGGGTTAACCAGGCCTCGCTTGTGATACAGGAAACCCCGTTTCCACTTTGAGTACTGACCTCACCACACTGGGGCCACAGTCGCTCGGTGGACAGTTTGAGGACAGGCTGTCTGGGATCTGGGGGAATAAGTCAGTGTAAGCCTGTTGGGGCCGCTTCCTGGTCTCCGAGCCGAGGCTGCTGAGTGACCGTCTGATCCTTTCCTGGGATTTGCTGCTGTATCCCTTTAATCTTCTCCACAAGTGAGGGCAGTACATACGGAGCTCCAGGGTTGGAGAGGCCTGCGGAAACTACAACGTTGTATCCAAATTTCCCCTCCGCAAAGTTTCTGCAGAACCCTCTGACACGGAATTTATTTTTTTAACCCTTGCGGCATTGCCATGATTGCTCCCTTTCTAAATGGGGGCAGGTCAGGTCGTTACAGGGCCAGTTCTGAAAAAGGAGGGACGTGGTACCGGATCGATCTGAGTTGACATAGTTTGTGGTGGGGGAAGGGGAGTGGGACAGGACTGGCCAAGGGAAGACCAGTCTCAAGGGCTGAACCTGGACTAGTGACCCAAGATCTAGTCAGAGGGCTGCCCTCTGGGTGAAGGCAGTTTGAAAAACCAGGCCAGTTGCTGTGGCAAATAGTAAATCTGTGAACAGAGAGATGCTCCTTTTAAGTTCAGGCAGCAGGAAAATTAATACGTTCATGTAGCAATGATATTAATTCCTCTAGAGAAAAGAAACTGTTCCTTTCCTTGCAATGGAGCTGCAGTGTGTACAACTCCTAGTTCCTTTTTCTTTCCCAGAGCAATTGCTTGTTTGCTTTGTGCCAGGGGGATGAGCTAGCATAATAGTGTTCAGGTAATTGCATATTTATCAGAGGGTGGCTGAAATAAAATCAGACTGAAGCTGGTGCCCCGCACAGCAGCCCCCTGGACCGTTGTTACTGTTCGTCTTCTGGCCTGGTGTTTGCATGAGGCAGGGCCTGGTACAAATGGAGTTTGTTGCTACTGAGCCACTGACAACCCTTATTAAAAATGCAGAAAGCAACCATTATTATTCTGCAACCTGCCACTCTGACAGCTCAGAGGAGCCCCGGCAGGGGTGTCTGAAGAGACACGAAGGCTGTAACTGCTCTCTGACTGTAGAAAGCATGCAGGCCGCGGTCTTCTCTAGTCACACAGTTATGAAAGCCGTAGGGTCAATCTCCTTAATAAGAACTGCCACGCTGAACAGGTCAGATCAAAGGTCCATCTAGCCCACTGTCCTGTCTGCTGACAGTGGCCAATGCCAGATGCCCCAAAGGGAGTCAACAGAACAGGGAATCATCAAGTGATCCCTCACCTGTCACCCATTCCCAGCTTCTGACAAACAGATTCGGGACAGCATTCCTACCCATCCTGGCTAATAGTCATTGATGGACCTAACCTCCATGAATTTATCTAGTTCTTTTTTGAACCCTGTTATGGTTCTGGTCTACACAAAATCCTCTGGCGAGGAGTTCCACTGGCTGACTGTGCACGACCTGAAGAAAAATTTCCTTTTGTTTTAAACCTGCTGCCTTTTAATTTCATTTGGTGACCCCAAGTTCTTATGTTATGGGAACAAGTAAATAATGTTTCCTTATTCACCTTTTCCACACCAATCATGATGTTATAGACCCCTATCGTGTTCCTGCTTTGTCTCCTCTTTTCTAAGCTGAAAAGTCTGTCTTTTTAATCTCTCTTCGTATGGGACCCATTCCAAACCCCTCATCATTTTTGTTGCCCTTTTCTGAACCTTTTCTACTGCCGATGTGTCGTCTTTGAGCTGAGGTGACCACACTGTACGCAGTATTCAAGATATAGGCGTACCATGGGTTTATATAGAAGCAATAAGATGTTCTCTGTCTTATTCTCTAGCCCTTTTTTAAAATGTAGGAACCTACGTCCCATTTTCAAGGCACTAAGATTTTCACAAGTTCCTTGGGATGGGTAGTGCCTAAATTTTGAGGCACTCAATTCATGGCACCTTAAAGGGGCCCACCAAGGGCAGATGCTCAGTGTGGTCTGAAAAACCACTTTAAAATGTCACCCAACAATGCAGACATCCAAAGTCTTTGGTCACTTCCGAGAGGCCTTTAAAGTCAGCGGGACTGACGCCCTCAAAAACCACACAGGCGCATAACTCCTTGGGTAGAAGGGCTGGAGCGTCACATTTGTCTTTACCTCTTGTTGCAGACGAGACCATCGTACCGCCTGATGTGCCAAGCTACCTGTCCTCGCAGGGGACTCTCTCTGACAGACAAGAGGTAGTCGTCAGAGTCGATAGCAGCAACCAACCGCCTAATGGGCACATAGAGAACAATGGTATGAATTGGATTCTGAGTTGAATGTGCTGTATCCACTCTTGGTGTGAGAAGTGGTCGAAATGTAGCTGTGTTAGTCTGGTGCAGCTGAAACAAAAAAAACAGGACTGTGTAGCACTTAAAGACTAACAAGATGGTTTAATAGGTGATGAGCTTTCGTGGGCCAGACCCACTTCCTCAGATCAAGTGGGTCTGGCCCACGAAAGCTCATCACCTATTAAACCATCTTGTTAGTCTTTAAGTGCTACACAGTCCTGTTTTTTGTTTTGGTGTGAGAAGGGATCAATGAAACTTTAGTGCCTGCTACTCTTCTGCTTATAGTGTGAGCTATTCGGAAGATCTGTATGTCTGGCTGATGTGCTCTACTGGGGACACCAGCAGAGACATGCCCCACACTTAGCAGACACAGAAGAAAACACCTTTCCCAGTAGGGCTGTCAAGCGATTTAAAAAATGTAATCATGATTCATGGCGTGCGCTGCCCCTCTGAAAAGCTGCGGTAGCGTTTCAAAAGGGCAGGGCTGTGGAAGCCCAGGATCAGCTGGAGTCCCCAGCTGACCCCAGCTCCATGCAGTGCTGCCCTTTGGAAAGGTCGCCCTGGTGGTTCCAAGGGGCAGCACTGCGGGAGTCCCCAGCTGACCCCAGGTTCCTAATGCACTGCCCCTTTAAAGCACCAAAACTGCACTTCAGAGGGGCAGTGCAGCATTACCGCCTGCGATTAACACGTTAAAAGGAGTAACGCGTTAATCCTGTCCTGCGTTAATCCCAGGTCAATTGACAGCCCTGCTTTCCCAGTAGTAATTTCTCTCATCAAAACAGATTCCTTTGGTGACTACTTAGGCCTGGAAGAATGGGTTTGGCCAACACTGAGCTAGTTCTGTAGCTCCGCAACTAAATTCTAATATAAAACCCATTGTCATTGCCAAAATGTGCTTACAGGTTAAAAGCTAACATCATACAGTATTGGAAAAGACAACGTGTTCAAGTGGAAAGGTTAAATTTCTGGATTATCATTAGCCAAAAAAGTCCTTGAAAAATCGACTCAGAATTATCTGCCATTTCCATTGCAATCCCTTGTGCTGTTTAAATGACTGTTTCAATTGAAAGAGCAGATGGTTGTAATCTTTAGCCAGCTGGTTCTTTTGTTATAGGTGTGTGTCAGACTGATGGTGGAAGAGGTCCAGATGATGAAGCTCCCACTGTAGCTTGCAGACAGCCGAAGCTATGTGTAGGATACAGTAAAGACACTTGGAAAACAGAAGACTCAGAGGATGGAATGCTTGTGCCAGATAAGACAGGTACCAAACACATTAATCTGCAAAGATTATTTCATGTTAGCACAGATCAGAAATCATTTGCGAGTCAGTGTTACAACTGAGAAGATACGTTGCCCAAAAGTATGCCGAGAGTGATTCTCAGATGCAGTTAAAACAAGATCATTTTTCTCATGCTTATTTATTTGTAACAATAGTTTGATCTTAATGAAGAGCCAGGAAAGGACAGACATATGACTAATTAGCACCACTGCAGCTTGATTGGGTATTAAGCTCATTGCTAACATGGAAGAGCAATTTCAAGTGGAAGGTGTTAGACATTTTCAACAGAGGCCCCATCAAGGGACTGTCAACTTGAAAGTAATTAGAATTTTAAAAATCAAATCAAAAGTAGTTTTGGGCACTACACCTCCTCAGTCTCTTTGCCAGTGGGTGTGGTGTTCGTTACATTTTTAAAGTGATTTTTTTTTCCCCTCTCCACGTGCTGTATGTAAAGAGCCACTCAGCATGGGAATCTAACGGATTCTCTATGGGAAATGGTGAAAACCAACTAACTGACCGAGTGCAGATAAACAAAATAAACCAGGGGAGAAAACAGGACTTCCTCCTCTTCCTACCAGAGTCCTTTTTGATGTTCTTCCTGTCAACTGTACGCAAAATAATTTTCAGATCGAGCTGTGATTTCAGTTGACAATGTCCCTTTAAAAACAAAAGTACTAAAAAGATAACATACTCCTTTTCAGCAACAGCCACTGCAGAATTCCACCTCCCTTCTCTGTGCTGTCTGCTTAGCCATGAAGTAGGAAATAGCAATGGAAGAGAAATACATAAAACCTGTAAGGTGTCTTTCTGGCTCCAACAGAAATAAATATGTGCAGTGGGACAGAGTCGTCCTAGTCGTTTGAGCTACCGTCAGGGATACTGGGAGATCTAAAGTTCTGAAAAGGGCAGGATTTAGCGCGATTGGAAGGAAAATAGAGAACAGTATATTTGAAAGCAGAGAAGTGGTTTGAGATGTCTTTTCCTTCTCCAACTACTTTGGTGCTAGAATGACTGCTTCAAGCTGGCTGTGCTTAACTTCAATTGTTGCCTTTTTCTCACCCTCCACAAAGGGTACGGCCTACCGGTTGTATGCACTGACTGTAGCGGAAGTACAGACAGTATGAACGTCAACATTTACCCCAAGGATCCAGACTATTATTCTCAGCCAGCTGAGACTATGGAGAACACACATCAAAATGCATTAAGCCGAAAAGAGCCAAGTAGGAGCAGGAGCAGAGGCAGCAATCCTCTTCACCATCAACAGTGTGTTACGGTTGCCAGCACTCAGAGAATGGACACCGATAGTACGCTGTATCCCAGCAACCATGACAGAATGCCACCGTCGTCCTGCATGAATCAGCCACTGCATGTGGAAAGACAAGGTAGGCATTTTTCTTGGGATCTCTTCCCCCACCACCACGTCGTACCAGTCCGATGACATAAATGTCCTGTTTCCTCTTGGTGCCATGCCTTGCTTTTATTACGCTTTAGTAATCTTTAGTATTAAGTGCAGGATAGGGGGTGGTTGGCTTTTAATGATTGTTCTGTGTTGCAGTAATGGTGGTATTCTCAGCACCAGCTAATCGACCTCTGTACTGCCCTTACTTTCTTACAGGCTCTTCACAGCCTTTAGTGAATGATTCAGACCATAATAACCTTAATTTGCGAGCTTCCCCTTCAGAAGACTCAGTTCAGCAGCTAAAAGGGACACCTGAAATGTCACTGACATCACTGGATTTACAGGGAGAGGCTGAAGCTAAACAAACTCTTCTTTCCAATGGATACCTACCCAAATTACAAGACTCCACTCATGAGTTGAAACCACCAATAAGATCAATGGATTGAGGGGGGGAGGGATACTGCCATGTGCAAATGAACAAACCTACTAATTTTTTTGCACAGAATAGCTAGGCTACTTACTTCTACCTCAACTCTTGAACGGACACCCTCTCAAAGGAAAAGGAAACAAATGAGGTATGAGAAACAAGCTTCTGTGGGGAACAAACTCCTGCTTGAGCGTCACCTGTGTGTACATAGTTTAAAACTTCAGTGAGAAGTATTACTAGTTCAAAAGTTGACTTGCATACGAAGCACATACTTGCAAGGGACGATTGTGTAGAGAAAAGTATTTGATACAGTTGTACATAAGAGTTTTCATATTATATATAAATATATATATCTTTTACAGAGGCTATTTTAATCTTTAGTGCATGGATAACTGAGTGAAACTTTACAAAGTTTTGGCAATATTATTTTCAGTATCAGGTTGCTGTTAAATTTTTCAAGAGAGAATTCTGGTGCCTTAATGCATAAGCAGAACTTTAAAAACCCAGGCTGTTTCAAAGGAATTATCATGTTTGGCAATGGAAATTCCTTTAAATCAAGCATTGATTGGGTTATTTTAGCACAAATCCCCTCCCCCCTGAAATGTATTGCACTTAGCAGGTTTAAACTGAGATCTTAAATTATTTCAAAGAAACGCTAAATAGAGTTTATAGGGAGAGCCAAGCAATTACCAAAAAAAGACAAAGTAACACATAGCAACCTGACTTTCTTTTTTTTCTTTATGGAAGAACTTAAAATCCATTACCTTTAGACCTGCCGTGAAGAGCTAAAGGTTAAATGATCTATGGTGACAGTCTGTACTGTTCTGCAGTAATTTATAGAGGCAAGCTGAATTAAACTACTGTGGACACTTGAAAAACAGAGAGCTGAAATTTCTAACAAAAAATACATGCAGTTGGGGATGGGTTTGTTTTTCTTTTTGCACCTGTGTCAGAATTCAACCCCCCCCCCCGCCCCCCCCCGGGTCATCCCCAACTTACTGTAATACTGGCTGTGTGCAGACTATCGCCTGCAACACCTAACCAGTTTTCTCTGGCATTATATGAAGCTCATTGCTCTACATAGATTCCCTAGAACTGCAGCAAGCCCCCCCCCCCCCCGCACACACACACACAGAGCTTTCTCCTTGCATGCAGATGTTCATTTCAGGTATATGATTACCTGTTTATGCAGCAGTTCCAAGCTATTCGGAAATATTCTGGTTTAGAAATAAGGGTATAGGGTGGTAGATGGCCTCACCAGTTAAAAGGAACAAGGTCTACATGCTATGTGGTCTTTAAGTTCATCCATGATTTCAAAAACCCCAAACAAACAAACCCCTAACTGATCACATGGCTCTGTGTCACTTATAACTTAAGGCTGAAGCTTTTTATTTTTAGTGAGGCTGCTTCTGTTGGTTATGGGAACCTGTGGATGGATGGGTTGGTTGGTTTTCTGTTCTTTGGAATCTTGAGTTGCTAGACTTTGGTGATGACTACTCTGGGGAAAGGTTGGTGGGTTTTTTTGTTTTGTTTCATTTTTTTTCTTAGAAGCAACTAAAGGCCAGTTTCAGCAGAGCAGGGTCTGGTGGAAATCCTGCTCGTGTCATTACAGTAACAACAAGCATAGGGCAGTGAGAACTGATCAGGACCTTGATTCAGAAAAGCATGCGTCTCCAGGACAACACTAAACAACTAGTACTTTTCCACATCAGGGCTAAAGTAACCCACT
Organism: Pelodiscus sinensis; assembly: GCF_052426305.1. Classification (NCBI taxonomy): domain Eukaryota; kingdom Metazoa; phylum Chordata; order Testudines; family Trionychidae; genus Pelodiscus; species Pelodiscus sinensis. The sequence continues at coordinate 45,747,578 of NC_143062.1, forward strand.
CATATTATTCCAAGCTATCCCCAAAGTCCATCTTCTTTAAAAGACAGCCACCCTTCATAACTGATCTCTGTCCTGTGGCCCAAGGAAAGGCTGACCCTGGCTTTTATGGAGCAAGGCATAATTTCGCCAGCTACCTGTCTAGACCAGTTTCTAACTGTAGACACATTTGCACTTTGTGGCAGGTGACTAATTATGTTGAGTGCCAACTTTTAACTATTCAGCAAATTAAAAGAGAAGGAGATGGGTGATAGCAAATAAACAAATTGTGTATTTGTCCTCTGAACTGAGGAAAAATATACTTTCGAATGTATGCTAAAGGTGAAAATAGCAGCAGGATATGGCGGGACATACACAAGGAAAATGCGAATGACTTAACTGACCAATTTTGCTGGCAGAAATGTCATCATCACCGTTGCAAATATTAAGCACATTTGCCACACTAACATTTGAAAATAATGTATTTTTAATAAAGTTAACTGTCTAATGTTGTTACTTCCACTAAATATGTGAATCTGCTGCTTCTGAGAGGCAATGTGAAAGAGGAAGTATTACTTTTGTGTACAAAGTTATTTATTTATTAGAAAATTTGGTACAATATTGTACATTGAAAAAAATGTAAAATATTGGAAGTGTCTAACAAATGGCATTGAAGTGTCTTTAATAAAGGTTCATTTATAATAATACAGCTTTTTTGTTGTTGTTGGGCGTGAGCTTTTCAGAGTTTGTTTAAAAAAAATAAATAAATCCAACCAGTTGCTACGCTCTCCTGTCTGTTTCTAATGGAAATGTGTTAACAATATTGGGCAGAACCTTTTCAACATGCCAGTTTGAATTCAAACTGAATTCAAATAGATGTCGAATTCTGTAGCATTTGCCAACACTGGATCCTGTGGAAGCATGCCCAGGGGGCAGGAGAACTGGGAGTCCTTGCTGAGACACACACACAGCAATGAACCGCTAGGCAGTAAATGTCTAATACAAAAACGACCAATTGCCTAAAGGTCTCGGACGCTGGTGTCAAAGCCACATGGGCCACATACAGGACCGCTTCAGCAACGGGTCTGAACACCTTCACTCCTAGTCCCACTTACAAGACCACCACTACCTATTACGCAGGCATCAGTTACAGCATCATAGTTAAGGATGAGCTTAATTTTACATTTCAAGCAAAATATTCAATCTGTCAGGCTTGCCAACTGGGGGAGGGGAAGGGGCAATTGCCCTGGGGCTGGGTGATTCCAAACTGCTACTGAGGCAGCAGCTGGAGCCCCCGGCCCTTTAAATTGCCACCAGAGCGCCGCACTGTGTGCTCCAGGCAGGGCTAACGGTGGGGTGGGGGGGAGCTGCTGCACTCGGGGCAGCACTGAGGGTTGCCTGGAGGAGCTACACTTAAAAACAAAAGACCCCCATAACGAAGATCAGAGGCACTGACAGATTGTGGCCCTTGTCCCAGGGGCCACAGAATGTCAGTGCCTCTGATCTTCATGATGGGGTTCTTTTGTTTTTAAGTGTAGCTCCTCCAAAAACTATCACTCTTTGAGAAGACAGTGAGTTCTCTGAGAATCTACAACTCAATGGGTTCATTGTGGAATTTAGTGTCCGCTTGGGCCCTCTGGTATAGGCTAATATACCTTTTTCAGACTTCATGGAAAGTTCTGTCTCAGTGAAATCATGTGCAGAGACGTTTCTCTTTTTAAGAGATGAATGGTCTCTTTCCCGATTATTGGCTGAAAGTGTCTCCTTCAACTGGGGGTGATAATAGTCTATCACAGAGACTTCTAGGAAGGACTGTCCCAGAGCTGCCAGCTCCAGCTTGTGCTCAAGCCAGTGCTACACTTAATTTGGTAGCTTGGGGCCCCATGCCCGAGTCCAAGGGCTCTCTGTACAGAGCCAGCCCCTCACTGAAAGGAGTGTGGTACAAGGTAAAAGGTCCTTGTATCCGCTCCAGCATTGTTGCTGCTTATCTGCAGAGTAAGTAGCCTCCCTCTCAGTCCCATTCTTCCACTCAGAGCAGGGCTGCGTCATCCGGGGACACTGGGTTGTCCCCGAGATGGGTGCTCAGAAACCAGGGCCCATAGCTGCACCCTCCATGGTTTGCGACAGAGAAGGTGGACCTACCTGTCTCTACAGCAGCACTGCTTTCATGGGCCTCCATCCTAGACGACAAGCAGAGAGAGCTGGAGAATGAAAAGGCATCTCTCCGGCGGGCGGTCTCTCCACGGTGACGGCTCTTCAAGGTTCCCTGGGCAGCAGCACGGTGCACAGCACGAGGGATGCTCTGTGAATGTCTGCGGAACACTGTGACCCCACACTTGTTTGTGCACCGATTGCAAGGACAGCTGTTACATGGCATCACTCTCGAACAATGGGGAGGTGCTTTGTGTAGCCATTAGGGATAACCGCTGAAATGTTCGGCTATGCGCTTACACACGGGGGGGAGACGGCTCTGCACATACCGGCTCCCATGGAGCTGCCTCCCCCCTTCATGCTGCTGATACAGAGGCAGCAGCGTGGTGGGAGGGGGAGTCTTGCGCGTAACCATGAAGGTTAATCGATGAGCCCAGGTTCACTGCTTAACCATTTACACATGTACACAATCAAGCCCTCATAGCTGTCCCTTACCATGTTTGAACAGCCTGTGCATTTAACCTTAACTCAATTTCCTGTGTTTCGAAGGCCTGGTTTTGGGATAGAGTGAAATACATGGCACGGCTCTGGGGGCTAAGTTACTACACTAGATTACTGACACACTTGCCGTATATTTAAACACCATTTTGGTCTGGGACTACAAACAAGGCACATGTGGCCATCATCATTACAGAAGGCTAGACTTTGTTGGGATTAAAACAAGCTGCATCATCATAACAGCCGATTCCAGAACTGTTGTTTCAAAAGCACAAAAACAGTGACCCAAGCAAAATCTGAATGCTGGTTGGAAAATAAACAAACAGCAGCCTGCTTATTGGAAAACAAACACATAAGGAGTGGTGAGGTAGTAACTAGCCTTGTCAATCAATGATAAATCCTCACCTTCAGCTGCCCAGACCTTCCCATCCAATAAATGGATCAACTCAATACAGAAAAATGTATTGTGTAAGTTCCTTAACTAGGTTGTGCTGACAGATTGTGCTAGAAGTGTCCTGCAGTATTGCTACAGCGTCGTGGCAAATAGTCCCAGACTGGCTGGCCAACTGCACTAAAAATGTCTTGGGAAATAAGTGGGAAACAATGTGTTGAAATTCCAGTTTCTCTGCGATTAAGAGTTTAGTCCCTTTGTTCTGCAAGTTCTCCTACTGTTAGCTGATCCATAGAGCCCTACAGACCCATGGATTTGTATCTGCATTGGCGGCTGGAGATAGCCACGGCTCATTTTTGCAGATACGGTATGGACACACTTTTATAAATCTAGAACCCTTCTAATCCATGGATGTGGATACCCAGGGTTCATTTTTGCAGCTGCAGCTATGGATACCAATTTTGTATCTAGGGCTCTACTGATCAAGTGCTATAGGTTAGTCTTCTACATAAAGGCAGCTGGTTTCTCTGAACTCTCACAATTAAATATCAATTATCAGTCACTACAGATCTAGCATAAAATGCTGTAGCAGAGAGCAGGCTGCTAGTGTTACTGCATATATTAATTTGACACAAACTAAGTGGCACTATTACATTTGCCTATATTTTTATGAGGACGTATGCCTCACTGCGTCTACAAAACTTTATTGTGGACGTGCCTTCATTCTGCAGTTTCAGGTTCCTTAAAGGTTTTGAAGGTGTAACTAATCCAAGCTATACATTAGGCAGTGATTTTTTTCCCCTTAAATATTCAAAATCTTGGGCCTTTGCCTTGATCATTTCAATGGAGCCAAAAATAATAGCTTTTCGCAAAGCCTTTAATATTTGCTTTATAGCCCTGCCCCATAGTCCACTCACTGATTTTAACACTTGCATCTTTATGCTGAAGCCAGAATTGAAGTCTAATCTGAAATCATGCTAGCATCACCCCCGACAGCTATTATGCGTGATCTGCTCTTTCATCAAGGAGAACCTCTATTTTCTATTTCTCTGCAGACAGGCCTTTCCCATTTTGTGCTTCACCCCTACAAGCTCAGCTCCACATCAGATTTTGGGAGGGAAAGAGCTGGGGGGAAGGGAGGCAAGAGCTGTCTGTCTTGCATAGTCCACACTTGGGATTGGCTACCTTTAAAATAAGACAGCATTGTACGTTTCCTGGCGAAATCCGAGTCGCATAAAACAAACTGCATCGGTTGCCAAGCAAGAGTGCCTGCTATGCACCTGCAGGTATAAACAGCGGGATAAACTTTCACAACATGGCTCAAATCAGAAAGAAGTGGGCACTATTCTTCCCAGAGCGCTCCCACCTCAGGATACTTTCTGGTCTTTAAACACCTGCTGAGTGCAGCTAGGTCAAGTCTTCCGCAGAATTAAAAATGGCCCCGATGCTGAGGCTCAGGTCTGACTAAATAATGAACATTCCTTTTATTCCATCTTGGCTGCACAGCTCATGTTCTTCGGGTTTACAACACATTTTACTTGCATCAGGTCTGATCGTGCTCATTGCAGCTGGTGGCTTTAGCTGCTTAAACCCCACCTGTTATTTTTTTGGCACAAGTCTCCCGCTGACTTCACGGCTTTCCATACTGGGAAATTTTAAGTGAGAGAAATTGGATTATTTAAGGGCCTTTGTTCATCGTGAAAATACAAGTGTTGGCTGCTAAGCAGCTACTTGGGGGCAGAAAGCAACCCGAGGAGGAGGAGGAGGGCGTGTTTCCTTGAGAGTGGCGTGTCTTCAGCGCTTTGCAGTGATCCACGGGGATCTCTCTCTCTCTCTATGGCAAGTCAGAGCAGCAAGCTGCGAGTTTTGTCGTATGTCCCAAGAAAGATGAAGCCCCCCAGACTGATGGCTGTCATGCGAGGGACAACTCCTGCAAACAATCTGAAAGACAAGAGGAAAACGTGCTCACAGACTAGCCCTGAGCAGAGGTTACATCTCCAATGGCCTCCTGCACAACCTTTTAGTGGAGCTACATCCACAAACTTGACCCTGCTGATTCCTGGCAGAATTACCTCCTAGCAAAGAAGTCTTTATTGCTGTACAGGATCTTCAGGGGGTAGCCGAGTTCGTCTGCTACAGAAAGAAAAAAAAAAAAAAGGTCTGGTAGCACTTTGTAGACTAACCAAACATGGAGATGGGATCATGAGCTTTCATGGGCACAGCTCACTTTTTCAGATAACTCCGGTCATCTGAAGAAGTGAGCTGTGCCCACGAAAGCTCATGATCCCATCTCCATGTTTGGTTAGTCTATGAAGTGCTACCAGACTATTTGTTGTTTTTATCGCTGCAGTGTGAGCGCCCTGCCTTTAAAGTACCGATCATCAGCAAGCCTCCTGAGGTGGGATTCCCACTGTACCATCAGCACGAGACTCGCTGCTTGTCTACACTGCACTGGAGTAGAGGGGTCGGGGTTGGGAAATGCAGAAGGGGGGGGAAGACGTGGCTTTAGCTGCCCCGTGTGCCAACTCAGAGGGGCAGAGGTCACTAGCGTCGTCCCGTTTGAAAGATGAGGTGATAATGCAAACATGGCGCCTCTTCGGTCGCGCTGGCTACGTCCATATGGGGCAGCTCCAGCATGAAGCTTTATGCTCAGCAAGGCACGCCCCCATAGCAAGAATCTGGGCCTAACACCGTGGTTTACAGTCTCACAGGACAGGCGACTGCGCTTGGCCTAGCACCGGACCATCCTTCAACCAGGCCATTCGCTGGACTCCAGGCAAGTAACTCAGAGCTCAAGAGAGAAAGATGAGAATCAAATGCCAGACCCAGGCCTGTCACCTCTACTAGGGATCTGAAAGGTTAACTGGTTACCCAGCCTAAACGGGTAATGCCTACCAGCTCTGGTTAACCGGTAACCAGTGGGGGCCGGAGTAGATCCCGGCCCTGCTGCAGGCTATGGGCTGCTCTAGTCCCAGGGGGACCCATCGCTGAGAGGGGCTGGGTGGGGAATGGGGGATTCCCGAGGGCTGGGTGCTACCCCAGCCCGGATCCCCCTGAGTCAGTCAACTGATTAAACATTAGGTCAACCTAACTTTTAACCAGTTAACTGAGGAACCAGGATTTTCCATCGCTGTCCTGTACCTGTCCTGCGCGCAGGGAAAGAGGAAATGGCGTTAAGAGCAGCACTAGGCGACAACCAGGACCGGGGGAACTAATAAACGAACTGCAATCACTGCAAAGTAACACCGCCACGAGCGGCTACACGCTGCCCGCTACGCCTCGGAGACGCCGGAGAGGCAAACCCCGGTTTGCTCAGCTCAGGGAGAGGGGCCCTTCGTCTCAGCAAGCAAATCGCCTTGCTACGCTCGGCCAGCACTTGACTTGAAAAATTGTACCAAGGAAGAGCAGCAGCAGGCAGATCAACCCCAACATGGCCTGAGAACATTCAGCACAGCCTGGTCCCACCGTCCTTGGTGGCTCCTGGCAGTTCAGTATTGAGGCCTGGGTGGGCCATGAATTGCTTCACCCATGACTGGGTTTGACAGGCCACTCTCAGCCCTACACCTGGGCCAGGTGCCCTCCTGCATTTAAGGCACGATTTTCAAAGATCTGACAAGGAGTTCTAGGCCTAGGGCCCTTTAATCTGCTCTTCCGCACTGAAGTACAAAGAACGAGCGAGCGATCTTCCATCAGTGTGGGATGGGTGAGGGACACGGTGAGGTGGAGTAGGAGACATTCTGCCGAGCCTGGCTTCTGTGGCCTGGCCAGAACGGTTTATCACCAGCACTGAGAGTCATTCCTGTGTACCCCAATGTTAGTGGGGGGCAAGGGAACATTGGGAAGGCACATTCCCAGAGGAATTCGAGGCTCCTTTCGCTCTGAACCCCCAGGGCTAGTCAGACACTGGACCCGGTGACCCTCCAACCGCACTTCCTTTAGTTTTGCGATAACGATCTTTGCGTGGGGGCCTGGAGCACACAGGCAGATGGAAACGTTTTACAGCGTTTTGAGCAGCTTGGGGCTGTGGCAGGCAGGGAGCCAGTGGGGCCATAATTACAGCTTGAAAACAGAGTAGGTCGTACCGGGCATAGCCCGGCGGAGCACGCAGAGCGTTATGCCCGGGGTGCAGCAGTGTTCTCCAGCTCGCACCACCCTTCCCCTGCGGACTGATGACAGCCCGTTCCTGGAACCCTGCACACGCGCAGTTCCAACACTCCACCCCCGCAGCCACCGCTATTCCAGATGCGGGGCCCACAACTTTGAGGAGGGATCTCGACGCTGCAGCTCTGCCCCCCCACTCCTATTTCATCCCCCTCGGTTCCACCAGTCGTGCTGACCCGATTTCCTTCTGCTCTTAGGTCTCTGCCTTTAACCACGGGGTCGGGGCAGGCCTGGGTTACCAAGCACAGCTGCTCATAGGGCTAAGGCACCACCGCACTGACTGTGGAAGGCTGAGTTCTCTCCCCAGCCTGGCCTGTTACTCAGCTCGCCTGTCTGAGCCCCGCTTCCCCTCCCACCAACAGGGAATAACCACGCATGTTGTCTATTTAGACCAGGGCTGAGCAAGATATGGCCCGCAGGTTGCATCTGGCCTGCCAAGCCATTGGATCCGGCCCGTGGGCCACCCTCAGGTACAGAGCAGCCAGGCACCTCCGAGGAGCCCCATGCTGCTTTTAAGCGGCTGGCTGCTCCCTGTGGCTCTCTGCTCCGGGTGCCAGAGGGAGGGGAAGGAGGCTTCACGTTCTGCTGACACCCCCCCTCCCACCCAGCAAAACCTTTCAGCTCAGAAACCAGCCAATGAGAGCTGAGGGATTTTGCTGGGGGGCAGGGGCAGGGGCAGCGCAAAGTTTCCCCCTTCTCCCCCGTGCCTGGAGCAGAGAGCCACAGGGAGCAGCCAGCCATTTTGAGCAGCTTGGGGCTGTGGCAGGCAAGGCGCCTGCCTCAGGATGCTGCAGGGCCGCTGGCCAGGAGCCACATTGGTAAGCGCCTCTTGGCCAGAGGCGGCCTCTAGGAACCCAGCTCCTTCCTCCCCCGAACTCCCTGCTCCCTGCACCATCCAAAACCTCTGCACCCCCTCTCCCCACCTCCTCCAGATCACAACTCCTCCCAGACCCTGCACCGCCTCCCCCAGGCCAGAATCCTCCCCTGCATCCATATCCCCTCCCTGACCCTGCACCCCAATTCCTGCCCCAGGTCACAACCCCGTCCTCCACCCAAATTCCCTCTCAAACCTCACACCCACTCCTGCACCCCAGTTCCCCACCCAAACTTCCTTTTGCACCCACCTCCGTCCTGGACCCCGCACCCCCCATAGAAAAAAAAAAGTGCAGCCCTTGACCACTTACCAAAATATTGCAGCGCTCCCCTCATCAAAAATGACTGTCCACCCCTAATTTAGACTCTAAATTCTGCCAGGCGGGGACTCTCTCTCACTCTGGGTTTTATAGCTGGGCCCTGATCCTCTAGCCGCTACAGTAACACAATGATTGGTTCGTGGGCCTGGAGCCAAGCCGGGCATTTTAATTACAGCGATGTGCAGGCGCAAGTGGCTCAGATGCACCTCCGCAGTCTGCCAACGGGGGATAACGTGGCTCCTGGTTTCCCTAACCCCTATTAGCCAGATCTCTGCATTAGCGGAGCCCTCGGCCTGGGAGACAAGAGGGTCTGGACTGTGCAGCGGTCGAATAGGAAAGCAGAGACCCCCAGCTGCAGGAAAGGCCGCCTGAGGCAGAGTGGCTCCAGCGGCAGAGAATGACGCACACAAGGGGCCTGCACTCACGGCAAAGCAGAGACCTGGTCGGGGGGAGAGGAGGAGAACAGGGGGTGTTTCTGCTCTGCTCCGCCAGGACCACAACCTGCACCTACAATATCCAAGGGGATCAAAGGAGGGAGGGAGCGGAGCTGAACAGGGCTCCTTGCACCATCACTTAGCCGAACACGATGGGTGTCCCCAGGGCTCGTGGGATCCCCAGGACACTGTCTAATTTCCAATGTGAATCATCGCCAGGGTGTATGATAAGGCCAATGTGCTAGGGGTGTATCTGTGCCACCTGCCACCCCCACTTCCTCCCGCCTACAGAGCTTGCTCATAACCCCACTACTGGCACATTTTCCATTTTGAATGCGACTCCTCCCCAGGGTTTTTCCACACCCTGGAGTACGTGTTCCCAGATGCTCAGCCCCTACGTCCATCAGAAGCTTGAGGCAATACTGCGGGTAGGATCCTCCTTGCAATATGAGACATCTCCCCGTTTGAATAGACAGGATCAGAGGCCACCACCTAAAGCAGGGGTGGGCAATCATTTTTTGCCGGGAGCCACCTCAGAAATTTTTGAAGTGGCCAGAAGCTGCATTGAGAGGGGCGGGGCTTCAAGCGGAAGGGGTGGGGCCAGGATGTTTCCTCACCCACAGACCATGATTGGTCTGGGGATGGGGGAGCGCCATTGTGCCCCCCCCCCCCGAGGTTCCCCCTAGGCGCCCATGCCCCTGGCAGTGGAGGAGACTTCATATACTCCCCCTTTGGCCTCCAAGCCAATCAGGGCCTGGGGAGCGCATGAAGCCTCCTCCTCTCCTGCCAGGAGTGTGTGACGCGCACCTGGCAGGGTGGAGGAAACTTTGTGCGCTTCCTCCTATCCCCAGGCCCTAATTGGCCTGGGGGCGGGGGAGCGGCAGGGCATCTGCAGGCCAGATTCAGCCTGCGGAGGCCATTTTGCCCATCCCTGACCTAAAGTAACTCACTGGCTAAGCCCCATTACTCAGCACTACCTGTGAGTTGCATTTCCTAAAGCAGAGAGCCCTTAAAGCTGATGGCTAGTCTCTATTGAAAGTCTCAGGATTGGACAGCAGCGCAGTTAGGGCCCGGCGCTGGAAGGAGACTAAAACGGGTGCAATAATGTGTGGGGATGTACACGCGCCTGAACACCTTTGGGGAAGTTTTGCTTAGTGCTCAATATAGGGAACTAGGACTTGCTGGAACCTGCTGGGCCACCATCTCGGAGAACATAAGAACGGTCACACTGGGTCAGACCAAAGGTCCATCCAGGCCAGTGTCCTGTCTGCCGACAGCGGCCAGCGCCAGGTGCCCCAGAGGGAGTGAACAGAACAGGCAACCATCAAGCGATCCATCCCGTCGCCCATTCCAGCCCTGACAGAGACTAGGGCCACCATCCCCGCCCATCCTGGCTAATGCACATTCAGGTGAGTCATTTCATTTCACTCTTCCTGTGAGGAAAACAACACTTGCCAATCTCCCAGCTACGGTCTAAGGGTTCACCAATGGCTATAAAGTGTGACAAGCGCCTGGGGTAAAAGGTGCTGGAAAAGCGCAAGGCATACAAAGCCCGCCTGGTGCGTGCAGCTCAGAAACTGCTCACCTCAACTGCCATTTGCAAGTGTCAAGGACGATGGCTAGGTGCATATTGCTGCCTTAATCGCACCCTTATTCGATGCATTGAAAAATGTGCATGAAGGCAGGGCCCTCTCTCTTTTGGACAGAAAAGGAGGTGAATTCATTGGCATGAAGCACATGGATTTCTTAGGTGCAAAACAGGAAGTGAGCCTTGAACTCTGGTTGTACGAACGTGGCAAGAAGTCACATCTCTCTGCCCTGGAATTCCTTCTCTTCAAATCTGGGAGTTAGTAGAGAAGCCAGATATCATTTTATATTGCAGCCCGCCAAAAAGCCCGACACTTGTATTGGTTTGGATGAATACATTTATCATTGGCAGCAGGACACAGGAGTTGCTCCATTTATTTCCCCCCAGGCTTTCTTCCTTCCCCTCAGCGCTGACACGCTTTAGCCATCTTTGCGTTTTTCGATTCTCAGGATTATTTCGATTTCTACCGGGTGTGCCACTTTCCGGAGAGGTGTGTTGTTGCCCTTTGGCTCTATTCCATCAGGGCACAATCGGAAGGCAGCGTTTGATTGCTGACTATCTGAAGTGGCCATTTGTGAAATAGCCTGGAAAGAACACAAATGATGTGCCATTGTGGAGGGGTGGGGTGCTCTAAGTACACACAGTACTGGACTGTGCATGAAGCCAGGCCACAGACAGGGCACCTTAAAGCGCTATCCCAATATAGTCTTAGTCTGGAACAGCTGGAATGCTTCCTAGAATTAGTGTCCAGGAACCTCCTGCAAATTGTTTTGAATTAGTCTCTAAATATGTAAAAAGAATATTGAACTTTTACTAGTTGTGAGACCAGAGATCGGCTGTCAAGGAAAGCTCTCTCGAACTCGACTGGAGAGTATACATCCAGTGTTGTGCAGATACGGAGCTAGCTATCGAGTGACTTCTAAACCCTCCAACAGCAAAGAATAGCACTGGCTAGAAAAAGCAGCAATGAAGCTAGAGATTTGCATAATGATTCTTATTGTAGGAGAAAAAACACCAACACCTCATGCACCCATCCAGACCTGCATTTGTCCCCCACATCTAGTTAATGCTCCACGTGGATTTTGCACATGTCACACCCGTAACTACAGACTTAATTAACTCACAGCAGATGGCTGACGACAGTCTTAGAAGCACACCACCACCACAATCAGCTGAACCAGTGGGTGCAGGCGGAATCTAGGATTTACGATTCCAAAACCCGGGGCCGCTTGCAAACGGACCGCTGTAATGGTTTTAGGACTTGTACTCCGCATGTCGATAGCCACTACAGAACTAACCAGGTACCCATGCAAATCAATACCAATTTACACACCTGTTATATCTTTTGTTAAAGGATCTCAAAACACCCACAACTCCACTGTGCGGCCAGGAAGCATTATTTCTAGTCTTACAGATGGGTAAACTGAGGCATGAGGCATTCAGACGATTCATCTGGCATCACACAAGGATCTTCCAAAGCTGAGTGGAAATCCCAGACCCTCTGACTTGTGCCTTAAACACTAATCCATACCGTGTTCTTATGAGTTAAATATTTGGTAGCTAATTATTTTGGGAAACAGAGCTGTGCAGAAGGCTGCAAACGCCTGAGTTGATCAGACTGATGCTTTGAGCTCTATCACTATTCAGATTTTATTTTTAATTAGGGATGTTAATTAAAGGTTAACTGGTAAGGGCTGGAGCAGCTCCCTGCCCACCGTGGATAGGGGGCTGCTCCAGCCCCCTGGGACCCACTGCGGAGAGGGGCTATTTCAGGCGTCCGGAGCTGCCTTCGTCCACGGTGGGTCCAGGGGCCGCAGGCAAGGGCTACTCTGACAGGGCTGGAGCATCTCCTGCCTGTGGCAGGAAGCCATTCCAGCCTGGCTGCAGGGGATCAGGGGAGGAAGCTGGACTGGGGCACCCTCCTCCTTGTCTGGTTAACCGATTAAACATCACATTTAAGCGGTTCACCAATTAAACAAGCTTTTACATCCCTATTTTTAATACACATTTTCCCTAGGGAACTCCAAGTGGAATTCTTCCATGCGCAACATTGACTCATGCCTGTTAGGGTCAGGGAATGCAGCTGCAAGACACACAATTCCAAACAGCCCCCCCTCCCCCCCCGGCCACCGATACATATGTAATGAATGTGTTATCCAATGGAGACGCTGTGCCCTGGATGTCCTATGTCAGCTCTGGCAAGCCCCAGACATTCTCTTATAAACTGTTTCCTCATTTGCAGCATCATCACTGTCTGCCTAAGTGGCAGGCTGCTGGCAGGCTGAGCTATTCACCACTCAGAGGCAAGAGGGTTTGCCCAAGAGGAATGTCCTTGGACTATGAAACCCCTGGAAACCTGCGCCAGGGCAGGAGGAAGGAAGAACAAGCTGTAGGGTGCACACTTCAACGCCACTTCCCTGCCCTCTGCATTCCAGCCCAGCGCTCAGGGTATGCCCGGGGGCCTGTTTCCTGCTGGGAGATGCTGTGCCCACAGACCAGGAGTTGCTGATTCACAGCTTCACACGGCGCCACACGGTGACCAAAATGCAGCATTGCAGCATCCCACTGAGGAAGGGAAACACCTGCAAATCCCAGCTTCACTCTCTCTGCTTTTATCTCACTCTGCTTTCCTGATCTCTCGGGGTGTTGGGTCCCCTCCTCCCCCTATGCTTCCTGCTAGGGAAAGAGGGCAAAAAAAGGGGTCAGAGGTGACATTACTGATATTTTCTCACACAAAATTCCTGGGTAACAGTGGAAAGCTGGAGGAGGGTTGGCTGACACTGAAGGGCAGTGCCTATCCAAGACTGGCCAGGCTCTGAGGAAGGGGTAATGTATATTAGTGGTTAATATTTGCAACCTTGCGGCTCCAGTGTGCTAGGTGCTGTACACACCCCCACACCCGAATGACAGCAACTTGGCCTCGTGCACAGCGAGTTGATTCCTACTTTTTTATATGCACGCACACTTACTTCTCTGGCCTCTAAACAGCCTCTCACAAGTCAGTCCTTACCCAGGTAGCCCTTGAGACCTCCAGACACCGTGCAGAGCAGACAGTATGTTCCCGCTGGCAGTGCTGGAACCGGCCTGTATCACAAGAACAGAGAGACCATAACTGAGCTGACTGCCGTACAGTCAGTCATCAGCCAGATCCAATTATTTATCAAGCTACCCATCCGTTTACACGGCAGCGCACACACACTATTGTCATGGTACTGTCTCTAATCAAGAGCAGGGCCCCACTGTGGTTGGAGCTGTACAGACCCCTACTGAGAGAAGACAATATAAACAGGACAAAAGGGGAAACTGAGGCACGGAGACGTGCAGCAACTCTCCCAAGCCTCACAGCAGGTCGGTGGCAAGACTGGGAATGGAACCCAGGTGTCCGGAATCCCAATCCAGGGGAATCCCAATTAGGTGCCTCTCATGCACCTAATACGTGAAACAGACTGTAATACAAATACATTGGCTAAGAACTACCTGGCAGTGTTGCCGCGTCAACATTTCGAAACCCAGCAGAAACTTGCCTGGGAGTTTAGTTTAATACTCTGTACTAACGACAATCATTCAGAAAAACTGGAAAAGGCACCTCAGGGCAAACACTCTGATTACAGCTCTTGAAATCTCTAGGGCCCCTCCATCTTTCCACTCTACCCAATAGGCCATGCTGCCTCCTTTAGACACATCTGCTGAATAATGCTGCCCTAGGCACTCTTACACACACACAGCCATGCAGAGCACACTAAGTCCAGTACGGCACCACTCATCCGACGAGGTGCGAACGGCCAAGAGAAATGCCTCATTACTCTACCCAGGGATATGGGTAGCGCAGAGCTGTGACCCATATGGGGTAAATAACTCTGCCAGTGCAGCTCCTTAAACGATCACACACCTATACCAGTTGCTCACATTTTAACCCTCCTATGGCTCTAGACCTGCTCTGGGGTAGGCCAGATTACGTGCTCATTGAAACAGCAATGGCCCGCCTACATGAGCCCCCCTGCTTTTTGCCATCCTTGGCAGAGTTGCCGCAGTGGCCGCAATGGTTTGAAATTCTAGGGCAGAAAGTCTGGTGTGAAGCCTGCCTCTGGAGAGCAAGGCGAACACGCTCCTCTCATTATAAAACCTCCCAAGAATACACTGCTGCCTGGATTTTGAATGCAGGGAATTTGACCCCATAAAGAAATCGTCATTAAGACTTTTGCATTCCCTCAAGACAGCCTAGCACAAAACACAGTGACGTCTAAGATGGCTCCTTTGGGAGCGATGGGGAGGGACGTGAAAGAACAAGAGGAGCAATTAAAGGGCAATGTAACGCAACACCGGTTTTACCCGTGCCTGTTATGCACATCTACATACATTCCCGGCCGAACGCACAAGAGCAGAGGTCATTAGCAAGAGGTGTCGTGCTACATTTCATTTTGTTGCTACCGTGCAGAAGTTTTGGCACTGCAGACCACGCACCTGCCCCTCCGCTCAGTGTTCTTCCATCTCTTACCTTTGCCAGCATAATTCTTGTCTTTGCTACATCGAGAGGTGTGGTGACTGCAGCTGCAAATCCACCTGAGCATATTAAAACACCAGACACAAGTGAGACATTGTATGCTGAACGTGGGTGCCACCCCACAGACAATTCCCACAGCATGGGCCACCACCATTTCATGCTGATGCTTGCAGCATGCTCCTCAATTCAAAATCTGGATGTATTTGCAGAGTCTCTCTGGAGCTTTAGTATTTTGCATCTACAGGAAACCAGTTGTTGATTATTAGTTATTATTGTTACTATTTATCAACTCTATTATGGTAGCACCGAGGAAGGAGGGATGTGAACGACTAGTCCACTATCCAATAAGCAAATATTTAGCGGATAGTTGACAGTTTATCAGATAGTTGACACGTTGCTTCTTCCCCACTTGCTGCCTCTGTAAGATAGAGACAGCAAGGGGCGGGGAGGCGGGAGAGGAGAATTACCCTTATCAAGTAATTGATAAACCCATTAATCTAAATTGAACATCCGTACAAGGAACCCCAACTCTCACTGGAGTTCCATTGTGCAAGGTGCTGTACATACATAGTAAGAGACAGTCTGACCCAGTAAATAAGAGTTTCCATTTTAAATACCTGCATATTGTAAAGCAAAGGAAATTGCTTGCTCATGCATGCAGAGGGGAAATCAAGCACAGCATATGTTGCTGCCTTTTGAAATTGGAGTTCAGATCAGTTTGATAAACTATACCGGATAGGTACATATATTATTATTAGTTAATTATTACTACTGATTTGTATTGAAGGGGCACCTAAGAGCTCCAGCCATGGAGAAGGACTGTATTGTGCTGGGTGTTGTACACATTTAGCTATTGTAGTACGGATGCCCCATAAACAGTCAAACATGGTGATTAAAAATGTCCACCAGACACTCGCTCTGGATCTCAATAGGCAGGGTGTTTGGATCTGGAATGATGGGTACACTGCTAAAGGAAGCAGGAGGCCAGGAGTGGTTGGATGGGCCCCAGTGATGACCTCTCTTGTGGAGGCAAGCGAATGCTACTTCAGAAAGAAACAAAACAGAGTAGCCCAACATCTGTCAGCTCCGTCGGATTGTTGTTGGGGGCCTCTGCAAAGTGGCCAACCATCCAAGCTCTCCCAAATCTCTTCCCTTCCAAGTGAAATGTTTTCCCACCACTAAGCGTTTTCTCCTCCTGCTTCCCCCAACCCCTGGCACCGTCGTGACAAGCACCCTCTTCTTTCAATGCATTTCCACCCGCCCTGTCATTACCATCCTCAGCGCACAGGGCTGTCACCCAGAAGGGCTGGCCTAGCAGTGACTTCCTTGGTAGTAATTAGTCATCGAGGATGGAGCAGAAGCAATGCAACTGGCTTGATCTGCTCTCCAAAGAGACAACCAGCCTCCTGGAATCCCAGCTCTTGCTTACAGTGGTGCACATCAGCAGTAATTCCACTGAAGTCAAGGGACTGATATCGTGCTGCAGACCTAGGGATGTTGAAATGGGTTCACTCAAGTCAATGGGTAACCGCTGAAAACGTTAAGCTGGCTCTCTGCGCATACCGGGAGCCTGCATGTACCCATGAAGGTCAACCAATGAGCCCAGGCTGACTGTGTACACTGTTAACGCTTTCACATCCCTATGAAAAACCAAATCGCAAAGAACAAGAGGCAGAAGCTAACAGAATCCTTTCCCTTCTCTCTCTCACATGGGCCGCAGTTTCCAGTTCCACCGCTTCCTTCAGCTCCCATTGGCTGGATTGGCAAACCACGGCCAACAGGAACTGTGAGCGGCCATATCTGTAGGTGCCCAAGTAAACCAAGTGTCAGGCGGCCCTGCAGGGGTTTACCCTGGTGAATTGCAGCTAGCCCGTGGGCTGCTCATTGCCCACCCGATTTAGAATAACGACAGCCCCAATAATGCGCTTCATGAGCACAACCAAATAGAGAAATTCAACGCAGGTTTGCAGATGAGTGACTAGAATTAAAACATATAGCTGGTGGCAATGGGAACCACGTTTTATATAAGGCAATGGGTCTGACAAACCAAAATGCCGAAGATAATTGTAGAATAACCTCAGAAAGTTACTTTCCAAGAACAGTTTCACGGACACGCTACAGCTAATAAGGCAACAGTCCCATCTGCATTACAACTGTAACTGTGCCAAGGGACTTGGTTACTACCTGGCTGTCCCCTAATCTGGTTTATAAGTGGAATCAAGTAATGTAGACAGGACTTGAAGCCAAATATGAGTCGACAGCAGGAGTGGGAAGAGGTGGGGGTGGAGCAGGAGGGACAGAGTGGAGTGGAAGCAGGGTGGGGGCAGAGGTAGGCTTGCCAGATGGTTTAACAAAAAATACCAATCCCTCCCCCCTCCCCAAAAAAAAAAAACCACCGGGAAAAAATTCTGTTGAGGGTGAAAAAAAGGGGGGGGAGGGGACAAAAAAGTTAAGCAAAAAAAACAAAAAACAAAAAACCAAACCAGAACAGAATTGTGGAGCAAAAAAAATAATATTTATTTATTTATTTATTTATTTTAACCACCACCACCCCACCCCCCAGCTCCACCCGGTAAGCACAGGGAAGCCAGGGACTCGGGGGGACAGGAGCAGCGCACCTGCCACACTTTTGGGAGGCAAGAGCCACTGGTTGGCCACAGCTGTTGTTGAGGGAGGCATCACGTGGCCAGCTCGGTGTCTGCTGGTCACGTGGGCCAGAGCAGCATATGCTCTGCTCCTACCCCAGCCTGGCACCCCCCGAGCATGACACCCGGCAGGTGTCCCCGCCTGCTCCCCTTCGCTACGCCTCTGCCGCACTCCTCACTCCCCCGCCAGATGCGGCAGGGGAAAATTGTCCCCACTGGGCTTCTGTCCAGGAGGGCTCCCCTGTCAGAAATACCGGACTGTTTTTTTTACCAGACGCAGCTTGCAAATACCGGATTGTCCGGGTGAATACCGCACAGCTGGTAACCCTAGGCAGAGGAGGGGCAGGAAGAGGCAGGGTGGGAATGGGGCCTGGGGCAGGGGCATTGTTCCAGGCCCGGCCCTCCCCTGGGAATGGCCCTGCCTGTAGTGAGCCCAGTAGGCTGCACGTGGCTATTGATGCCTTCTAGAAAGACAGCCAGTCTGGATTTGAAGACACCCGGAGATGGAGAATCTACTACTTCCCTTGAGGAGACTAAATCAAAGAGCCGGGATTCGCCCCCCAAAGAGACTTGTACACTGGAGTCAAGTCACTTCTAAGCTCTGCTCCTCACAACAAACTTACCCTGAGAGAACTCTGTCGCTCGAGGGTCTGGAAAATACACATCTCTGAGCAAGGCCGGTGAGCTGGCCTGTCTCCCTGTGCAGACAGTGCCATGTCAACAGGAGGGCTCCCCCATCGGCACAGCGGTGGCCCCGCGGCAGTGCCATTAGTACCAACAGAGCTCCTTAAGTCTCTGGCTGTGCAGCATTTTCTCCAGCCCTCAAATCAGCCCCCTCTCCAATTTTCCAGCCCCCTTTCTCAAAGGTGAAGCTCAGACCCGTATGCACTCTAGGACTGGTCTCACTCACAGCACGTACAGAGGTAAAAATCACCTCGTGGCTCCGACTCACAACTCCCCTGCCTGCACGCCCCCAGGTGGCAAGAGCCCCCTTTGCCACAGCAGCAGCTGACGGGGAGCTCATGATGGCTCCCAAACCCTTGTTACAGTCAGCTCTTGGTAGGACACGACTGCCTTCTGTATTTACCTACGCCTGCACAGCTTTGCGTCTGGTGGGATGGCCAGCTGGCCCCGCCATCCTGTGTCACTGCCCTGTCCGCATCCTTTACACTCTGCCAATCCTTGTGCCACCTGCTCTGGAGCGGCAGCTGTTTTCGATCGACTTCCGCCTCATGGATGAAAATGCCAAACCGCATCCGGCCTAGCACCGACCGCTGCCGAACCCCACCGGAAACACTCCCATTCAGTGATAAATCCCAAGGGAGTGGACAGCCGCCGCAGGCCTCCTGACAAGATGTGTATGAAGGGGCTGGCTCCTCACCCCCAGATGGGGCGGGGCCTCAGGCAAAAGGGGCGGGGCTGTGGCACCTGCCAAATGCTGCCTGGGGCCCTCTCTAGGCAGCCCTAAGAACTGCCGGGACCATACGCTGTGTCCTCCGGCGGTGATTTAAAGGTCCCAAGGCTCTGGCTGCCGCAGGAGCAGCACAGCCAGGAGCCACAGACCTCTTTGAATTGCCGGGCCCGGGGAAACTGTACCCCTCCTTTTCTCCTCCTCCCCCCCCACAATCGGTGGGCCTGATAACTCCCCACTGGAAGCTACTTTTTGAGAGCTGCCAACCAGCTCTTAATCCTTGCAACATCTTATTGGCACTATAATGCTCTCAGAGCCCTCTGCCGAGCAGGTAGGGTTGCCAGCTGTCCAGTATTCACCCAGACAGTCTGGTATTTTCTCCTCCTGTCCGGTAAAAAAATTCAGAGAATACTAGGCACCTAAAATGTCCGGTATTTTCTGTTTTTTTTCCCTGGCCAGGAGGTGAAAATGCCAGGTACCTGGCAACTCTACAAACACTCAGCACCCGGCCTACCCCGCCCCCCAACAGCCCTAGCCCCCCGACCCCAGCCCCCATGCTTACCTGGTTCCGCAAGGTTGCCGGCACAAAATAGCTACGGACCAAGGGGAAGTTGTTTCCCCTGGGTCATAGTGCTCAAGCCCTCCCCTGTTCCTATCCCTGCACTCACTTTAAAGGGGACATGCTGTTTTATTTTAATTTTTTTTGCTCAACAACTTTGGTTCCCCCCTCCCCCTTTTTTTCCCCTTCAACAGAATTTTTTCCTGGTGGTTTTTTTTGGGGGTGGGGTGGGGGTGATATTTTTGTTTCAGCCATCTGGCAACCCTACAAGTGGCCCGGCCGAGACACAGGACCCATTGAAGGAAGAACCCAATCAGGGCAGAATACAGGAACTGGGGACCCTTCATCTCATCTGTAATGGTAGAATCCATTTAGATTTGGAGGCTCAGTACCTGCATACGGAAGGTCTTGAAATCAGATTTCATCCTGGCCTTGTCTGCCTTGTCCGGCTAAGGCGGCTCTCAGACCCTGCAGGTAATCTTGTCAGGGCTAATTAGATCAAAAAGGAGACGACAGGGACCTTCCACTTAACATGTAAAAAGCTCTGGTTAGCACGTCATCATTCCCAGGACTCGCTCCTCCATGCGGTTGGTGGCTGTCTCACAACGCTGCACTAATCATTAATGGGCATCCCCACGTATTTTTTTTAGGGCCTAGATCAAAAGGGCATATTTCATCAAAATTTTTCCGCTGCATTGACGTGACACTGCGGCTCTTTCGTAGACAGGATCGGCCATGCGGGAATAGGCCAGTGATCCCGCCCGCCCAGACCCCGCCCTCTCACACACAGATACCAGGTACGAGGTTTGGACACGGGTCCCGGGTAGCTGGAAGAAATGATGTTCGAGTGACGACACAGTAATCTGTCCTTAGGAGAAACTTTTGCCTAGCCCTCATCAGAGATGCCTTAGAGCAGGAGGTTTAGAGTTCGGGATTTCATTTACTTCTCCATTGTAACGATGCCTTATCTATATCAGGCTATGTCCACACCACCACTTACCCTGGCAAAACACATGTTGCTCAGGGGTGTGAAGGTTCCACCCTCCACCCCCAAGAGACTCCTAAATCCTTGTTATAGTCAACTCTTGGCAGGACACAGACTGCCCTCTGTCTGGATGTATGTATAGCTTAGTGTGTGGCTTGCCATCCAGGTCACTCTGTCACTGCCCCGTTACGCTGGCATAAGCCCTAGTGTGCCGTGTTACATCGGCAAGAGAGCTTCTCCCATGGGTGCTTAGGGGTGGCTTAATTACATGCCTGGGAAAACTCTCACCTGTCAGCATGGAGTGGCTACACGAGAGATCTGACAGCAGTACAGCTGCGTCACTACGAGCGCTCTAGTGTAGACATAGCCTAATTGGGTTTTTCAGTCCTACCAAGTTCTTCATCTCTTGCAGCAGTGAATGCAATGGGCTAAATGCTGCCGTGTTTCTAGACTTGTTGGCCTTCCATTTAGTTGAGTGTCTTCTTGTTCTTGCGATATGGGAAAGGGTAAACTGGAGGCCTGATTTATTTTCCTGTAACGTACTTCTCTAGCCTCATGAACACAGTGTCTAAGGCTCAGACCTCCAGAGGAGGAAGAACGAGTGGATGTAAACTGGCCCTGAACAAATTCAGGCTGGAAATTAGAAAAAGGCTACAGTTCTGGAACAGTCTCCTAACAGATGGTGCAGGAGCAAACCATTCACTTTAAGGGAGAGCTGGACAAATTTACGACTGCAGTTGTATGACAGGGTTCCTTGTGATGGTAGCAGACAAGGGGCACTCGTGATTGACATCTTATATTCCTAGCAGCTCATGTTTCAGAGTTTCAGTCACCCGAAGGGGTCAGGAAGGGTTCCGCTATGTATTCTGTGGCAGGCTTTGGTCTCCTTCCTCTGAAGCAGTGGTCCCCAACCTTTTGGGGCTGCCGGGCGCCGGGCCACACATGAGCTGGGCGCCCAGGGCACAAGAATGGCTCGGTCCGGCCCTGGTCACTAGGCGGGCACATATAAATGCCCCGGCGGGCACCACTGCTCTGAAGTATGAGAGATGGCCACAGCTGGAGGCGGGACACTGGACAGGCAGGCCCAGACACTGAGGTCTAAGCATTAATGGTTCATCCTTCCTCTCTACACTGTTAATTATTTTATATAGCTCTACCACGACCCTCC
This sequence comes from Pelodiscus sinensis, assembly GCF_052426305.1. Classification (NCBI taxonomy): domain Eukaryota; kingdom Metazoa; phylum Chordata; order Testudines; family Trionychidae; genus Pelodiscus; species Pelodiscus sinensis. The sequence goes on from NC_143062.1 coordinate 45,769,239, forward strand.
TCAGTCATTTCCTCTCCAAACAAAAGTCTCTGTATGTTCAGAAGCCTATAATTCTCTCTTCACCCACCCCTTCTATTGCTGCTCTATCTTCATCAAGACAAGCTCGCCAGAATGAAGCACTAGCCCAGACGCCACGGCAATAGCTTTCAATAGCATTTGCCGCCCCGCCGCTTTTGCATCCTGACATCTGAGGCAGACTCTCAGTCCCCCTCTGCTCTCTTTGTGCTATTCAAATAGCGACTTCCTTAGCATGCGAGGACTTAGAAAGTAAAGACACCTCTGATGGCTCTTTCCCTTCTATTCATAGTATAGACTCTGAGTTTGAGGTTTGACTTGAGTGTGTTACACTCTGACTTTCAGAAGGTTTGTTGGGATCCTTGTCAGATGGTACAAATTAGAGCAGCCCCATAGCTGCTCTAACCAGTACCTCTGGCCAAGGGGCCAAAGAGGAAGAAGAAATTACATGAATCAAAGTCCACAGGTGCTGCGCTAGATTATTAACAGCTGGCAAAGAGAGCACTTAATGTCTCATTGTTATTTATACTCCTGGCTACTGTGTTTGTGTATATAAGTGCATCAATTGTAAATACGTGTATGTGCAGAAACTAAAACAGACAATCAGGTCTCTCACAGATCTTTGACCTTAGTCGCTGCAGTTTCACAGGTGTTAATGGAACAGATGTTTTGGATGGAATTTGACATACTGATGCTGTCTCTTTTTTCGCCACAAAACAGTGAATTATGATTAAGATAGAAAATCTCCAACAATTTGTCTAGAACTAGAAGCCAAAAAAGGACTGCGTCTTCAGCTTGTTTGTTTGATTGCTGTGCCTGTTCTCCCAACCTCTAAAGTGTTTGGTCCAATTTTGTGGTGAACCAAAGTACACAAGGGAAGTAAGAGTTCAACATGCTCTCTCTGTCTTCGCACTAGTATTGTGGTATTTGGTAACATCACAATGATTACAAGTTTGTTGTTCCTTAAATAAAAGCCTTTTCCTCTCTTCCCAGAGTTTATAGTGTGGTGAATTATAATGACTCTAGTACAAAACACAGTTTTATTTACGGAGGGTTTGTGTCTCTGGCCAGAATCGGGTTTTCTCCACCCCTCCCCCGACCTCCTCAAAAATAGATTAAGTTTACAAATGTCAGCAGGCAGTTTTAGCTGCAGAATCCATTTATAGACTTCAGAAACAAGGAGCTACTAGTTTTAGCAAAGGAGCCAACACTGGTGTCAAGGTCTGATGGATCAACATAGGATGCCCTCCTATTACTCGTCTACAGACAGGGAGAGGGTAATCAAGAAAGGGCCTAATCTAAAACCTAGTGAAGTTAATAAAAAGACTCCTCTTAATCTCATTGAGCTTGGGATCAGGACCTAAAAACAAGGGGATGTGTGAAATATTGGTAGTGGGAAGAAACAAGGAGAAAAAAAAAGAGTAAAACAGGAATGAGGGACAAAAGCAGGGGAGGGGAAGGGCCGAGTGTGAAAGAAGGAATGTTTGCCATCTGCTCTCACATATCCAACAAACATTAGACCTCAGCCTAGCAAAGAGTTATGCCCATGCTTAACTTTATACATGGTGTGCAGCTTCACTGTAGTGAATTGCACTGAAACCCCCACGCTCCATGTGGAATGCTTACAGAATTCCACAGAAACGAAAAGTTAGTTCAAAACATGATGCTTCTGCAGAGACCATCAAGGGTAGTCTGACTAACTACAGTAAAACTCAGATGGTCCGGCACTCCTGATGGTCCGGCATCATCAGGAACCCGGAAGTGCTCCGGGCAGCCGGACCATTGGAGTTGCTCTGCCCCCCGCTTCTCCGATTCAGCCGCTGCTAAAACTGACCAGCGGCTGAATCGGGGAAGCCGGGGGCAGAGCAGCTGGGGTGCTGCCAGGTAGGTCCCCTAGCGCTGCCCCTCGGGGCTGTGGGACCAACCCAGCAGCACCCCAGCTGTTCCTGATTCAGCCGCTGCTGAAACTGACCAGTGGCTGACTCCAGGAAGCCCAGGGCAGAGCAGCTCTGCCTCGGGCTTCCTGGAGTCAGCCGCTGATCAGTATCAGCAGTGGCTGACTTGGGGACAGCTGGGGTAGAGCAGCTGGGGTAGAGCTGGGGTGCTGCCGGGTTGGTCTCACCGCACCAAGGGTTGGTCTCACCGCGCCAACCCGGCAGCACCCCAGCTGCTCTGCTGCAGGCGTCCCCGATTAAGTCGCTGCTGAAACTGACCAGCAGCGGCTGAATCAGGGACGCCTGGGGCAGAGCCGGACTATCGGAAGGGGGGGCTATGAGGGGTCTGGAGTGGCATCCCCCCACCCCACCCCAGATCCCTCATAGCCCCCCTTCTGATAGCCCGGCATATCTGATAATCCGGCACCCCCTGTGTACTAAAGGTGCCGGATTATTGGAAGTTTACTGTACTGTGAAAAGCTGAGTCTCCTGGACTAGTATGTAGGGCTCTGCCAATGTGTCCAGGGTAAACCGGGGATGCTTCACCGGACCAGGCCCTTACATGATATTTTCTTTTCATACGTGTTCCCCAGATGGTGACTTTGGTCACCAAGAAGCCAATAGGCCTAACAATTCTAATCACAACTACTCTGAGCAGAACCAAATGGACAAGGGAAGGAAGGATGATTTTGTGGTTACAGCACTAGACTGGGAATCAGAGACCTAGTTTGAATTCCCAGCTCTCCCAGAGACATCCTGGGACAAATCACAAGATCCCTTGGCATTTCAGAGTTTGTCTACAAGCAGCCTATGCATGGATTTAACTACAGCCATTTAGAAACAGATCCCATTAAATCAATAAAACCCAAGAACTCTTCTGTTACCCTAGCCACATCAGAGACGTTAAGTCAGCTCAGCTGTGGTGCTGAGAGCTGTAAATTTTTCACACCTCTGAGTGATACAGCTTGGTCAATCTAAATTTTTCAGACCATTCTTATAATTGATTCAGAAACACAAATTGTAATACAGGTTGAACCTCTCTAGTCCAGCATCCTTGGGACCTGACTGGTGCCGAGCCACAGAATTTGCCAGATAACAGGAGATCAATATTGTCTAGCAGCATTACCAACACTTCCACTGCTGACTGGGTTCTCAAAAGATATTTAGGGGTAAATTAGAGCCAAATAACAGCACAGAACAATGAGAACTAGGACCAGAGGCTGTAAACAAACTTTTTGAGATCGCAGGAAACTCAGGCAAATCCACGATCTGGCTAACTAAAAATATGCCAAATCACGGATGCTGCTGGACCAGAGGGATTCAAGCTGTACTAGCTGGTTTTGGATGTAAACACATATGTTAATATAACTGCAGCCCTGCTAGAGTTTGCACTGATTTAAATAAACCAGGGCAAATTCTCAATTCTCTATCTGTACAATGGAGATAATCACTCCTTGTCTTACTTAAAACAATTCAGAGAAGGGAATGTCTTTCACTATTTATATGTACAGTGCCTAATACCACAACTGAAGGCTTTACTGGGGACCTGATGTCTCTTGCAATACTACTAATACTAATACCTGGAGGTCAGAAATTTCATGTTTAATTCGGTACCAAAGAGATATTTAGAGCCTTATTTTTTAACAATTGAAAGACAATTAAAAGACCCTTTCCTGGTAAATCAACAGATCACCAGAACTGAAACTTACTTGTTATTCATCTCCAACTTCAGAAATGCTATTATTGCTTCTAAACAGGATTTATTCCTTCCATATAGTCTGTTGCCAATTTGGAACCTTAAACTGTATTTAACTTCCTTTGGGAAAAGCTCTGGCTATACATCTCTTAACAACTAATTTGGTTTTTCTATTAAGACAGTTTGTTGTTTTTCTTCTCTGTAACTGGTCAAATATATTGATGAGTCATTAATTAATGGACATTTTTAAAATTATTTTAAACATCCACAATAGGCTGAAGGCAGGCAAGAGGCCTGCTGAAGAATTCAATTAACTTTTGGCTTGTTTGGTAATAAATAGTGCAATATTGTATTCTGCCATTCTTTATTCCTCTGCTAGTGTCTGGAGACTGCCCAGATGTTTTGTCCTGCCTCCGGGCTGTTGCAGTGCTATCCTCTGCTCTCCTGACTCTAGTTAATCTGTGCTGCTGTCAAAACTGTCACATGAATGGTGAATCATGGCTTCTCCCTGCAATCACTTAAACCCCAGGAGACCAGCTCGGGGCAGACAGCTGCACAGACCCGCACCCAAGCAAAGCCTCTCCTCGTGGAGGATTTTACAAATCAACTCCAAGATAAACTGGAAGCCTGACTGACAGGTTCTGGGTTTTTAAGGCACAGAAATTTGTCAAAAACAAATTGGTTGTCTTTCAAGCAGACACCCTTTTCAGTGTTCTCCCCCCCAATCCTCCACTTTCTTTCTTCCAAATAACAAGTGGATCCATTTTCCTCTAAACAAACTAGAATTACAAAAGAATGTTGTTCTGCTGTACTTAATAGATTTGCACATTTTTCCCTTTCTTCTTGAGCCTTTCCCAGTATAACATATAATCCTTTGCACCTGCAAAAGCGCCACAGGCTGCCGACTGCCAAGAATCAACCACGTGACCCTGCTTCCACGACCAGAGATCCTGCATTTAAAGAGAAAGGAAAATAAGAAGTTATTAAATGTTTGAATCTATCTGATCCCCATGCGAGTTAACTCCAAAGATGGGAACTGAAGTGAAAAGCTATTTCTGTGGCATGTTTCAGTGATGTCATAAGTGATTTTTCCCAAGGAACTTTTGCACTCAAATAAGCAGCTGGAGTGAGAAAGATGTCGGGAACTGAAGAGGGCTTGAAGCAAATCGTTTAAAGGGATTCAATATGTCCGTATGTAAGCCTGCAGCAATGCAGAGTTGAAAATATTTCATGAAATTATTTTCTTGTTGGCAAATAAAATGATACAAAGCAGAATGCTAAAAAAAATACTCCCCCAATGTTATCAGTTCTGCCTAAAGGGTGCCTAGGGGGTGGAAGGCTCGGGGCTAGGGCAGTTCCAGACAGAGAGAGGGGGTACCCCCAGCCAGCCGCTTTCATCTGTCTAATGATTCTCTCTCTTTTCTGTATGGTTTGATGAGAAGCAATCCCATTCCAAGCACAGCCCATTGTCCTGGCAAAACCTAACTCTTACATATCCTTAAGTTATGATACAATATACTTAATTTGGTAGGCCTAGCTCTGACCTTTTAGGAAAAGCTCTTGAGCAGACAGCCAGACAAACACTCTCAAATATACAGTAGACTAGTGTTTCTCAACCTTTTTGTATGAAGTACTCCTTTAAAAAAAAAGTACCCCCAATACCTACAGTTTTCAGACACACACAATTTTTTTCTACCATTGCAACACATTTGTTTAAACAACGTAATTGTAGTCGGGCAGGCAATGACATTTTTGGTGTAAAAAGTACAAAAATAATAAAACGCTGTAAAACTTAAAACAAAAATTCCATTTTCTCCAATTTTCAGTTGTGTTGATGTACACTCCCCCACCCTTCCAGACTTCTCCTGAGTAACCCTAAGGGTACTCGTACCACTGGTTAAAAAACACCTCAGTAGAATAAGGACTAGTCTCTTGTGCTAGCCATTCTTTTCCCTACTGATTTGGAGGGCGCTTCCAAGTACAGGCTTTTAAGCTGACAGTATCCACAGTAGAGGGACAATTTTCCTTCTCCCAAACAGCGGCTTCATAATTCTCCAAAATCTTAGGCTGATCTTGGTTATTAACATATACAATTTGGATACATGCAGTTTTTCATGCATTTCGTCCCTACTGGAGAACGTGTCTGCCAGTTCTAAGATGAAGGGTGGCATCTTCAAAAGGGATTTAGGAGCTCAAAAACTCACATTTTCAACAGTGATGTAGGCTCCTAAGGAACAAAGTTACTTTTGAAAGTGGGCTGCAGGAGATACATACGTTTGACCTTTTCCCCACATATCCTTAAAACGTCATATGCTAAAACTTGGCATTCTGACCAGTTCCTGTGTGTTATTCACACACAGCAGATAGACAACAGCATGATCTGCTGGAGAAGGAGCAGGGAAAAGAAGGGCAGACGGTGAGGGATCTACCTAATGCTCACATCCTGAGCTTTTATGTGCCGCTAGAGAGAGTCAAGGTTACTGATGCCATTTCTATTACTTATTGAGTTCCTTTATGTAGTCTCAAGGAGGGAGCTGTGTGTACTTATACAAATGTTCAATTATGAATTAATCCAGAGGCTGCCCCATGTGCTGACATGCTGCATTTATCTCAGAAAAGCTACGCTGGATGAAAAGCTGTGCTGAAAAGAACCCATCTGGCGCTGCAGTGGAGTTATGCTAAAAAACAAAGACTCAGCCAAGCAAGGCAAATGGTGATTAATTCCCATAGACTATGGCTATAATTGACAACAGGTATTTGCAAAGAACCAAACCCAGTGGAAAACTGGGTAGTGGGGCATAGCGAGGAACAGTTCAATGAAATTAGGCAAAAGCAGAATGGAGGCTGGACACTAGGAAGAAAATTCCCTAACAGCGAGGGCTATTAAGCTATGAAGCAGTATCCCTAGGAAAGCCCTCTCATCTGAGTCATTTACAAACAGACTGGGGAAGGCACTCAAGCTCCCACTATAGGAAATAATCCTATATTGGGAGGGATCGGCCAAGACGACCGAATACATTTCCTTCCATCGCCGACTGGCGTGATTCACGCGGAGTTCCAAACCCGCACACGGGGAAAAAACACAATAAGGCAAAGGGTAGGGAGACCAAAAAGGGCAGGTGTTCTGGGCCAGCTGGGTAAGTGACCATCTTCTCCAAGCAGTGTTTCTTCTAATAAATTGTATTCTGCAGACAAAGCCTACATTTTGGAGGTCCCATGTAGATCTAGGTTCTGCTAATTGCCAGGGCTTTGCAGTAAGATAGATTTGTAACTAAGGCCAAGAGACTTCTTGTTTCTCTGAAACCTGCCTAATCAACCTATGGTGGTTTTGATCCCACTGAAACCGAATTAAGCACAGAAATCAGCAGGATCTCATGGAAAAGGGTGACAAATGCCTTAATGAGAAGGCCCTGTTCCAGCTAATACTCATATTCTCACTGTTAAACACCAAATTCAGTGCGACTATTCACTCCTGTTGGCAGTATCAACATAGTGCCTAGTGGGTTCCAATTGAGATCACAGAGCCATTTTCCTAGACACTGTATAGATGCACAATAGACACTTCCCACCCCCCCAAAACTTCCAGCCGAAATAAGACACAGAGAGGTGGGAGGGAAAACAGAGGCAGAAAAAAAAAAAGGGTGAAACAACTGCCTGAACAGGTTAGTGGGAAAAGCAGGATTAGAACTCAGGTCTCCTGACTGCCAGTTCTAGAGCCAATAGATCACATTACGTAAGTGTGAGCAAGACCATAGAAAGTGAAATAATCACGTTGCTCTTAAAAATATTTGTTCATTTACCATACTATAAATACACCGAATCATCATAACTACACGCAACAATTTGGTCAACTTGTTTCCCCAATTCATTCCTGTCTGATTGGTCAAGGCTTGTCCTATTAGAAAAAACATGAAATAATGGTGGGTTTCTTTTCAGGGCAATTCCCATTTCTACCAGCATTCAGAGTGTTGGAAAGCAAAGAGGCCACCATGCCAAGCCAGTATCATGTGTATTCTATTAAATTGATGACTGAATAGAAGACTTGTTTTTACTTCAAAGGACCCTCATACAAATCGCTCGCTCTTCCCTTATGAATAACAAATTGGAAATAAATCTTCTAGCTGAAGTGCCTGGAATCTCATGCAATCCGGGTGCAATCTGGCTTTCCAGCTTCATCTCATGCTAATTGTTTGTAAACACTTTGATGTGCCATGTACATAGAACTACGTGTACATCTTGGCACTGCATAAAACAACACGATGGATGTGTACTCAAGATATCCAGCAGTGAAAATTAGGGCTGTCAATTAATTAAAGTTAACTCAAGTGATTAACTCAAAACAAATTAACTCAATTAAAAACAGTAATCATGATTAATCACAGTTTTAATGCACTTTTAAACAAGAGAATATCAAATTAAATTTATTATACATATTTTTGGATATTGTTCTACATCTTCAAGTATATTGATTTCAATTACAACACAGAATAGAAAATGTATACTGCTCCCATCATATGATTGTTCTTATTACAAATATTTGCACAGTAAACAAAATAATTTTTCAATTCACCTCATACAAGAGCTATAGTGCAATTTATCATGATGGTGCAAATATTTGTAATAAAAAATAATCGTATAAAGTGAGCACTGTACACTTAACGTTCTGTGTTGTAACTGAAATCAATATAATCATAATTAATTTTTTGAAATTGTTTGACAGCCCTAGTGGAAAGTCATAAGAGAGCTACCACAGTGACACAACAACCTTGCAGAGAGAGGTCTTATTTTATATGTGGATAACCCCATATTTCTTATTCTCCTCTCCAATCCTGCCTTATACTGAACTTGGCCCATTGGCACAGACGCTCCAGAAAGCCCATCAATAGAAATCAATAGAGGCTGTACCTCTGTAAACCAGGACTCTCAGGTCTGGCAGCATCCATGCTCTGGCAGTACCACAAATGTCTCTGGACCAGAGAGGCATGGGGCTGGGAAACTAGTGGCAGCAGGCCAGCATCCAGCAGCCCCAGACAGCACTGGGAGCCCATGGCAGCCCTGGACGGCGTTCAGCAGCCCAGGGATGCTCCGGTAAGCATCCAGAAGCCCCAGTTTCAGGGCCAGGAGCCCATGGCAGCCCCAGCTGGGCCTGACAGTAGGGAGGCAATGGCCGGCCGGGGCCGGAGGGGTCAGCTGGGTCAGCAACAGAGCCAGTGGTGGGGAGGGTAGATGGGCTGGAGGGCCAGCAGCAGGGGACCTTCTCTGGTCCGGGAAATTCCCTCGTTTAGGACTGGTCAGATCCAGAGGGCGCTGGACCAGGAAGGTCGAACCTGTAGTGAGAACTATTATAGCTGAAGTGGAACTAACATTGGTATTGCACCTAGTAGACACACGCATCTGAATCCAGGACCCCATTTTGCTGGGAAGACTCACTCATAGGAGATAGTTTTTGCTCCAGCAACCTTCCAATTTAAATAAACAGGACAGAACAGTAAGATTATGATTCTATTGTATAGATGGGGGACAGAAGCACAGAGAGATTAAATAATTTGCTCAAGGAGAGCATAGCAGAGCTGGAAACTGAATCTAGACCTGCTATGTCCTAGTCCAGGACTTAATAATAAAAATAAATTATTATTTATATGGTTGTAACACCTAGGAGCTTTCGTCTCAGACTAGGACCCAAGGTGCTAGGTGCCGAACATAGTGAACAAAGACAGGTCCCTCCCCAAATGTGTACTTGGTCCTGCCGTGAGGGCAGGGGACTGGACTCGACCTCTCAAGGTCCTTTCCAGTGTTCTATAATTCTATGTGCATACAATGTCTTGAGAAAACACACTGGCCCAAGCATGGGACAAACTCCGTGGGTTAAGTTCTCTATGGCTGTGTCTAGACTGGCAAGTTTTTCCGCAAAATCATCTGCTTTTGCGGAAAAACTTGCCAGCTGTCTACATTGGCCGTTTGAATTTCTGCAAGATCACTGACGATCTCATGTAAGATTGTCAGTGTTCTTGAGGAAATACTGTACTGCTCCCGTTCGGGCAAAAGCCCTCTTGCGCAAATCATTTGCGCAAGAGGGCCAATGTAGACAGCACAGTACTGTTTTCCGCAAAAAAGCCCTGATCGCGAAAATGGCGATCGGGGCTTTTTTGCGGAAAAGCATCCTGCCAATCTAGACATGCTTTTCCGAAAATGCTTTTAACAGAAAACTCTTCCGTTAAAAGCATTTTCGGAAAATTATGCCAGTGTAGGTGTAGCTTGTTGGTATAGGCTTGTATGTTAATTGAGTTACACTCATGAATGCCAACAGTGAACTTGGCTCTATAACATAAACCCACCCCCATTCCAGATACGCTGAGAGAAAAAGAACAAAAAGTTGGTGTACATGCAACAGCACATTGCCCATGTTAAAAGTGTTGCACGCCCCACTCCCACCTCTATTCCAGCTTGATGCAAACTAACATGGCTGCACAAAAAAAACCTGGTTCAGGAAAACATCTCCCAGCCTTCGTGTCCCCCGCAGTGGCGCTCAGATACTATGGACCTCAGGAGGCCCATGTAAGTGTCTGGGTGACTAAAGTGTAGTTCAGAAAAGTGGATTAAAAGTTAAATTAACTTTATTTAAACCTGCTGCACTGCTGCTACCTGTTCATAAATACCTCCTCTATCCAGGAGAGAATGAATACGCCAGTTAAAAGTTCTTGGGGCTCATTTGGCGCTAGGTATTTGTGCAACATTTCAGGCCAGACTGATACCCTTACACTGAGTGGTGCTTTCCTCCAACAGCAGCCCACACATTTGAACAGCAGGTTCACGGATTTCAGTGGGACTAGCCATGGTCAAAGACGCAATAAGGAAGAGTATCACAATCTGGCCTTTTGTCTGTTAAACTGTGCACGTCTGTTTTGTCTCCAGTTTCAAATAATGCATCGACATGGCAGGGTTCTCCCGCTTTGTCAAACTGTCCCTGCAATACAACAAGAACTGACAGCATTTGTTTCTGTGCAGATGGTGCGGGATGCCTCGGACAGAGTCTCAAGACTGTGAATGACTGTGATTATGACACTAATTAAAGTACGTTTTGTTTGCAGAACAGCTGTTGGCTGCCCAGTCCGTTGGTGAGAAAAATGTAGCTGTTATACTAATGGAACGTGGCTGCGGACTGGCTGGAGGTTACATCATGCCTTGGAACGGGGCACTGCAAATTGCTTTTTGTGATGCAGCACCTAAGCAAATGGCAGACACGTTAATGTTATTCGATGATGAGTTTTAATCCCCAACGCAGCCCCATTACTCAAAGAGGGAGAGAGGCATAGTTCCCTTTAAGTTGTGCAGCGCACAAAACAATTTAGGCCCACCCACCTCATCTGCAGAGCTGCACAACGGCACTCACCACTCACTTTCCTGCTGGAAGATGAGCGGTGGTGGTGGGTTCTGGCGGGTAGCTGCCCCAGCGTTCTCTGGCTGGAACCAGGCGCGGTGAGGCTGTCCCTGCTGGGGCAGCCTCATTGTAGTCCCGGTTCCCACTCCGGTGGAACGCTGTGGGGGCCATATGGCGGGCAGCTGCCCCAGTGTTCTCCAGCTGAAGCCAGGGCGCGGTAGGGCTGTCCCTACTGGTGCAGCCTCACCTAGAGTTACCATAAACCGTAACTCTTCTTCAATTACAATCAGAGGCATTTTCAACTTGCTTGAACAAGGATTAGAGCCAAAAGCTGCAAAGCCTCCCCCAAGGGCCTTAACCCTCCTTCAGATCCACTGGGCAAAGGTGGGAATCGTTCCCTATGCGAGCCATGCCACTGTCTTTACTCAACCCCATATTTATGTCATGCCTAACATAGGGACTGAGAGTTCTGATCAATAGATATTGCTGCGCTCAAAGTCAGGAGTCCTCGATTCTGACGTTCGAACCCTAAATATTTGTCCTTAAGCTGATTTCCTATATTTCTACCTCACCAACAGGATAATTGAGGAAGCCGAAATTTCTTCCAAGAAGGATTTAAATAAAAAGACATAGGGTAAGATATCCTGAAACATGTAAAACCTACCAAGGGAAAGTATCTGTCATTGGAAGCAGAGAAATATCTGAGGCAGGCCCTGTGATCCAGCATAAACTTTCACTCCAAAGATGCGTCTCTGCAGTCTGAAAATCCTGTAAGAATGAGACGCATGGTACTTCTGAAGCAAGGTTCTGTAGCCAGTGCTCTATACATGGGACTACCTCTCACGTTACCTCAAAGCCAGAACTGATGCAGAAGGTAAGTGAGAGGGGGCCTTTCAGAGGATACACGTGCCCTGTTACCTGCACTGGTTGCTAGTTGACTTCCAGATAAAATGTAAGGTGTTGGCTTTGCCCTAGTAGCTGTAGAGGACCTAGTACTGGCCTATTTAAATGTTTGCTTCTCTCTTAGGCCAAGATGCTATCATGGCATTCAGCAGAAATGCTTAGCTAGAGTGACCTAAAATGTTATAACGGGACTATAACATTTACCCTGTTTGTTGCGCTTGCTGTTAACATTTCAATGAGCAATATAGAGTTTCTTCTTTTCTAGATAATTAGATAAGAAGGATTTTAAAAAAATATATATGAATATTCAAATCACTGCAATATTATACCTCTCTACATAGAGGGTTTTTTGGTAAATGTAGGCAATAGCATTGAACTTGCTTTTCTATAAACTAAGGGTGTTAAGTAGCAAGTAAATGACTAATTGTGTACTCAATACAAACTGTCTGGCTGCTCCCAGGGTGGGGGCTGGGCAGAAGTTGAACCCACCACCCTGTGGCCCCCAGGTGAATACCCTATCCCTTAAGCCACTCCAGAACCCACTCCACTTAGCTACCTTCCTGGGTGTCCCTTATCCTGGAGCAGGGCTGTATCGAGTACATGATTAGTTGATAAGGGGCTGCTGAGGCTCTGCAGGCAGCCAGGCTCCTACTACATTTAAACTACAGAGCTGCAGCGGGTGTAGGTCTGGGACCTGGCACAAGCCAGGACTGAAGTAGTCCCGGGTCGCGCCGGGTCCCCAGCTGCGCCTCTGCCTTTTAAATGCAGAAAGAGCCAGGTGGCTCTTACTACTTTTAAAAGGTGGAGCCACAGAACTGCTGTACCCTGCCTCCTCTGCCCACACCCCCACACCCTGGAGACAGTGCTGGGGGGAGCCAGCTTTTAAGCTGGCTCCCCCCAGCACCGGCTGCTGCTCCCCCCCCCCTTGCTGCTTCTGATACAGAGGAAGCAAGGGGGAGGAGGGGAGAATGCGAGTAGTCGACTCAATTACTCTTTTACATCCCCACTATAAACCAAGCATTATTTGTCTTCAAATAAAAATGTTGGATGTATTAAAACAAAGCCACTGTGTTTTCTTTACTTCTTTTTTCAATCGCTGAGAGATATGATTAAGTGAAAGGTATATTCATCAACTAGTTCCTACTGTGCGGACGGCGTTTTAAGATATGTTGATTCCAGCTACATACTTTGCGTATCTTACTTTTTCCTTCCCATGTAGTGCAGACCAGGACTAACAGATTTATTTGGGTATAAGCTTTTGTGCATCAAAATCACTTCATCAGAAGCCTGGAGTGGACCAAAAGCTTATACCCAAATACATCTGTTAGTCTTTAGGGTGCCACAGAGCTCCTCATAGTATTTACTATTGTGAAAGTGCTGTATTTATAATATGGCCAATGCCCTGCCAAAAGAACGAATGTTAAGTACAGGCTTAGCACATGGCTGCTTGGGACAAAGCAGGGACACAGAATAGGCTATAGAAACACGTGATTTGCCACATGGGATCAAACTACTGCTTCTTCAAGTCTAGTACCCTGGCTCAGACTTTGGCCAAGACAGTGTAGTAGAATTGGTTTCACTAGAAGGCAAACCTTGCTTCCCTCCCAGGCATCTAGCTAACAGTGCTTTCCAGCTGGCAAGATATTTCCTTGACCCTTCAGTAATTAATTGGTGCACAGACTCTTGAGGCTGAGTCACCAATGACTCAGTTTATACCACTACAGATTTTATTAATGGCTATAAAATCATTCAGCCACAATCTCTGATTCTGTCAGCCACAGCACTGAGATGGCCCTCTATACTTCATATACTTATCAACACTTGGGGTATTTCCTTTTCTTTCACAACCAACCCCTTTAATATAGCCCGGTATAACCCCTTTACCATTATCCAGTCCATCTTCTGAGTTAAGGACTCCATCAGTGTTTTGTGCTGCCTTTCCTCCTCTTTGCATCTCTACTTTCTATGTATGATTTCCCCACATCCCTTCAAAGAACCATGAGAAGATCTGCCACTGAATCGGACAGCTGGCGCGCCTCTCCCCATGTGGGTGTTCTCAGCTGACCGGGCCCTAATGCTTCTTCTTTGCTTTAGCATTTGTGATTTTTTCAATCATTTGCAGTCACTTCTATTGCCAGGGCTCTTGCTTTCATGGCTATGACTTTGATAGCTCTTTATCAAGATGTTGAAATGGAAATGGCTGACCCATGTATGCAGGATTTTAAACTCCCTACACTCAGCAACAGGTTATTTGTTGAGCAATATACTGAAACTGGGCTACGGTACGAGCTATCCAGTCCAAGTGTTACGGGAAATATCCACTAACCCATTTAAATGATATGCAATGTCTAATCCTAAATGGCTTGTTTACTTAGCCAGCTAAATTCAAACTGTCACCTTTACAGCCTAGGTTTTAAACAATACATTTTATCACCACAGCTACGTGAAAGTTTGTTCAAACAGCTTGGCGGTCTGTGAAGAGCTACATCGTGTTCCTGCTTTATGTGGTCTGGAGAGCACAGGGCACTTTTTTATATCGCCGGCTGGCGTTTCCAGAACAATGATACTGCACTAGCGATTACAATGTCACGTCAGCTCGACGGCCTTCGAGTTCACTGAAAGCTGCTCCCGTACTTTGGCATAAAAACAGATTCCTAATAAGGCAGCTGAAATTACCCTGCGTGACAGGACAATTCCCAGATACCACATTCGGATAGCATCGCCATGAGGACAGCGTGCGGAGATCCCTACAAAACGCTCGGCAGCTGGCATGCTGCTTATTACGCCAATCCTCAGTCTCTCCTGCTAGTGACCATCTTCTCTTTCTATGTGGGTGGCTCCTAATGCAGCCCTGATTGAGGCCTCTAGGCATTACCACAATCCAACAGATAACAGGGATTCGTGTCAAAATAGATATTGTGCCATCACCACCCTGCACTGAGGAAGGGGGCTGTGGCATAATCCATACAAAAATACAATCATTCCCCATGCAGTACCAGAAATGGATGGAGTAGATCCAAAAAGAGGCAGAGCCAGGCTGATCTAGGGATGTGCTGTTGAAGCTAGGGATGCTAGATAGTGTGTATTTTAATAATCATGCAACCACAACTATTTTTTACGGTTACTAAAATATTCCCTGGGGGGCAGGGCCAGCAGCCAGTGCGCTTCTGTATCAGAGGCAGCAGCACAGGGTGGAAAGCAGAGCCAGCCCACTAGGGGAGCCAGTTTAAAAACCGGTTCCCCGCACAGACCAGCTCCCCCTGCTGCCCGTGCTGCTGCCTCTGATACAGAGGAAGCAGCACAGGGAAGCAGCAGCCTCTGTCCACGGGGGGCCCAGGCTTCCCATGGACAAAGGCTGCTCCGGGATCCCACTCCCCACCCACCCTGCGCTGCTGCCTCTGAAACAGAGCCAATTCCCCCCAGTACAAGCTCCCGCCTGCCCCCTGATATGCTGCCTCTATGGGAGGCAACGGGGGCAGGGCAGGCAATGCCGCAGGAACCAGCACACAGGTGGAGCCAGCTTAAAGCTGGCTCCCCACAGGTACTGGCTTCTGCCTGCCACCCCCTCCCCTTGCTGCCTCCAACGCAGAGGCAGCAAGGGGGAGGGAGGGGTGTTACATGTGGTCATTTGGATTAACCAATAAGCCTAGGCTTATCGGTTAATTGTTTAAGTGACTATATGCTAACACCCCTAGTTAAAATGCCTCTCCAGAGAAACGCGTGACTGTGAGGAGTCAGAGAGCGTGTCCCGAGTGGAACAGCTGTGGTGGGAGTAAAAAAGACGACTGCCACTGGCCCCCTAAACCCTGGGCCTGTCAGCCAGGTAAACGGACATCAGAGTTGGTCACATTTTTTACCAGAAAACATATCTTCAATGAAATACGGGCCACTGACAACATCCAATTTTCTGTTGTGGAAAAAAATGACAATATTGACATGTTCTTGTTGTTCTACAGCAGTGTTTCTCAAAGCGGTCTGCAAAACCACTACGAGAAAGCTGTTAACTGGCTGCTCCAGTGTGTTTACTTACCAGCGCCGCGGCCATGGAGCCTCGCGGCTCCGATGGGCTCTGTTCCGTCATTTGCAGCCCAGGGGAGCTGTGGGAAGCGGCAGGGGCTGGGCACCACTTCCCACAGCTCCCCTGGGCTGTAAATGGCGAAACAGGGTCAATGGGAGACACGAGGCTCCGTGGCTGTGGCACCGGTAACTGTTCCATAGGAAAAAAAAAATCGACACAACATGTTTTTGTTTCCATTGGAAATCTCAGAAAGACTCATTTGGACATTTCTGAAGCAACGTTTTTCACATCTTTTCATGCTGCAAAAAGTTTTCAGTAGTCTGACGTGTCCCTTTTCAGGGCAAAACCAGATGTTGAAAGGTCAGTGAGTCAGACGGATATGAGTCTGCAGGGCTGAGGACACAAATGCCAGGCCCCTGGGAAAGATGCAGGGGAGGGGCAGCTACGAGCCCTTCTGGAAAGGGCGGGGTCTCGGGCGGAAGGGACAAGGCTAGAAAGAACCTCCCCCAAACAGCCCTTCTGCATAGCCT
The DNA here is from genome assembly GCF_052426305.1 of Pelodiscus sinensis. NCBI lineage: Eukaryota > Metazoa > Chordata > Testudines > Trionychidae > Pelodiscus > Pelodiscus sinensis. Next base: position 45,785,713 of record NC_143062.1, read on the forward strand.
GGACTGTACTGTCAGTGGCTCCAGCAGCAATTTAAAGGCCCTGGAGCTTGGCCAGGAGTCCTGGCCCTTTTAAATCACCAGGCGCCGCTGCCCCCTTTGCCTCCTCCCCCCCTTGGCAAGCTTCTGTGCTCGTACAGGTCTCCATTAACCTGCTAACGCCATTCTGTTCTCTGCCTGCCATTTGGATGACAATCGATTCTAAGTGCTTCTTCCTCGGGCACTACAGTGCCCCATCTTGAGCCAGAATGGCCAGGCGAGGTTGGCAGAAATCCTGGCACCCCGCAGAGAGCTAACGAGGGGGAGCAATCAAAAGGCACGAGCCTGGGCAGCTTCCCTTTCCAAGGGACAAACCCCCCTAGAACAATGAGCTGCAAAACAAAACCCCAATGCCCCATCCATCATATAAATATGAAATCCTAGTAATCCATTTGCAGCATGCTGCAACAATACTTGGCCCTTCTGGTCGGCCTTCCGTGAAAGGACATCGGAACACTTGACGACTGTTAACCTCCACGGGAGGAGGGGAACTAACAGCTTCCCCATTTGATGAGAAAACCGGGGCACACCAAAATAACACGACCTACTAATGTAGGTTTCTTCAAAGAGAAACTGCTGAGCTACAGTTCATCTGCAAATTTGACACCATCAGTTTAGGATTTAAGAAAGACTGTGAATGGCTAGCCAAGTACAAAAGCAGTTTCTCCTCTGTTGGTGTTCACACCTCCACATCAGCTGCTAGAAGTGGGCCTCACCCTCCCTGATTGAATTAACCTCGTTATCTCTAGCCTGCATATTTATACCTGCCTCTGGAAATTTCCACTACATGCATCTGACGAAGTGGGTCTATGCCCACGAAAGCTTATGCTCCAATACATCTGTTAGTCTATAAGGTGCCACAAGACTCCTTGTCACTTTTGCAGATCCAGACCAACATGGCTACCCCTCTGATACTTGACCTACTAATAGCAAGTCACACAGCTAGACACAGAGCCCTGAGCTCATGAATCCAATTCTGTGTTGTAAAAGCACTAGGCTCTGATTGCTCCTGTGAGACAGCAGTTTCGTCTTCTATACGCAGTGCCACCAACCAGCGGGATTAACATTCCTATCAAGTTGCATCATTCTAGAAAATTGCTCTATCGAAGTCTCTCTGGAGATACAGGTTCTTTAAACAGCCTTTCAAATAGCTGGTCCAAAGCCAATCAGAGCACCCCACCAATGCCATAATGTGGACAACTCTCAGCTGAGACAACCATGTTATTTAATCAGTCTCCTCTGCACAGCTCACAATTTCCTGTTTACCTCCAGGAGCAAGATGTTGCAAATTCAGACCACACTGATGGCTCCCAGACGATTTTAAAATCGATGCAGTTAGATAGAACAGCAAACAAAACTTCTGGGGTATTTATTGTCAGTGCAAAGCACAGGGATTTGTTTGCATGACATACATTAAAGCAGGGGTGGGGAATCTCTGGCCTGCAGGCTGGATCTGGCCTGCAGGCTGGATCTGGCCTGCAGGCTTTATTTGATCTGGCCTGCAGCGAGTCTCCATATCATGGGCTGGAAGCCCCAAGGCTGGGTGCTCCCATGCGGGGCTGGAGCACAAATGCCCCAAGCACATTCTCACTACAGGCAGGGCTGGATTAAGAAAGGGGCTTTAGGGGCTGCAGCCCTGAGCTAAGGGGGAGATCCCCTCAAAAAAGATCTCAAGGCCACCAAAAAACCAGATCTTTTTGCAAGGCCCCCTTAGCCTGGGACCCTGGGCTACAGGCACTAAAGCCACTGGGTGTCATCCAGTCCTAGCTGGCCGGGGGCATCTGTGTGTGCTGCTCTGCCCTCCCCTGCAGGCTCCGCCCCTGCAGCTCTCATTGGCTGGGAATCCCAACCAATGGGCGCTGCAGGGGGCAATGTCTGCAGGCAAGCAAAGGGCAGCACGGACCACGCTGAGCCACCTGCTTCCTCCCACCCCACCAAAGGGGACTTGCCCCAGCTAACCGCTCAACACCCTACCCCTGCCCTGAGCCTCCTCCTCTTGCATCCTAAGTCCCTAACTCCTGCCCAGACCCCACACCCGCACCTCCACCTCCACCTCCTGTCCAGAGCCCCGTCCTACACTCCAGACTACAACTCACTTCTGCATCCCAAATGCCTTATCTCCAGCCGTACCCCAGTGGCGCACCTCCTGTTGGAGCCTTCACTCATCCTGCACTAACACCCTCCCATTGCACCCCTCATTTTTGACCCCACAAATAGTTAATCCTGCGCCCTGACTACAGGTGAGTTGAGTAAGGTTTCTTTCTTTCTCTTTCTGTTTCTTTCTTTGTGTGTGGCACCAAGACTGATTTTTCTGGGGGTCAGAGGCCCTGACAGAGAAAAAATACCCCACCTCTGCAGTAGAGTGCGGTCATTTTTCAGTCATTTTTCATTTTCATATGCAAAACTAGCTTTGTTCATGCATTCTCTGAAGTGTCCTTATTTGTGGTTAACAAAGTTAGATAAGCTAGCATAGAAGCATCTAAGAGGCACACATTTCTAACGTGTCACAGGTTCGACTCACGAACGGGTCTTACCTTTAAGGACTCCCAAAGGGGAAATTGCACCAGAGAAAAAGGAATCTGGAGGGGATAAAGAAAAAAAAAGTCACATAAGCAAATTAGCTTGGCATGATCCTTGGCTGGCTAAATTAGGAACAGTTATTGTTCACTCAGGGAACTATGGCTTATTACATTTATAAATCTGTAAGGATTACTTTGTGTACACTGTTGTTAAAGGACTGGTTTCACTACAGCAGTTTTTAACTTTGTTCACCATGTTCCCTGCTTAAAGGTTAATGTATTTGTTACCAAAGTGGCCTGTAAGAGCAGTAACTCTATGATCTACTGCTGAGAATTTCCCAGTTTGACTTTTATCCAAAAAAGCCATAAAGATGGTTCAAGTACCACATCACTCAGGCCAAAACGCAGCCTGAGGAGGCACAGGTGGGTAACATGTACTGTCACACATAATTATCCGCAAGTGAAGGGATGCTAACCGTCTTCAAGGGACACTAAAAATGGCATAACGGGGTTGATTGCAAATGTATTATCTCTATTGTCCAAAATGGATAATTATGATGATGAGCGAGACAAGGTGGATGAAAAATATCTTTTATTGGACCTATATCTGTTGGAGAGAGACAAACTTTGGAGTATACAGAATTCTTCAGAATTGTGTAAGCACAAAAACTTGTCTCTCTCACTAACCAGGCTGGGCCAATAAAAGATATTACCTCACCAACACCGTCTCTCTAATAACCTGGGACTGACATGGCTACAACAACACTCCATATTATTATTATATTTGTATTTTGGTAGCATGTAAGAACCCAAGGCACCATTCAGAACTTCAAGGTGGTCGACACAGGACACAAATACAGAACAAAAAGATGGTGTTTATCCTAAAGTTTGCCCTCAACATATAAAACAAGACAACAGGTGGAGATAGAGGAGCACAAAGAACAACATAACAACAAGCACATCAAATAAAACGCCAAGCCTACAGTTCTAAAAGCATACAGTATTTAATATAAATAACATCTATCCTGTTAAATCTATAGAGTGATATAGATACAGTACAACTGAAATAGCTGTAGATTATTAGAAACATTCATTGTGGATGTACGTAAATGCTATTACATCTCAATTCCATGGAAGGTTGAAATGGTCCCTAATCATTACATTGATCCAACAGCACAAGAGTTAAAGATTGTTTCATTGTGTTGCAACTAATGATTAATAAATGAGCCTATTCCGTTAATCTGCCAGACAAAACTTTAGCTTGACAGGCACCTGCCACAGAAAATTTGTTATCTATTCAGGCAGGAAATGGCAGTGAGATGAAATCGATGCTGATGCTGTACACTGAGCTGACAAACTGAAATCTCAGAGGAAGTTTGTCATCGTGAACAAAGAGGACTATCCCTTGTGGCATCTCAAAGGCCGAAAAGAAAGGTCAAACCCAGTTCTTGTTTATCAGGACCCTGAAACTCTAGCACAGCACTTAAATTTCTTTTTCGATTTTGGGTGACAAAGTCCAGTTATTTGACAGGAATGCCTCGTAATATATTTATGAGAAGCACAGAGCCACATGCGGCTCCATTGTCAAATGGGAGTTAACTGCATCATTTCCTTGCACTGCAGAATGAAAAGTGACACATCCTTCTATCGTCTATACCAGAAAAGAGACATAGTCACTGTATTTGCTCTAATTTGTTGAGAGAGAGAGAGAGAGAGAGACCTCCCAACACAATCTCAAATTTCAGGCCTCCTAACACAATCTCGAATTTATTCCTATTACACTTGGAATGGTTAAAAATAATCTTTTCACATGAAGACAAGGGATAATCTCAAAATAATGTTTATTTTATCTCTACTACTAATTAGATACATTTCAAGCAAATAGAAAGAAATTTTAAATTTCTATTTGATTTTCACTATTTTGGTTGGCCATTTTCTTTCTCCAGCCTTCTCAGTTTGGACTGGTCAGACCAGGTTTGACTGCTGATCCTCATTTTCACTTCCTCATGCACCTCATAAGATGGATTTCCAAAATGGCAGGAGAAGGTTTAGGGCTCAGACTCGGCTTTGTGCAAGTCAATGGGGTTTGCACAGACCCACAGAGCCACCTGTGAGAAGGAGTTTGCTGATTGGGACCTGAACTTTCACCCTGCCCTCATAAATCCTGTTTCATTTCAATTTTTCCCACAGATATATTACCATTATACATTCTGAAACTTTCCAAAACAAACCCCGCATTCTGGGCAAACCTACAGGGCAACATCTCTTTAACAAGACAGTGAGCATACCCGAGTAGATTAACATATAAAAGGGGAACTTTCTTTAACCATGCAATCCATACAGTTAGAAATTAATTACACTTTTCACAAGCTTTTTACGGTGAAATTGAAGTGAGACCCTCACTTTGTAGACACTTCTTCCCGAATTGTGATTTGATTGCATTTATCATCATTTTCCTTACAAAAAAACCTTCAGAAATAGAACAGTCTCACACCCAGCCAGGCAGTGATATCTGCGCCTGAAATAACCTAAATCAACAAGGAAAATCTGGTCCGCACATGTGCGGCACTTTCTGCCAGCAAATATGAAACTCTGGCTAGCTCCACCAAATCTCTCATTTGATGTTCATATAAAATAGACAGACAGTATCCGTTCCCATGTCTGGCTTTACGTTCTGTAACTGTACAGTTTATTCACTAGAGTTAAATCCTACACCAAAAATATCAAATAAAAAGCAGCTCCAAGATATGTAAAATTATTATTCTTATGTTTAATAGATGGGCACAACTGACAGTCACTTGGGGCCCCATATTTTTATGTCTAATTACTAATATATTGCATATTTTATTGTTTGCAAAGATCTGCTTAATTTTTCCTAAAATAGGCAGATTTTTAAAAAAGTATTTCATATTTTTAAAGCCATTGATATTAAAAAACTAGTACCAAAAGCAGCTGCACTCCTGAGCCACAGCAATGGAAAAATTCAACTCTAATTTTTAAATCAAACTGCGTGTTTCACTTAAGATTAAGGATGTTAAATATCGGCTAACTGAACAGTCGATTAACCTCATGAATTCTTATCAGTTACTCGACTATTGTATAGATCCTGGGGGTGAGGCTGGCAGCCAGTGTGCTTTGGCCTCACTCCTGAGGCCATTCCGTGCTGTTGTTGCCTCTATGTCAGAGGCAGCAGTATGGGGTGACAGGAAGGAGCTGCTCCGTGAAGGGAGACAATTTAAAAACCAGCTCCCCTTGTGGACCAGCTGCCTGTCACCCCGCGTTGCTGCCTCTGATACAAAGACAGCAGTGCAGGGTGGAAGCAGCCTCTGTCCGGGGGAAAGATCTGAGCTCCTGGACCCGATCTGAGCTAGAACAGACAGGCTGCCTGCCTGCACGGCTCCTTGTGACGTAGTGGGGGTGCTGTCTGCTTTGTAACCCAGCGTTCCCACCTGGCTGTGCTGCTATGCATGATTCCCAGTGACTCACCCCACATGTGTATGGGCTCAGACACCTACTTCCAGCCTGAGCAATTCACAAGACTCTTCCCAGAGGGAAAGACAAAGGAAGGGAGGCAGAGATGGCCACCTGGCTGGGGGGCGGGTAGGGCCTGGGAGCTGGTCAGTCGTGGCTGGGGGAAGCATGAGGAGAGAAGACTAGGTCCAGGACGGGAGGGTTCAGGGGCCAGTGAAGCCCTTCCCCCTATGAGAACTAAGGCTCTGCCCTGGCTCTTATGTCAACATCCAGCCTATTCTGCTCTGTATCGCTGAGAACCAATAAAACCTTCTATTCTACTGGCTGTCGGAGACCCACATCTTGCTGTAGTTGAGGGGGCAGGGTCGGGGGCTCCCCGATGCATCATCACAGCTCCTAATAGACTTTAAATGCAGAGCCACAACGGGGGTAGGCCCCGGACCTGCCGCAAGCCAGGTTGCTGGCCAGCCTGCTAAAAAACTTACTGGCGAGGGGGTTGGGGGGAACGCGTTAAGCTTTTGCTTATTGGTTAATCGGCTACACTATTACATTCCTATCTAAGAGCAGCGAAGCTTTCAGCAAGTGAGATGTATTTAAGGAAGAAGATAAAACCACTGACGGACAGATAGATGCATCAATACTGAAAACTGAGGCAGTACGGATACTGTTCCTAGCAATAAAAATGTGCTTTGACTGAAGCAATTTAAAATGCATCAGGCTACAGTTACAAAAAGTGCCCCTTCAAGCTGACGGCACCCAGAGGGAATCTCAGCAGCCAGACAGCAGGGGCAGCATGTTGAAGGAGCAGCAAAGACAAGACAAATACATAAATAAAACCGGGTCCCTCAAAACTGGAAATCCCTTCTAAATGCTAGAATTCTTCTGCATAAAGAGGAAACAGATGTTCATCGCTGGAATTTGCATGTGGCTTTATTCTCTTCTAGGATACAATAAAACGACTCTTTTGCTCATCCCTTGAGTCAGAAATTAAATGGTGGCATGACAGGTCTAGTCCAGCTGCGTCTTCCATTCCCAACTTTTATTAGCAGTATATTAAAAACCTAAAAAGCATAAGAAATTAAAAATCATGTGGGATGTGTTCTCAAACCAATATAAAAACTACAGATGTTCTTACTGATCTGCAGCGCCTGTTTGTTTATACAGTTTCTCCATGCTGATTCAGCGGAGCTTTGCTCTCAGAATTATCTGGTTTTACAATGCTAGAGTAAATCCTGTGAGAACAGCCGGCAGGGACAATAAAATTACCTACAGGAGGAGTAATGCTCTTTGTTTTCTTGAATGGATCTTTCACTCTTTTGGGCCTGCATTCAGCACAGCCATATGGTTAGCATGAAGCACCTAAGTAGCTCCAGAGAATTCAGAAGTTTAGGGACCAAGGTGGATTTTCGCCCCATGGGAAATGAGTGCAGCACAGTTACTGCTAAATCGATGGCTACAGAGGTCTGCTGCTGCTGCAAGGTCTCCTTTCTGCCTTGTCCCCACCCAAACTTCCAGGGCCTAGATTCTGCGTAACCTAGAGACCGAACCAAGAACTTCCAGGGCTGAATGCATGAGTCTCCACAGCTCGAGCATCAAGCTTCTATGCTGAGAACTTCACACGACTTACAATCTCAGTGCCCAGGCCCTGAGTGAGACAATTGCAGTGGGTAAGTTAAATTCTTCCCTTGGACAGAGGTAGCTCATCCTAAACATCTGAGCTCACAGCAGTTCAAATCCAGGATGACTCTCCATTTATGCAACCACCATAAATCTTGGCCAACACTAAGGATTGTTCAATAGATGCCCAGATTCTGAAAACATGAGTATCACTCAAGCTAAAGAGCCAGGTTGCATGGCAGGGAACTGTAATGGACTCCTCTTTGCTGGATCTGGCAAAAGGGGTGATACAAAACCCACAGGCCAGTGCGTTACATTCTAAGGTGAGAGGGAAAGGGCAGTAAGGCCCCAAAATCTGTAAAATCTAACGACTTCTTGTTCCTGTCATGGTCCTGCTCATGACTTGTGGAATCAGTCACACAAACTGTTCTCACAGATGCCTTTATGGCATGTTATTCATACAGTAAGCCTGGCAGCTGTTTATCATGCGTTTATTAGGAACAGGATGTTTTCATAATTCTGTTGCCATTGAAGCCAGTGGTAAGAACTCCCACTAGCGTCAATAGGAGCACAGTTATGCCAACCCTTCTGGAAAGTTTCACCAACAGTCCCACTGAGGGTGTGTCTACACTACAGGGCTTCACTCAAAATAAGCTATGCAAATTAAGCTACATCAATTGAGCATCTTATTTCGAAATAGGGAGCATCTACACTGCACTTATTTCGAAATAGAGCGCTCTTCCTCCGACTTCCCTTACTCCTCATACAATGAGGGTTACAGGAGAGAAGTCCTCCAGCATGACAATATTTTGACACTATTTCAAAATAACCTGCTGTGTAGACATGGACTAAGTTATTTCGGAATAGTGTTGAGTGTAGACGTAGCCTTGAAGGCATTTCTACTCATCGCTGTAGTACCAAAACTTATATTTGTGAAGAATGCCCCTCACCATGGTGTCTGGGCAACAAACCTGTCTTATTTTCCTATTTGTCACACTGCAAGCACAAACTGAACAGCGTATGGGACCACTGCAGCTCACCGTGTGAAAAGAAGATAGAAAACAGTTTGTATCCAGATGACCACTGTAAACTTCCATCTTGAATAAACTACTCTTTTTTTAGTTGTTTATAACTGTACTTAAAGAAAAATGCCTCCTTTATAGGAGATGGTTCATCTTTTACTATAGGGTCAAGCTGCAGTCATAAACAGCCCTGTTTCTCTGCTGAAGTTAACACCAAAACATTTCAATTAATACTCATAGTAAACGTGATTCAGTGTCTTCTCCTCTTCAAATTCTTCATGCGCTTGCACGATACATCTGGATTATGATCAACTGACATTCCGCCTATAAAGATACTTTCCCCATAATAGAATTTGAAAAGATAGTATGAAATGAGGTAAGGCTTTCGCTTGACCATGTCATAGCTAACAGCAATAGATGTGATTACATATCGCATGGTGTAAAGCATCTTGATTGAAGGTGATGGTGCATAGCGGCAGTGCGCAGCCACTCCATGTACCATCCTTAACAACGTTAGTGTCAACATTCATTTTTTACATTCAATTAATACTGCTTGCCAGGCTCCAGTTGATGCATTGCAGACTCCACAAGAAACCTAACAAAGGTGATTTATCATTTTAAGCATGACCGAGAGGCTGTCACGCTGGAGATGTCCTTAACACGGTTTTGAGAGATGAAAGGATTTAGCGTGGTGAAAGAACACTGGTAACTAAATGAGGGACGTCGCAGTTAATAAATACTGATGCACTTAGAAACAAAGATTTCCAGCCAAGACAATAAAGCAAATAGCAACAATGGCCAGGGACTGAGAACTCCCCTTGGATCCCATCTTCTAAAGAGCAGGTTTCAAAGATGGGTCCCCCATTACAGTGATTTCCCGTACAACTTGCATGGGCATGGCTGTGCAGGATTAGAACTAGAGGGAGTAGCCATGGTCAGGCATGGATAAAACCCCATGGGGGTGTCTACCCTAATGATCTTGGGAAATTCTTCCACCAGCGATGTAGTACAACGTGCAGCTATAGGGCACTATCACTAGTATGGGTGCTGATGGGCAACTCTAGCAGACACGGCGTGAAAAACACCAATATGACCATGGCTAACCTTCACATTTACAGTTGGTTCATATGACAAGCCAGACTCCAATTGCTTATGCAAAAAAAGATGACAGGTAATTTGTTACGATTAATATTTAATGGTTTGAAAGACAGAGTAACAGTTTAAGCTAGAAAAAGGGGTGCAATGTGGTGCTCTGTGCACTGAATAGAGATACAAGAACTCCTAAATTGTATTCCTGACTCTGACATGGACTTCCTCTATGACCACAGGTAAATCACCGCATCTCTGCGCCTCAGTTTCTCCCTAGTCAAAACAAGGTTAATACTACTCATCATGGGTGCAGCTACACAGCGGCGCTAGCTCGAAATAAGCTACACAATTTGCATAGTTTATTTCAAACTTATTTCGATATATTCTATTTCAAAATTAAAATTACGAAATTGACCACTATTCTGACAAGTCCCTTAATCCTTGTGGAACGAGGTTTACAGGATGTCAGAATACCAAGCCCATTATTTCGATCGCATTTCAAAATAACGGGCATGCTGTTAAGACATGGAAAACGCTATTTCGGGATACTGGACGTATCCAGAAATAGTGCCAGTCTAGACGTACCCAGTCTGTCCTATGTGGGGGTATGTCTACACTGCACACTTATTTTGAAATAGCTATTCTGCCTTCTACATGTTTTGTTAGTCTTTAAGGTGCTACTAAACTATTCGTTTTTAAGTTTTTCTAGTTACAGACTAACTCGGCTCAGAAGCTATTCTGGAATACTTATTCCGAAATAGCTTATTTCAAAATAGCACGTCTACACAGCAGGGAAGCCTCACAATTAGTCTGAGGCAGGCTTCCCTAATGTAGACGTGCTCTCTCGATTTAGAGCCCCAGGATGCACTGGGGAAGAATAACTTAGAATGGGCCTGGTGAGGGGCTATTTCGAAATTGCACCAGTGGAGCATCTACACATACCTTATTTTGAAATAGCTATTTCGGACTAGGCATTATTATTCATAGAACGAGGTTTACAGATTTCGGAATAAGCCGTTTGTTATTTAAAAATTATTTCATAATGAAATGGTTGTGTAGACGCTCGCATTGTTATTTCAAAATAACGCTAGTTATCCTGAAATAACGGTGCAGTGTAGACACATCCTGGGTGTTTAGAAGGTTCAGTAGCTGGCATCTATAAAGTCTTTTGACAAATTAAACACTATATGTGGTAAAGTGTTTGGCTGAGAGTCCCTTTACACACTTATCTGTTAAACTCATGTTGCAAAACTGTATAAAATTGGTGTGGGCTTCTTTGAAAAAATACTGCTCACAAGTTACAAAGGGAAATCCTCATCCAATCCTCTTCTGGTAGAAGAATGATTAATAAAAACACAGGCCCTTTATGGAAGCCAATACTGAAAAGTGAAGGGGAAACAGGCGAGAGCTCTAACACAGATATAGGCCTGCTCCCCTGCCCACCCCACACACACAGGTGAGGGAGAAGAGAAGCACGGAGGCAGATACACTACTTAAATACGAGAGACACAAAGCTAACAGATTCGTACGGCAAGCGCAGAATGTTTTAACCCAGGGGTGGGGAACCTCAGGTCCAGGGGCCAAATGCAGCCCCCCCCCCCCCCGCTTGCCTGGATGTGGCCCCTGAGGCTCAGGGCCACCCCCAGCATTAGGGAGCCCATGTTGGTGCTCCACCCCCCTGCAGCCCCAACACAGGGCTGGAAGCACAAAATCTACAAGGTTGGAGCTTCCTAAGCTCTGGTGTGCAAGGGGAAGACAGGGAATGTCTTTCTCCTCAGCTGGGGACTAGTCAGTGAGGGTTTTATTTTTTTGGGGAGGGGGAGGTTCTTTGCTTCTCACTTGTGTGCCCTCCTTCCCCCCCCCCCCCCCCGATCCAATAAAAGGTTTCCCACCTCTGCTTTAACCTTTCACTGATAGTGCTAGGGACCGTTGTTTTATTCAAGGCTCTTTCACCATAGAGATAGGATGAACAGCCTTCAAATAAACAACAAATGTTCTGGTAGCAGTTTATAGACTAACAAAACATGTAGATGGTATCATGAGCTTTCATCGGCACAGCCCACTTCTTCAGATGACCGGAGATGATTTGAAGAAGTGGGCCATGCCCACGAAAGCTCATGATACTATCTACATGTTTTGTTAGTCTATAAAGTGCTACCAGACTATTTGTTGTTTTTCAGTTTATCCTGTACAGATTCACTCAGCTACCCCCTGAAGCCTTCAAATACACACCCCACCCTGACACTGCAATAGGAAGACAAAGCATCTTTACAGAAATTGACCGAGATTACATAGATAACCTGCCTAGGAAGTTATCCTTCACAAACCCAAGACTAGATCCTGCTCCCTCTGATTTCAACAGGAGGACTGATTGCATCCCAAATATGCAAATACTCTGGCAGACTCTCTGCTTTCCTGCAGGGGCCAGTGTCAAAATAAACTCTGGTTTGTTGTTTGTTCTTGAAAAGCAGCATACCAAAAAAAGTACCATTAAAATGAATATTCCAACATCAACTTGTGCATGCTGTTTTTAAGGCACAGATAAAAATCTTTCGGGATAACAGATGAGTTTAGCAGCTCTAAAAGAATGAAGGTATTGTTTAACAGGAAGCAGATGTATGTCAGATGGCAAACTCATTAGTGTGTCCCATCGTTAAAGGAAACAGGATAACAAAGAGCCGTCTGAAAAAATGTGAACTGATCAGGAAATATACAAGCCGCAGCTAATCTCCTATTTATTGGTAGGTAATGCCTTTAAGTCATGCACATGCATTGAGTTTAAGACCATGAAGGACTAATCTTTGTTCACATGAAAAACCCATAACAACAGAACCCTTTTCTGGAGAAGTTTTCTGAAGCACACATACAAATGAAAAACCAATAAAAAAAGCCTGACACTTGAAGAAGCTATTATATCGATGATTTTTTAAGCTACTTGGTTATGCACTATGGAACACTTTTCTCTGATTCCATAACACTGATGATATTTTAGACCATTTCTCTGTTTTTGGTATTTTTTAAACTACAGCCATAGAAACCTGCCATACAAGCAGCTGATACCCCGGACTCTCCAAGAGAGACACAAAACGAGACTCAAGAGAATTAATTTATGAAAGGATGCCTGAAACCCAAGACATTCATACCGCAATAGTGTTATATATTGAGTTTCTATGCACCTGAAAGATTAGTCAGAGTCCAGTTCTGAAGCCCATACACAGGAAAAATGGTCACTGAAGGCAAGGGGAAGTTGGAGTGATGTATGGAAGACTGGGCACTGAGAGCCATTAATAAAATTAAAGTAGTACCAGGTGGCTGTGCCCGATGCTCCCTGCACTCACCAGCCCCCGTCTCACATGGGGTAGGCAACCCTGGCCCTCTCCCCCCACTACCGAGGGGGGCTGGGCTGCAGTTGCACCAACCCAGGTCCCTTCTCTCTCCCAGCAGGAAGGGGAGTAGGGGCTTGATTTAAAACAGCAATTCCAAGTGGGAAGGGGAAGCAACAAGGTCGGGCTCAAACTGGGAGGAAGAGGCAGGTGGGAAAAACTTTTTTGTTATATATATATGAATATGAGAGAGAGAGAGAGAGAGAGAGAGAGAGAGAGAGAGAGAGAGAGAGAGAGAGTCCCCTTACTAAAGGGGCCTCTGTTTTATTCTAAAAAGACCCTGTGTGCTACAATCCAGACTACAATTCCCATGAGCCCTTGGAAAAAAAGAGGGAGGAGGGACTCTTGTGAGAGAGAGGAGGCTCTCTCCATGTGCTTGAAGAAGAGGCCTAGCAGGCTGGGACTCTGCCTTGCAGTTTGGAACCAAAGGGGGAGCCAGGCTGCTGCCAAGGACATTGACCCAGTGCAGGGGCTGTTGGATGCAGCTATTACATGCCTGTTGGAACTGGGAGTTAGCAGGCTGCTTCCTATAGGCACAGCATGAGGCAGTAAGTTTGGGCCTTGTTGGAAGAGTGCTTCCTGGGACAGAGCTGCTGTTTAGCCTGGACCAAATCCTCACTACAGCTGCAACATCAGCGCCAATGCAAGCAAGCGTCTGGGACTGAGTCTAGGGGTGTGCACCCTCTGGGGTGGAGTCACTGTCGTCTAGCTATATAAGCTTCAGTCATTGTTATGTGTTTTGTTAATGCTATTCCTTGCTAATCTGTTAATCCCTGTTTAGTTAAGTAAAGATGGTTTATTTTAAAGTATTCTATTAGATGTATATGATTTGTAGTTGTTCTGGAATTAGATCCAGCTTTATGTTGGAATGAGTATATTCCTGGAGGCTCTCAAGGCACCAGTGTGTGTACAAGGCCAGCCAGGTGGAGGCACCGCCACTTTACATTCATTGCCAGCAAGGGACTGCAGCAAGGGGGTGGATAGGGCTTTCCCCAGCTAAACACCATCAACACTGGGGTACTCAGGATCTCTTGGGTTAAAACACCCAAGTGTGACCTGTGAGTGTGACCTGCTCCCCAGTAACCCGGGGAGGGGGTTATATATATATATATATATATATATATATATATATATATATATATATATATATATATATATATATATATATATATATATATTCTGGACACAGCAGAATTCTCTCATGCAGCTCTTATCCATGTAAATTTCAGAATCCCATTTAAAGGATTCTGCAAGAAAACTCCCAGCCCCCTTTTGCCAATGGGCTGGACTCAACGTTCACTAGCATCATTGGGAGTCTTTCCTCATGAGTTTGATGGGCTTTGGATCAGGTCCCATGTGTCACAAGACGGGAGGCAGTGGATGGAGAGACACCAGGGTCATGCTAATTATTTTGCTCTTATTACATGGTTTCAAGGAAGGAAGTTTGTGTTGCCAGCTTCACGGCATACCCTGGTGGTAGAAACAGAGGAACAAGTTACGTTAGGGTCCCTGCACTGTCAGGATGTCTCCTGACCCTGCCTCTACTGCTCTGCTTCTACGTCCATTAGACCCTCAGTTCCACAATGTGCGCAGGGCCCTTTCTCCCAGGGGAAATGGGAAGCGACTGTCTAGGAAGGAGTCCTGCAGAAAGGGATTTAGGGGTCATAGTGGGCCACAAGCTAAATATGAGTCAACAGTGTGAGACTGTTGCCAAAAAAAAAAAAAAAAAAAGCAAACATGATTCTGGGATGCATGAACAGGAGTGTTGTGAGCAAGACACGAGAAGTCATTCTTCCGCTCTACTCTGCGCTAATTAGGCCTCAACTGGAGTATTGTGTCCAGTTCTGGGCACCACATTTCAGGATAGCTGTGGAGAAATTGGAGAAGGTCCAGAAAAGAGCAACAGAAATGATTAATGGTCTAGAAAACATGAGCTATGAGGGAAGACTGAAAGAACTGGGCTTGTTTAGTTTGGAGAAGACTGAGAGGGGACGTGATAGCAGTTTTCAAGTACCTAAAAGAGTGTAACAAGGGAGTAGGAGAAAATTATTCATTTTAACCTCTGATGATTGGACAAGAAGTAATAGCTAAACCTCCCCTGCTGCAATTTAAGCCTAAGACATGAGGAAAAACGTCCTGTCAGGGAAGTTAAACATGGGAATGAATTGCCATGGGGGGTTATGGAATCTCCATCACTGGAGATATTTAAGAGCAGGTTAGACAGACATCTATCAGGGGAATAGAGGATGATCTAGACCAGGACTACTCAACTTTGGAAAATCCAGGGGCCACAATGACACTCATAGTACATGCCAAGGGCTGCAACTTAAGCGTGGTAGCATATACATCCAAATCTATGTAAAAATATATGCAAATAGCTTCATCACACCAATGGGCACAAATATAAAGATGAAGGCAAGGCTACACAACACGCAGGCCCCATTTAAGTCAGTTCTGCTGATATTAATAAAATGCAACATTTACCTGATTTCCACCCATATGACAGCACTTTATGAGCACTGAGAGTCCAGAAATTTAAATTTAAAATGTGTATCAACAGAAGACCGTTATATTGACTACTACTTTGTTTTGGCTCCCACCCGCAGGCCGCGTGTTGAGTCCCACGTAAACCCAAACCGCCCTGCAGGCTGTAAGTTGAATAGCCCTGATCTAGATGGTGCTGGGTCCTGGCGTGAGGGCAGGGGACTGGACTTGATGGCCTTTCACTGTCCCTTCCCGTTCTAGTGTTCGGATTCTATACCAGTGCTGGAGCCCCGGGCAGCCCAGCGCTGGCACGTACCCCTGCAGGGAGAGCGGCCGCTTTGCGGGCAAGGGATGTGGGGGGGCAGGAGTAGGGACAGGATGCCACTGCCACAAATGGCATCTGATCCCTCGGGTCAGGAGAGTGGGCAGCCCTAGGCAGCGGCAGAGCAGGGAGGGAGAGGGGCTCACCTGCAGTCTCAGGGGAGCAGGCAGGAGGCGTGAGCACGGGCCGGAGGAGCAGATGGCAGACTCACCGCTAGCCAGAGAGATGCAACACTTTGAAGGGGCAACTGCCGCTTCTGTCCAGCCACCACCTGCCAGCTGCAGGGCTGCCCCCGGCTCCTCTGGACCATGCAGCTCACCACTGCCTGCTGAGCAGGGGCTGGGCGCAGCTTGCTGGGGTGGGGCAGCCAGGCTACCGGAGCCAATACGCAACACCTAGCTGCACAGGGCTCCATGATATTTGGGGCAATATGGCTGATGCCCCAAATTTTGTGGTGCCCTATGCAGCTTCACGTTTTGCCTACTGGTAGGGACAGCCCGGAGAGCACTTAAGCACATTGTGAAGTTCTACTGAAGTTAATAGGACTTATTTATGCATGTTTCTGAATGAGGATGAACATAGCTGCTTTGCTGATTTGAGGGCTTGAGTTAGTCAAGGATTTTGATCCTGTGCATCTCCCTTCTTTGGGGGGGAAAAAATGTAAACAGCTGTTAAAGAATGCACTGATGTCAAGGGAATAATTTATTCCCTCATATTCGAGGTGCAAACAGCATCATAATAGCTTCAGGAACAGTCACTGGACCTGCACAACAGCACCAAACAGCAGCGTCTACTAGACTCAAGCTAGAATTACCTTCCTCCAAGTCTGATCCCAGAGGAAGCCGTGCGTGATCTATCTTACACCATTATCTCCACCGTGTGGCAGAGGGGGAAATCGCAGATTTATATTCAAGCTTTAGAAATGCCAAACTCTGCTCTTATAAGTCATTTTAAAAACATGTAAGATATTTTGTGCTTCTCACGAAAAAAAAAAAGCCCCTGCTGACATCTCCCCGTGGCTCCCGATATTATTACATGTTTACATAGTGTCATTACTGCATAGCATGATCTCGCTGGGCGGGAGGCAGCATGCACTGGCCTGGCTGTTAATCTAGATAAAAGCAAATCCTTAGCCATTCCCATCTAGTAGCCTGCCGCTCCAGATGAGAACCAGCTCAGTGCAAATCGGCTCAGACACGGGTGCTGAGCAGGTGGCAACTATCCCAGACAGTGCCAGGGGATGCTCAAAAAAACGTGGAGACTTGCAGAACAGCTGCCGGCGGGTTGCAGGCCTTTTGGAGGCTTCTGTGAAGATGTCATGCCATCCAACCTGCCAAAAACTATTGCTCGGCAGAACCACAGTTATGCCAATTCTGTAGTACAGCAGTGAAACATGGGCAGGGCGAAGGCTGAAAAACACCAGCTTGACTCTTCAACAGCTGCTCCGCATGAAGTGGCAAGACGAGATCAGAAATGAGGCTACTCAGAGCCAAAACCTGCTACCGCCACCCTCAGCACAGGTTCTGTTTGGGCAGCGGTCGCGCTACGGACACATGACTAGAATGGAGGACCAACCATTCCAGGGCATGCATACCGAGGAATGCTGCTACACACTGGCAATCGAATGGGCACCAAAAGCTTCATTAGACTGCTAAGATCACCAGTGATGGACAGAAAACAAACATCTAGCCAAATCACAGGAAAGGTCTAGCCCGTGGGTTCCCAAACTGGAGGGGGGGCGGTAGTGAAGCAATCCAGCCACCCTGCCCCGGTCAATCCTCTTCCCTCCCCCCAAGTTTTGCTGCAATTTTGGTTTTTGGCCCCGGTCAGTTCCTTTTTTTGGGGGTGGGGGCTCAACACGTTTTGCTGCTATTGGCGGGTAGGGGGGAAGGGGCATGAGGATTTCTCAAAAAATCAAAAAGGAGGTGTGATGCCAAAAAGTTTGGAAACCACTGATCTATCCAGAGACTGATTTGGGTGGCACTCAGTCTGCAAGATTATGTCCTTTTTGGATTTGCAAGGATGAAGAAACTGAGGATGATTCTAGCTGCATGATACACGACAGATAAAGGAAGAGACAGTCCCTGCCACAAAGTGCTTCCAGTCTCACTAGAGCTGCAGTGCAATCATTTTATTTTGCTTAACTGTAGTATTTTTATCCTACTTCTATAGGAGCGAATTCAGCCAAACAATTAAGCACATGACTAACCCCATCCAGGCTTAGCAAAGCACTGTTGACTTCAGTGAGATCACCCACTTGCTGAAAGTTAAGAGTGGACAACTTAATCAAATACATGCTCTAGCTAAACCATACGATGTGGCCTTGAGAGATTACTGGATGAAACGGTTGACCTACGTTATACAGAAAGGCAGTCCTCGTGATTATAATTAGGGCCCTACCATATTCACAATCCATTTTGGTTAATTACATGATCATATTTTAAAAATGGTAAATTTCATGATTTCAGCTATTTATTTCTGAAACATCATGGTGTTGCAATTGTAAACGAGTTATGTGAGGGTCGCAAGGTTATTATATGGGGCTTGTGGTACTGCTTCTGTGCTGCTGCTGGCAGTGCTGCCTTCAGAGCTGGGCAGCTGGAGAGCAGCGGCTGCTGGCCAAGAATCTAGCTTTGAAGGCAAAGCAACCGCCAGCACCAGCACAGAAGTAAGGACGGCCTGGTATGGCACGGCAACATGGGTATGATACTGCCATCCTTACTTCTGCCCTTACACCCCTTTACCCTGGCCACCTTTACTTCTGCCCTGCTGCTGGTGGGCTGCTGCCTTCAGATATGGGCACCCAGTCACATTATAACCACCGTTCTCCAGTTGCCCAGCTCTGAAGGTAGCACAGAAGAAAGTGTTGCAATGCCATGACCATCCTAAAATGACCTTGTGATCCTCCTGCAACTCTCTCTTGGGTCAGGACCCCCAATTTAAGAAATGCCGGTCTTCCAAGTGAACCTGGTATGGTACAGGGTAAAAGCACATAAAAGGCCGGATTTCATGGACCATAATGTATTTTGCATGGCTGTGAATTTGGTAGGGCCTTAATTATTATGGTCTCATTTAGCCTTAAAAATCTATTAATCTATAAATTCATAATCCGCTTTGCTGAATATGGGCCACGTTTTGCTGAAACTACTCTGATTAATAGGCTCTAGATTAGAAGCTATTAATATTAATCCTGATTTAAATGGGTGTTGAATCAGGCCCAAAATGAACAACTAGACAATGCAAACACAAATCAAACACATACATGCAAAGACTGATCTTTTTTATTTTTTATTTATTGAGATTAACCAATTCTCCAGGTTTCATAGCTAAGCAGACGGAGCTCTCGGAAGCTCTGCAAACCTCTCTGCCTCTGCAGTTGTGAAAGCAGCTATCCACTCCAAACAGAGTGTTTACCACACTCTTACCGAGCTGCAGCAGCTGACCAATGTTACTACCCAGTCCCATGCAACTTGTTGACTTCCCGGGTATGGAGTCGCAGCCTGGCTGCTGGGAACGGAGTCATGCTAACTGCATCCCTCCACTTCTGGTCCCAGGCCGGGAGGTGGCTGCCCGTCAGCAAGCAGGGAAGAACTTCCCATTTTCAGCACCCCAGTCAGAGCCCCATGAGTCTCAGTCAACTGACATGGGCTCTGAGGACTGTGCCACAGGCTGTGTGTTGTAGCGCAGCCATAGCCCTTTCTGCAGAATCGCACGTTACCGGTTGCCATTTAAATTCGGTTCCTGTCTAAAAATTATTAGATGTTTTTCCTGTTGGATTGTAACGTCTTTGAGGTACAGACTGTCACTGACGATGTGTTTGCACTGCACCTACCACGACGGCTCCCAATCTGATTGTGGCCTTTAGACTCCAATGTTAGACTTTAATGTCCAAAGTGACCATCGTGATCATCTGGTTTGACCTCCTGCACATTGCAGGCCACAGAACCTTACCCACCCACTCCTAGAATAGATCCCTAACTTCTAGCGGAAATACTGAAGTCTTCAAACCATGGTTCAAAGCAGGGGTAGGGAACCTAAGGCCCAGAGGCCCAATGTGGCCCCCGGCTTGCCTGGATCCGGCTCCCAAGACTCAGGGCTCCACCCTCAGCATTGGAGAACCCACGCTCGGCCCCACTCATTATCCCACTGTGGCGCTGGGGCACACAAAGTCTACTAGACTGAGCCCCCATAGGCTCTGGTGTCTGAGGGGAATGCCTTTCTCCTTCTCAGTCTTCTCAGTCAAGGGACATGTCAGTGAGGATTTGCTCGGTTTAATTAATTTAATTTATTTATTTAGCTTCTCCCTTGTGTGCAGCCTCGGACTGATTTTTCTGTGGGTCAGCGACCCCCGACCCAAAAAAAGTCCCTCACGCCTGTTTTAAAAGACTGAAGACTTTCCTTTCTCTTCGGCATGTATGGCTGTTCCAGTTAGAACCCATGCCAGTTAGAACAGGGACATTAATACATCATTGTATCTGGAGAAAAGTAACACTGAACTCGATCATGGGGAGAGTGTCTTCAAACTACCACTGGACAGGTGTCCAGACTAAAGACCGATACACCGCATGCTAAGGAAGCCTCAACATCTGCGCTCGATTAGGACTAAATAAAAAGGGGCGTGAGAGTTATGGAGTTGAACCCAAACAGAGGCAGGACAAAGAACATCTACTCCTATCAGAAGGATACTGGCAGCTTGATGGACTAACGACGAGAGTGAGTTTGGACATATGCAGAGTCTCCCGGTAACGTCACTAAAATTATTTCTAATGAAGTTCATACCTCACCGGTTCCACTTCCCACCATGCCCCAGTCTCCCTGCATTGTATCGGGTTTGGGATTTTCTAAATTACACCAAATTTGCTTTCATGTCCCCATCTGGTATTGGGCTATAGACTGTGTAGCAAAGCTCTGACCACCCCCCATGAGTCCTGTGTTTCTGACAGTGTTAGCCTTAGACTAAGACTTGCTGTGTCCCTCCACACAGCCTCTTCTTTTTCTAGAGGCCAGGGGCCACAGTTTACTGAGCCATAATCAGGCTATTCCCCATTTTGGGGTGAAAACCCCTCCGCAGCCCTTGTCTCCCCCTCTCAGGGGCAGACTCTGTGATGGAGTGGGGGAGCCGGGGGAACTGGGCATGCCCACTACTCCAGCAGCCACAGACTGGGTTTCTTACTACTCCCAGTTGGGCAGCTTTTTCCCTGAGCTACTTCCCCAAACCATCCCTGCCCGTGCCTTCCTCTGGTACCTGAGCAAGCCAGTCCTCCACTCACACACAGAGTTCTCCAGCAACACACTTCCTCCTCCCAGTCCTTCTCTCTGTCCCTTCTCCCTCCCTTACCTGGGGGAAACCTTCTAAAGCAGCCCCACAGGTCTTAATTGGCTGCAAGTGTGTGATTAGACAGCGGCTTCAGGCAACTTCTTAATTAGCCTCAGGTGCCTGCCCTGATTACGTGGCAGTAGTCTCTGGCAGTTCACGCAGGAAACAAAAAGCCCTTCACCCAGCTCTGGGCATGTCTGCCCTCCACCAGACTATCATAGCCAGCTGCCCTGGGTTTGCCACAATTGTTATGATGGGGGCGAATGCTACTGGTCACCCCAGAGGTAAGGAAACCGACATCTGGCTAAGTGGTGCAGAAGCAGGAAACAACGTGGATACTCGACCAAAGGCTAGAGCGTGTGGTAATGCCCCACTTCAATTAATGGTGCCAGAACCGGCTTTGTTCTTTGTTGTCCAGGAGAAAGCTCAGAGTGCTCGGCATGATTACAGCAAGGATGTAAAATCCCGTTTAATCAGATAACCAGTTAAACGTTACGTTGAACCAGTTAACTGCTTAAATGGCGGCAGGCCGGCCTGGCTGGAGCAGCCCCCTGCTACGGGCAGCTCCGGCCAGGTTGGGTCCACTGCAGGCGGGAACTGCTCAAGCTAGGCTGGAGCGCCTGCAAGGCCCAGCCGGACTGAAGCAGCCCCCTTCCCTCATAGGCTGCTCCAGCCCAGCAGGGCAACTGGTTAACCAGTAACCGGTAAGCATCACTCACTAAGGGTTAACTAGTTAACCACTGACATCCCTAGATTACACAGGTGTGGCATCACTCCTATGAACTGAGAGGGCATCCAACATGTCCTGCATCACACTTTTGAACTCTATTATCCATGTTTGAAACTCCGGCAGCAATTCAGTGTTGGGATAAGGATGAGTTCAGTTTGATCCGATAGGCATCACGCTTAAAGCACTGTTGCATGTTTGTACAGCACCTACCACAATTAGGTCCCTGTTCCCCAACAGGGGCCCCATGGATTATGGTAATATAAATCAATCAACATCACCAAGAGTGAGCCATTTCTATCCCAGTTACAGTATACTCCCTTCCAGAGTAAGACAGACATAACACGCCTGTGCCTAGGATGACCAGCTGTCCTAATCTTACAAGGATAGTCCAAATACCCAGGGCTTTTTCTTATACAGGTGCCTATTACCCACCTTTCTCCCCCCATCCTGATTTTTCACATTTGCTATCTGGTCTCAGAGGGGGAGCAGTGTTAGTCTGTTACTGAAAAAATGTAAAAAAAAAAACTGAGAAAGAGAGGGGTGGGGGAGGGAAAGAAAAGGAAAACAAAATCTTATCAATTAGTGTGTCCATGCTAAATGATGCTTTCTCTGCTCTTTCTCTTTCTCTGCTCTTAATTTGTACCCTGGACCCCTTACTCCACTCAAGAAGTAGGTTGTGCCCACAAAAGCTCACAATACCATCGACATTTTTGGTTAGTCTCTAAATTGCTGCAGGACCATTCGTTGTTTTTTACGTTTTTTTCACTTGCTATCTGGTCACCGTATCTGGGCCCAGTTATCATGTATTTACCTTTTCTTGTTTTGGAAGCACAGTCAAATGGTGAAAATATTCCTTTTACTTTTCCCAACGCTGAGCAACATCTTTTGAAGTCTTAGTGTACAGTCCCTGCATCTTTAAAAGTCTGTGAGGATTTAAACCAACCAATCCAAGCCTTGCTCCTTTGCCTTGCAACACGTAGTCACTTCATAAGATAAACGACAAAAGCCTTTACAGTGTCAGACTAGTTATATAAAATCACAATAAAATTCCACCTGTCAGCTCCAAAAGCGCCCCACATGTAGAATTTACACAAGCTGCACCAGAGTTGTTTCAGGGCATGTCATAACAGTTAGTCATTTCTGCACTGTGCACTGTTAAGTTGGCCTGGAGATGAAATGAGTGCCGGCAAAGGGCAGCCATATTTCAAGTAAACTGAAACATGCTTAGGTACTTGGACTGCTCCCCCCTCCTCCAACTGCATTCCAGAGCATTTAATTTTTGCCACTTGGTTGAATGAAAAATATCCCCAATGCTCTTCCAAACTTCTGCAGTCCAGTAAAACCACACAGTGGTGGAACTTCAGAAAGGAAAAGAGTCCTTCGTTTAAACTGACAGGGTTTTGCATGGCACTCTCCAAACCTGACCTCATCAGTACAAGTCACAAATAAATCATGCTCACACAAATTGTCTGCAATAATGTCAGATCCCATAAAATGAATTGTGGCATTTCCACCCTGACAGCATCAAATTAAATCTTCCAAATGGCCATCTACTTTGTTTGGGCTAGCAGCGCTTTTCAGCATCAGCGGCATCTGACCTTGAGAAACAATCCTATAAAAATACCATTGTAAATTAATTCACCACAATACAGGTGGCTTTCAAAGGATATGAGCTAAACCCCAGTGAAGACCGAATACTTTCAACTCCCACTGAAGTCTCTGGCAATTTGTGGTCAGACGAGGGTGCACAGAAGGTCTTACATTATACAATGGACTCAGCAACTCCTGGGGCATTTCTAAGAAATAGAGCCCATCAAATAATGAGGGAATAAAATGTAATAAAACGTTAGTTTTATGATTTCACTCTTCATTTTCACTTTTTTGGGGGGTTAAAAAAAAAACCAGCATCACACAAGACTAGTGATTACACAAATTCGCCTACGCCTTTCTCCTCCACATACGTCTCCAAACCAGCATAAATTTGTCTCATGGCATTTTAGATTCTGATCTACACAAAGGAATTGTTGGTAGCAATTTCTTAGTTAAGAGGGCACTGAGAATTTCAGGACTCAAGACTTCCTTCCCCTCATCCCACCCCCTGCTCGCGCAGTAGATTAGCAACAGGAGGTGGGGGGGAGGCAGTTGCCCATGTGCGCCACTCTAGGGGGTGCACCAATTTAGTCCCCCTCCACTCCCCGTCATCCCTCAGCTCACCCGCTCCTTCTCCACCCACTAGCAGCAGCCGGAGCCTCCTCCCTGCCTCCATCTCCGCTGGAGAGTTAGTGCGTGCAGGGGCCCAACCCCAATCTGGAAGGGGAGGGAGAATACGCAATAAAAGCTCCACCCCTCTTCCCAGGATCAGGATCAGCCATGTGCTAGGTTCAGGGCCATGCTATGCAGCCACAGCAGCGGGGGGCACAAATTTTGCCTTTGCCTGCGGGTGCATAACACCCTTGCTACACCTCTGCCCCGCAGGAGGTATGAATTTTCTTACATGCACTGATATGGAGGTGACATGCAACATATCAGGTAACAAATGTGTATGGCGGCGGGGGCCAGAGGTTCGTAGTGTGGGGCAGAGAGTCAGGGTGCAAGGCTGTGCGCTCCGGCTGAGAGTGCTGGCTCTGGAGTGGGGCCAGGGATGAGCAGCTTTGGGCTTGGATACAGGGCTGAGGGTGCAGTCTATGGGGTGGGGCTGGTAAGGGTTTGGGGTGAAGGAGGGTACCCCGGGGCCACTGCAAGGAGAGAAGACTGGCCCATCTCGCTCTCCTCACGGCAGCACTGGGCTGGTGGGGAGAGCTGGGGGACACAACACATCTCCCCACTGCGGCATGTCCGGAGCTGCGGCAAGGTCAGGAATGGGCCACCCCAGAATCATGGCTGGGCCACCCTGTCTACAGCACGGCCATGCAGCTTATAGGGAATTTAGCACTCCACCCCCTCTCACAGCTTAGCAACTGAATGGAGTCTCCAAATGCGGCACAACCCCACGTCAAAGGCCAAGTGTATTTTTCAGGTCACATTTTTACTAAAATGTTTACTAATTTTTGCAGATAAAGTTTTAAATGCTTCCTTTAAATGTTAATCCCAATCTCTTTGGCCTTCAAAGCGCACCCAAACACAACATCTCAGACACAGGGCCTTGGTGAGCTTTGATAATAGAGAGATTCTGCTTATTCAAGGTAACTGATGATCTCTATGCCAAATTCAGCAGGCGGAAATGCTTGGACGTATCAGCGGCTTGTTAATTTTGATGCCCCCCAGCCCCTCTGCATGATGGCTTGTCCCACCCCACACAGAGACAGTGAGTAGCCAAGATGGCAGACAGTTGTAATTTGATTTGTGCCAAGCACAGCTCAGCCAGCCCTGAGGATCTGCACCAGAATGCATAGGCCACTGGAGAGGGGGAAGTTTCATTTCCAAGCCAGTCCAGAAGCTGCAAGTGTAAGTGACAGTTTATTTTCTATAAATCATTTGTGCCTCTGAAGAGCTCGTTTCTTCCTTTCACCGGTAGCTTCAGCTGGGCACATTTATGAGGCGCAAATGAACTTCCAAATTCCACCGACTGTCACAACGCGTATTTTACTAGGTAATCAATTACCTTCAGGATGCGCCTCAGAGGCAGAAGAGGATGGTCGTGACAGCTCCTTTAAGATAGAGCTTGATGAGCACAGAGATAAAATAACTGAATACAGGTGTTATCGACAGATTCTTGAGAATTATGCGGTGTGGAGCAGTATGTTTCCTTGCAAACTATGAAGACACATGACCGGATTCTGTAGCCTTTACTTAAGCAAAGGTCTTTTTCAACATAAGTCCCACATACACAATGGCCACCATTTTCTGAAAAATATGTTGGCATTTCTCTCTGATGATTATGGCTTTTAAAGAATGTTAGTCCCTTTTCTGCACTTTCAATGGGATACCTCTACCAGCTGCCTAATCATGAGCATTTTCCCCAGCCATACTATATTTTAAAGAGTGAGCAATTAATTTGGTTTTCAGCCCCAAGAAAGGAAACTGCTCTGGCAGTTTGAACTCACTCTCCTTCCTACACAAGGTACTTGTGCTGGTTGAGAAAAGAAAAACAGTAACAGGGTCAGAGGACTTGGATGTATCTAGGCAGTGCGCCAGCATGGTTAGGTGCACTGTGAACATATAACTGTTCATACCCATTTTCGGTATGAAGAGAATTAATTACAGCAACCTTCCCCCACCCCACATTAAGACGGATTCACTGAACAGTGCGAAGAAAGGAACTCCAGAGAAAGCTGCTGCTTCAATTCCCAAGGATCTGGCTCTTCATATTTTAATCACTCAACTTAGGTTTGCTCTACATTTGATTTAAGACTCCTGTTTAATCCCGTTCTCTTCTCCCAGCACCTGACAATGGCTAGAAAGGGGGAGAAGGGTTTCCACACGCTAATGGCTTTTCAGGAAGGGTCAGAATCTAACTATGGGAAATACATGGGAGCAATCAGGTGCTGCTCTGTGGACAATTAATAATGGAGCAGCTGAGTTAGGAGGAGACTCTAGAACAGCCCAAAGTTGCCCTGGGGAGGAAGCGTCACTCACTGTGACTGTTACAGGCTGAAGGACGCCCCAGGGGACAGAATGGGTCTCTGTAGGAACATTCACTGAATGAGGGCTTACAGATGACAGTGAAAGGCCCGAGAGAACTGCCAGGGGGCCTCGTGTCTGCCTTTGGACCAGAGGAGCCTACAGTTTGAGCCTGGCTCTAGGGCAGGGGAAGGAAGGGGAAGAGCATGTGGATAAGGAGAAGGAGCATGCAAAGCCTGATTTCCAGCATGGATGAGGTCAGAGCAGCTGAGTCGGGTAAAGCAAGAGGGGCTGCTAGCCACTTACCGATGAGAGAAGACGAGAAAAAGAGGAAGATGCTGATGAGGAGAAAACGGAAGCCTAGAACTATTTTTTTTTAATGTTAGTATGAAGTCCCCCGTTGCATGGGCATCTGTTGAAGGTGAAGTCTGACTCGTGCCTGAATTCTGTAGCCAGTAAGGAAACTGAGGCACAGCCCAGAAACGCAGCTTGTGACAGGGACTATGACCAGTGTATTCTGAAGAGAATATCAGTGCGGCTGATGTTCTGAACCACATCTACTTGATTACAGCAAAATTAGTAGGGACCTATGCAGGAGTGGGCAAAATATGGCCCACCAAGCGCTTGGATCTGGCCCACGAGCACAGCAGGAGTCTCAGCCAGGCTCCTTGCCTGCCCCGCCCCCGCACGCTGCTCAGAGAAGCTGGCTATGATGGCCATCAACTTTGTGAGCACTGCAAGCCCAGGCAGGAGGGCAGAAGAGGCTTTGCGTGCTGCTCCGCCCCCAGCACAATCTTGCTGCTCCCATTGGCCAATTTCTGGGCAATATGAGTTGCCTATTTGCAGGCCAGGCAGAGCAAGAAGTATCCCTGGCTAAGAAACTTGCTGATGAAATTGCTGGGCAGGGCTGATGGCCAGGAGCCTCTCACGTAAGTGCCTCCTGGACACAGCCTGCCTCTGGCACCCCAGCTGCTCCCTCCTCGCAACCCCTATCCCTGCACCCCACATAACCCAAACCCTCTATCCCTCGGCTTCTAAACTTATATCTCCTCCCAGGCCCTGCAACCCCTCCTGCACCCTTCCTCCAAGTCACAACCCCCCCAGACCTTTGCACCCCAATCCCTATCCCCAGTCATAACCCAGATCCCTGCACCCCCTCCTGCCCTAGGTCATGACCCCCTCCCAGATATTACAGCTCCTCCTCCACTTCTCTTCCAGGTCACAACCCCCTCTCAGACCCTGCACACCTCTCCTCCAGATCAGAATCTCTCCTGCACCTATACCTCCTCCTGTACCCCAATCTCCTGCCCCAGGTCACACACTCCTCTTTCAACCAAACTCCTTCCCAGATCCCACATCCCCTCCTGCACCCCAATCTCTTACCCTAAAGTCCCTTTCTGCACTCAACCTCCTTCCCAGGCCCTGCATTTCCCCCATTAATATCATGGACGAATGTGACCCGTGACCACTTATCAAATTCTGGCAGTGCCCCCTCCGCATCAAAAATTATTGCCCACCCCGGGGCTTCCGGAAAACACTAAAAAGGACTCCTCTGCCATGAAACGGTTCACATCTAGTGGGGGAAGAGGATGGAGCCCGTGAACTGCTCAGCATCTGCTGACCCACAGTCTGTTCTACACACTTTATTGGCTACAGGTCACAAACGCTGAGCTGCTTTCCCCTGCTAATAACATCCAGCGTCCAGACTGGTTGCTTTTCTCCCTCACACTCATTTCCAGTCTGCGTATCTCTTCTGCATTGGCATCAGAGGCAGGCAAAGAGGACAGCCAACGAAAGACAAGTCACACCAGGCCCCAACGCAGCAAAGCTCTTAGACATGGGCCTAAGCAGGTAAGTAGCCCTGTGAAGTCTTGTTCCCACACAGTGTTGCAGAGTCACAGCCTAACAGAGCAACCTCGAGCTGTCATTTCATTTCTCCACCCACAAAATCTTGGGAGGCAGTCGGGATGTTAGCAGATAGTCGTGTAAACGATTAACCAATAAGCCTGGGCTTATCGGTTACTTTTAACAACCTCATGCATTCTCCCCCTCCTCCGCTTGCTGCCTCTTTTAACCTTGCTCCCCACGAGCACCAGATCCCGGGGAGCCACCTGCCCCTCCACCCCTGTGCTGCTGCCTCTCTACCAGTGGTAGCAGCACAGGGGAGTGGGAGGAAGGCAGGTGGGAGCCGATATGCCCAGGGAGCCAGCTTTTAAGCTGGCTCTTCACGCATGCCAGCTTTGTCTGCCCCACCCCGCTGCCTCCCACAGAGGTGAGGGGGCATTTGGTGGCAGCTGGCTTCATGGAGCCACCTCCCCCCTCTGCTCTGCTTGCTGCCTCTTGCTGCAGCAGCGTGAGGTGGCAGGGCCTCCCCAGGAACAGGGGTGGGAGCGTGCGGGCTGCCAGCAACCATCAAATAAAGGTGTAACTGGTAAGATGAGACGCGGTTACATGATTACTCAATGAAACAATAGCGAACATCTCTAGTAGGCAGCTCTTCTCCCAATTAAACAAATCGAGAGCATTGAGGCCGCTCTATAAACTCGCCTTTGTCCATCCTGCCTTCTTTCTCCTCTTTTACCATTAACTACAGAACATCCAAACCCGCCCAGCACCACTCAGAATCCCGAGAACAAGACAGGCTCTGCTGCACAACAGTTCTCCCTCACCTCTCCCTCTCCCCTCCCCCTCTCCCAAGTCCCAGAGTATCGGCTCGGCAGGAAAGGAGTGAAAGTGTTAAGCTGGGGCCCCCGCATCCCTGCACCTGCCCTGCAACTATCCCATGGCCTTCCCTATTACAATTTGTAGCCTGACCTTTTTTTTTTTTTACACTTTAAAAAGAAAAGAACCACATATGTTGCAGCTCGTGTCGCCTGGTGCACAGGGACTTATTAAATTCACCCCTGCTACGGCAGCTGTTTCCTTCCTCTGGTCTCCGTTCAGTCAACGGCCCTGATTCTGCAGAACCTGTGGCCTATGAGACATTTTGTTACCATTGCACAGGGTTGCCAGACTCTGCTGCTTTCCATGTGTACACTAAGTGAGGTGTGTGCTGACTGCACATGCCAGGCACTAGGAGAGCCGTGCGCTCCCTCTGTCACCAATCAGCACACTCCACAAATTCTGGATACAGAAACAGTCAGCAAAACTACCCTATTGCGGGAGATCACCTTGGTTCCGACAATCTTGTAGCCCACTGAGATGCCGCAGGGCCCCTCACGCGGCCCACGCACTAGTCTAGATTGCCCATCGCTGATTTAAGCACGTGCTTGACATTAGGCATGTGCTTAAGTCCTAGTAACAACAGGACTTATGACTGAGCCTAAAATGCCTCATTAATTTAGAACCTTAGAATTTGAGCCAGGAACGTGTGGATTTCAGTAGGTTTCCACTTCTTCCTCCTTCCCCTTGCTGTAGCCTCCCTGCCCCCAAACTCTTTGCCATGTTTTCCTGCTCTACCCATAAGCTGCCCCATCAACACACTTCCAGCCTTTATACACCTGCTTGCTCCACTCTCCAAGCCGGCTACAGGTCACTGTGTATGTCACCAACTAAACAGGGTTTGTGCTAGCGAAACAATGTGACAGCCAAACTACAATGGAGCTCTCAGTTTGGGGAAGGAATGTGAAGTCAGGAATACAGTCTAACCAGGACTCCCCTTGTGTGACATCCAAGAAAGAGCGTGTTGAGGGCTCAGGTTGCTAGGCTGTTACTGTCTCACCCCAACAATCAAGCAAAGGCAGGGGACTCAGGGCCTGATACTTCTAAAATATCAGAAAAATAACTTGGTTTTGGAAAGTTTCATCTGGATGCACCATCAAGTTAACAGTACAGGGCACAAATCCATTTTGTTCAGCAGCTCATTTACCCATGTGTCACACAAGAACAGCCACTTGCCAGCATCAAAAGCTTCCCTGCATTACCCCAACTCCACAGATGAGAGCGCCATCCCACGGCCTCTCCCCTAAAGACTGACAGCCAAAAGCCAGGCAGTATGGAAAGTGGGTTCTGAGATGCAGATGCCTGATGGGGCTGTCCATTAAATGGGTTTGCTTGTTTTCTCAGTGGGGTGCACTCAGCTAAACAAGACAACAGAGCAAATAAGTGCTGTTCAGAGAAGTTCAGGTACCAGCTTACGCATAGAAAGCTCATCCTCCGTGTTGCATCACCCAGCAGTAATTAACCAACTCTACAATGGCATTGCAAGACCAACCAGCTTCGAGGTTTAACCGTGTTATTTGCTGTAAACATCAAACCGAGCATTTCACCGACCTTTCTTTTGCCCACGTGCAGGAGTAAAACCACACTTTGGCACCGAGAATCACTTCATGGTTAGTTTGAGGCAAACACGCAGTCATTTGTGGGAAACAAACACAGCCCTAAAAGTCTGCAAAAAGCAAGACACTCGTAACCAATGCAACCTCAGATGTTATGTAGTACGAAGCTATAGCCACAAAACTATGTTGGTCTGTGGCTGGACAACAGCGTAGGGGGAAAAAGCACCACAAACACATAGTGGTAACAATTAGATTTGAAAACTAACTAGCAAATGTGACACTTTTCACCCTCAACTAGGGTATGTCTACACTACAAAGTTAATTCGAACTAACAGACGTTAGTTCGAATTAACTTTAATAGGCGCTACACTAGCGCTCCGCTAGTTCGAATTTAAATCGAACTAGCGGAGCGCTTAGTTCAAACTAGGAAAACCTCATTCCACGAGGATTAAGCCTAGTTCGAACTAGCTAGTTCGAATTAAGGGGTGTGTAGCCCCTTAATTCGAACTAGTGGGAGGCTAGCCCTCCCCAGGTTTCCCTGGTGGCCACTCTGGCCAACACCAGGGAAACTTGTCTGCCCCCCTCCCGGCCCCCGACCCCTTAAAGGGGCACGGGCTGGCTACGGTGCCTGTGCCAGGTGCAAGCCTGCCAGCACCCAGCCAGCAGACCCTGCACCTGGCACGGATCGAGCCACCCACCCGATGCCCCCCAGCCCTCCCCCTCTTCCCGGGACCAGGCTGGCCGCTTCCGGGAGCTTGCCCGGGACCGCAAGAGGCGGGCACGCGCCTGGGCTAGTGCAGACATCGTGGACCTCGTCCACGATCTCCGCACTAGGCACAGGAAAGTGGCCGTCTAGGGCAGGAGAGCTGCCAGCCTGGCCACCCAGGAGCAGGTGTACAAGAGAATCAAGGGGGTCCACTGAGACCCCCGACCCTGAGCCCTGAGCTTACAATGGCCGTACTGGGTCAGACCAAAGGTCCATCTAGCCCAGTAGCCTGTCTGCCGACAGCGGCCAACCCTAGGGACCCTGGAGGGGATGGACCAAAGACAGTGACCAAGCCATCTGTCTCGTGCCATCCCTCTCCAGCCTTCTACAAACCTTGGGCAGGGACACCACTCCTACCCCCTGGCTAATACCACTCAATGGACCCAACCTCCATGACTTGATCTCACTTCCCTTTAAACTCTGTTCTAGTTCTAGCCTTCACAGCCTCCTGCAGCAAGGAGTTCCACAGGTTGACTCTTTGCTTTGTGAAGAACAACTTTCTGTTACTAGTTTGAAGCCTGCTACCCATTCCTTTCCTTTGGTGTCCTCTAGTCCTTCTTTATGGGAACTAATGAAGAACTTTTCTGTATGCACCCTCTCCACCCCACTCCTGCTTTTAGAGACCTCTATCCTGTCCCCCCTCCATCTCCTCTTTTCTAAGCAGAAAAGTCCCAGTCTCTTTAGCTTCTCTTCATATGGGACCTGTTCCAAACCCCTGATCATTGTAGTTGCCCTCCCCTCTCCCAGCCTCTCTCTTCCCCTCTCCCACCTCCTTTTGCCAGTCTCCCTCAGTTTTGTTCAATAAAGACAGATTCCATTTTGGAAGACACGTTATCTTTATTTTGTACATCAAGAAGAGGGGCTAGGGAAGGGTAAGTGGAAGGAGGTGAGGGAGGAATGGGGCACGAGCCCCCGATGGGGAGGACTGGGCTGGCTCTGCGGGCTTCTGGGGGTGGAAGCTCTCCTGCAGCCCCCCAATTACCCCCTCTCCCCAGATGGCAGCCTGCGGCAAGTGCAGCCGGGTTGATGGCTGAGTGGTGTGATGTGCCCAGTGTGGGTAGTCCGGGAAATCCAAGCCAGGACTGCTTTGCAAGCGGGGCACCCCTGAGAACTGTCTGTCCGGGGTGGGGGTCGGGACCCTTTAAGCACAGCCCTCAGCTAGCCTGAGACAGCATCTCCACGCTCTAAGTCCTCCTCTGATGCCCTGCCGGCATTGCTTCCGGCCATCCTTAAGCCCGGTTCAGGGTCCACTTAATGTGGACCTGCTAGTTCGAATTAGCAAAATGCTAATTCGAACTAGTTTTTTAGTCTGGATCCGTTAGTTCGAATTAGCTTAGTTCGAATTGTTCCAAGTGCGTGTACGTTGCTAAGTTAGTTCGAATTAACGTTGTAGTGTAGACATACCCCTATGGATGTAAAATCCTGTTTAATTGGTTAACCAGGCAGGCAGAGGGGCAAGAGAGGACCGGCCGGCCGGAGCAACCCCTGCCTGTGGTGGGCCCCACAAAGCTGGAACATCTTTTTGCTCATGGCAGGCAGGGAGCTGCTCCAGCCCCTATCACTTAACTGCTCAGATCCCTACCCTCAATACCGTGTACGGTGAAACAAAATGTGAGTGGCCAATTATTAGTCAGTGAGGGTGTATCTAGACTACAGGGTTTTGACGACAAAAGTCGACTTTTGTCGACAAAACTATACCTGCGTCTACACTACCGCCAAGTTCTGTCGACAGTAAGTCGACAGAACGTGGCAGTTTTGTCGACGGTGGTAAACCTCATTCTACGAGGAATAAGGCCTTTTTCTGACAGAGTTATGTTGAAAAAAGGTGCTATTGCATCCACACCGTGCTTTTTCAAAAGAGAGTGTCTAGACTCTCTGTCGAAAAAGCGGCTTGCTTTGTTGATAGAACTGGCTGTAGTTTAGATGTTCTTTTTGGACAGAGGCTTTGTCAACAGTACAGAAAGCCTGTAGTCTAGACTTATCCTAAGAAACCAAGAGAGGCAGGCGGAAGGACTGCTTTGTGGCCAAATCACTGGATTGGGACTAACAAACCCAGAGTTTACTTCCCACCTCTACCACAGCCCTTCTGTGAGCAAGCTACTCAACCTCTGGGTGCATCATTTCCAAGTGTGTGTACGTTGTATCATCTTATCCCACCCTTTGTCTTGTTCAGATTCAGCACAGAGACATTTCTTGAGTGTAAAGTCCTGATCTTTTCTGAAGACTCTAGCCAGAGCTGACCTGTCTAGAGTATGGTTTGGGGTGGCCACCCCGGACCCCGCACTTAGGGGCCCCCCTCAGCAGCTGCCTCAACTGTCCCAATGGACAGTTACCGCTGTTGTGAAGTCGGAGGAAGAGGGCTCTCTCTTGGACTTCCTGCTGTATAGACAGCACCAAAAGCCAAAATAAGCTATTTTGACTTAAGGTACGCAATTGACATAGCTCAAGTTGCATAGCTTATTTCGGCTTTAGCCCTGCTGTGTAGATGAGCCCTAAGGTTCCACAGGACTACTGATAGTTCTTATAGTTCAGGCAGGGAAGAGAAGGTGTGGGAAAGACAAATAGGAAATCTAAAAGTCTAATAAAACCCAACTTGCCAAACATAACATACACATTTCTTCCAAGAACGTTGGGTTTCCAGGGATAGCGACAGCACACAAAGCACTAATGAAACAAGAACTCAGCCCCTTGGCCTTCCATTGATGTTCCCCCATAGCTTTGCCACCAGGATAATACAGAAGGAAATAGCTACAACGTAGGCCTATAAACTGGTATTAATGAGGCAATGAATTCCCCCTTCAGAAAGGGGAGCTAGGCAGCTGTAGTTTCAGACAGCTGCAGGAGTGAAATTTTAGCTGCTACTAAAATTGGACCCTCAACCTCCCCCCAAGATTCTACCTACCACTGATGCCTTTAATCATATAAAAAACAAAACCCACAAGATTATTGTGTTTTCATAATAACCCTTCATTTTCCTTAATGAATAAAATATTAGGTTTTTTCAAACATTACTTTAAAGTTAAAGAGGTCCAGGCCACAAACTCTTTGTGAACTATTTTTTAAGCAAGTTTCTTCAATACCGGTGAAAAACCCCCAGATCTCTAGCATGGCCTGTGGAAATATGTTCTAATTTGTATTCCCGGTTGCACCAGAGGCAGGTTGTACCCACCTGAGGTGGAATGACACATCTAACGCTTCACACAAGGGGAGTCCCGAGCTGACTCCAGGCAGCGCTGCCACTTTGAAGCATCTTGTCCTCTTCCCCCTCTTCCCCCACCTCTTTCTTATAGAGGCAGTAAGCAGGGACACACTAGGGTGTCGACTATCCGATAACCATTTGCTTATCGGATACTTAACTAGTCGTTCACATCCCTTCTTCCCTTACTCCTCATGAAATGAGGTTTACAGACATCGGAGTAAGAAGCCCGTTATTTCGAATTTATTTTGAAACAACAGGCTTGCTGCGCAGGCGTGCACTACATTACTTCGGAATAACCAACGTTATTCCGAAATAACACTGCTCTGTAGACATAGCCCAGCTATTCTTCCTGACGCTCATCATCCAAAATGATTCATGGCTGTGACTGTTACAAAGGCTATTCCTGGAGGAATGCACATTTTGATGCCCCAATTCATAATTTAAACGATTCTTATAGAAAGTGGGTTCACCAGGCAGTGATGCTCAACACTCAAGCATTCAGTGATATCTTTCGATGCAAAGTGCTAATTCTTACCTGTTATAAAATATTAGTTGGCTCTCAGTGCACGTAATCCAGGATATTTAACTATTGTAATTCAGAAGGTGTAACAATAATTGAATGTGTGGAGTCTGTACCTATATTCAGGGCATCCCCACTGCTGATCCCTTTTGGTCATTTAATAGAATATGCTAATATTTTATAAACACTTATTTCTCTTTGATCTCAAAGTCCATCTCTAATATGACTAATATTATTCTCTTGGAGTTTTCTCTTAACACAGTTTTGTATTGCATGGAATACTTTCTCAGAAAAATACAAACGTGGACAAAAAATATTGTTAATTGCATGTGCACATGAAATGTGGTTCTTGGGAGATATTTTACTTGACAGCCAATGTAGTTGCTTGATAGGAGTATATACGAAGTTCACATTAAAAGTTTTGGGGGCAGAATAACTCCTGTTAGTACAGGAAGAGCGTGAGTATTTTATTGTTTGTTTAACCCTGTAATCATAGAAACAGTTTGTAACATGCTTGTCCAAAAACACTTTCCATTTTGGTCATGGAGACAGTAAAGAAATGACTAAGAAAAAGCCTTACAGTCAGAAAACACTATCCGATTTTACTGTTTCCAATACCAAGTGCAGCTCTGGTATCCACTTTCAAACAAAACTAAAACCCATTGGAGGGTTTATGTTTTCTGCACTGTTACTGAGCCGTAATATAAATTTAACTCACAGAAACACCTTTGATAAAAATAAAAGGGTAGTACTTATAAATCAGAAATAAGATCACACATAGTATAAATAATATTGACAGATTTACACCGAGTCTGACCACTACTACTTAAGACCAAAAAAGTGAGGACCAGATGCATCTGAAAAAAAAAGTTCTCTATGCCCATTCAAGCATTTGTGATAACAATTGTTCTACACATGTGATCAATCTAAAACACTGTTCACTGAAGAGAGAGGTTTACCAGTCCTGCCGCACCAAGAGATGGATCCGTTACAGTCCTCTGCACATAAAATGAGATGAAATTCTTTTATATTTAAGCAGACTGATCCTCTTTTACAAGCTTCATTCTTGCTATTTCAGGAATTTGAATAAATAAACTATGGAATCTACTGCTAGACAGCTTGTTCGTACTTTTTTGGGGAAGAGGGAAGCAGGATCTCAAAATGGTTAATCGTTTAGTTATCTGCAGTCTATCCACAATGATTATTGAGAGAACATCCATGTAGAGAAAAACATTTAAAACTGAGTGTTCTTTTTAATCACTGAAAGGTTTTAGAAATGTCCATATTTTACCTTAAACTCATTAATCCCCACAGATACTTGGACAACAGCCCATGTACTTTAACATCTCTCAGAGAAAAGATAAACCCCCGCAACATTATTATTTAAGTAAAACTCAGTTTCTTTTCCATTATTAATTCTACCTCAAGAGCCTGATCCAAAGCCCAATGACTTCCATATAGTTTTAATTGGCTGAGTAAATATTATTAAATTATTAATATGATTTCCATTGACAACTTATGCTTGTAATGCAACTACACCTTGTTAGTACATATTTCATTGCAGGAATAATAACTAATGAAATGCTGGTATTCAATAGCTTATTTATAAATCTTATATCTTAATCGTATAGGTACATTTTTAAATAGAGGAGAGGCATTTGACACTGAAAACCAGAACACATAACATGTACAAACATGGAAAAACTGTATGGAAATGCAAGCTTGTATGGAAGTAACTAACAGTTCAGAACTTCAAATGGAAACACACTAGTACCCCAAACACAGCAAAAACACCACCGCACCCAACAAAACAATAAAGAAAACAAAAAA
This sequence comes from Pelodiscus sinensis, assembly GCF_052426305.1. Taxonomy (NCBI): domain Eukaryota; kingdom Metazoa; phylum Chordata; order Testudines; family Trionychidae; genus Pelodiscus; species Pelodiscus sinensis. The sequence goes on from NC_143062.1 coordinate 45,822,855, forward strand.
CATTTCCACTGTAGTAAGGATGATAAATTTCGATTAATCAACTAATCAAATAATCGATTAAATGTCCATCAACTCATCGATTAGTCAATAAGGACACCTCCAGCTGTTGCTCCATTTCAAAAGCAAAGAGCGCGTGGGGAGCACAGGGCCAGCGGGGGACTGCTTCAACCCCCAACTCGCCTCCTGCTCCCATGGCGGTTTGCTTTTGAAATGAAGCAATAACCCTACTCTTGCTACATTTCAAAGGCAGGAGTTCCTCCAGTTCACTGCTACGCCCCTGCCCTCCCACAGACGGTGCTGGGAGAACCAGCTTTTAAGCTGGCTCCCTCCAGCACCAGCTCCTGCTCTCCCCCCTTGCTGCCTCTCTCTGATAAAGGCAGCCAGGGTGCCGGGAGCGACTAGTCAAGACAACTAGTCACTTACATCCCTACACTGTAGACTAGACTTGGAAAGAAGAACGGCCATACTGGGTCAGGCCAACGGTCCATCAAGTCCAGTATCCTGTCTTCTGACAGTGGCCAATGCCAGGTGCCCCAGAGGGAGGTAACACAACAGGTAATCCTCACGTGATCCCTCCCCTGTCACCCATTTCCAGACAAACAAAGGCTAGGGACACCATTTCTGCCCATCCTGGCTAACAGCCACTGATGAACCTAACCTCCATGAATCTATCTAGCTCTGTTTTGAACTCTTAAAATCGTAGCCATCACCACCATCCTCTGGCAAGGAGTTCCAGAGGTTGACTGTGCGCTGAGTGAAGAAAAACTTCCTTTTGTTTGTTTTAAACCTGCTCCCTATTAATTTCATTTGGTGACCCCTAGTTCTTATATTGTGGAAATAAGTAAATAACTTTTCCTTATTCGCTTTTTCCATATCAGTCATGATTTTAATAGACCTCTATCATATCCCCCCTTAGTCTTCTCTTTTCTAAACTGAAAAGTCCCACTCTTTTTAATCTCACTTCAGATTAAACCCTAATCATTTTTGTTGCCCTTTTCTGAAACTTTTCTAATGCCAATATATCTTTGAGATGAGGAGACCATATCTGTACGCAGTATTCAACATGTTGGGGGAACCAGGGATTTACATAGAGGCAATAAGATAATCTCGGTCTTATTCTCTATCCCTTTTTTAATGATTCCTCACGTTCTGTTTGCTTTTTTGACTGCCGCAGCACATTGAGCAGATGTTTTCAGAGAACTATCCACAATAACTACAAGATTTCTCTCTTAAGTAGTTGTAGCTAAATTAGCCCATATCATATTGTATGTATAGTTGGGATTATGTTTTCCAATGTGCATTACTTTACATTTATCCACATTAAATTTCATTTGTCATTTTGTTGCCCAATCACTTAGTTTGGTGAGATCTTTTTGAAGTTCTTCGCAGTCGGCCTTGTTCTTAACTATCTTGAACAGTTTGGTATCATCTGCAAATGTTGCCACCTCACTGCTCACCCCTTTCTCTAGATCAGTAAGTCCATTCACAAGCTTTTGGAGGACTGGTAACATATATTTGCATATTCATTAAGCAAATGATGACTATGCAAATAAATTGGTTCTGATCCTTCCAAAACCCCCAGTGCCAACTTTAGCAAAGCTTCTGATATGGTCTCCCACAATATTCTTGCCAGCAAGTTAAGGGGAATATGGATTGGATAAATGGACTGTAAGATGGATAGAAAGCGGATTAGACCAGGGTTTCTCAAACTTTATATAGTTGGAACCTGTTTTTTTTCAGTGCCATTTTTTGCAGCCCAAAAATATAAACGCATATTAAAAAAAAGAAAAGTGAATAAGTTTTCACTGTTTATTATTTATTCACAATAATAATAGTACATAATAATATAAATCTTGTTATAAAATACTTAAGTGCCTAATTTATTACCTTAATTAACATTTAACCCGTAGAATTTTAACAGTTGTAAAGTTTGTTTATTTATAATTGAATGAGTTGAATACAAGTCATTTATTATGTGTGCACTTTATAGCTTTTAAATAACTAAAAGGAGAACTAATGGGAAGGGCATTGTTGTTTTGTATCACATAGCAACTTTATGTCAGGAGCAAAAGAAGAAAGTTTTATCCTCAAATCTGGTTCGACATTCAATCTATTTCTATAATTAGTTTTGAAGAAAGCCAAAGACGAGAAACTAGTTTCACACTTATATGTTGTGACGAAAGGCATTAAGAATTTGACTGCTTTCTCTGATAAATGTGAATATTCGTTTCTACAGCTCAACCAAAAATCCCTCCGCTCCCCATGGCAGCATGCACTGATGGAGCAGCTGGAGCTGGCGCGCTGGGGAGGAGGAGGGAAGAGGGGGACTCCCGGACCACGCCAGCCCCAACCGCTTGGGCAGCGCGTGCCTTGCTCCTCCACTCTCCACCGCAGGGCATGACACCCGAGCAGCCGGAACAGTCCCAGACTCCCACCCCCTCCCTTGTGCACAGGAAGGAAATAGGGGAACAAAGTCCCCAGCGTGCGATGGACAGGTGTTTTAGGTACCGCGCCAGCTGTGGGGGCAGGAGGGAGAGCAGCCGGTGCACTTTCGGGACCTGGCACACAGCGGCAGACTGGCCCGCCCTCTCCCGGCTCCAATCCCAGCCACTTTATTGGCTGGCACCGGGCGTTCTGCGTCGGTGCGCATAGCCTTCCTCCCGTATCCTAGCCCCTGACGGATCTAGCCCCACCTCCCAGGAGCATGCTTGGCAGAGATGCCGTGGCGGCGGGCTCTCTGCTAAGAATTTTTCTGAGGACTGTGGGGTTGTTGGTTTTATACCGGGCCACGGACCACACTTTGGGAAATGCTGCTCTAGATAATTTATAAATAAGTTGAATAGTGTGGGTTCCAGGGTAGACCCTTGGGGAACCCCACTAGTTACCTCTCTCCACTCTGAAAACTTACCATTTATTCCTACCCTTTGTTTCCTGTCTTTTAATCAGTTATCAATCCACGAAAGGACCTTCCCTCTTATCTCACAACAACTTACTTTAAGAGCCTTTGGTGAGGGATCTTGTCAAAGGCTTTTAAGTGGGCTGTGCCCACAAAAGCTCATGATTTCATCTACATTCTTGTTAGTCTTTAAGGTGCTACTAGACTATATGTTGTTTTTTAAGGTTTTCCTGTTACAGACTAACTTGGCTGCCCCTCTGAAGGTTAAGTACACTATATCCATTGGATCCCTCTTGTCCACATGTTTGTGGACCCCTTCAAAGAACTCTAGCAGATTAGAAAGGTATGATTTCCCTTTATAGAAATCATGTTGACTTTCCCTCAACAAATTATGTTCATCTATGTGTCTGACAATGTTATTCTTTACTATAGTTTCAACTAATTTGCCCAGTACTGACGTTAGACTTACTGGTCTGTAACTGCCAGGATCACCTCTAGGACCCTTTTTAAATATTGGTGTCACATTAATCATCTTCCAGTCATTAGAGGTATAGAAGCTGATTTAAACGATAGGTAACAAACCACAGTTTAACAGTTCCGCAATTTCACATTAAGTTGTTTCAGAACTCTTGGGTGAATGCCATCTGGTCCTGGTGACTTGTTGCTTTTAAATTTATCAGTTTGTTCCAAAACCTCCTCTAATGAATGGTGAAAACTCTGAGCAGAGGACTAGATGACCTCCTGAGGTCTCTTCCAATCCTAATCTTCTATGATTCTATGAAAACCTTATGAGAGTGCCCACGAAAGCTCATCACCTATTAAACCATCTTGTTAGTCTTTAAATAAGTTAGTCTTTAAAGTGTTACATAGTCCTGTTTTTTGTTTCAGTTACACCAGACTAACACGGCTGTGATGCACAATGGAAATGTTCTAAGAGATTATACCCAAATACTCAACACACAGGCTAACATATTATGTTAAACTGAAAGGACTGCAGTAGAAATACAGAGACGATCATTTATCATTCAGTGTGTGTCCATTAAGCAGCTGTCTTCTTTATGCAGAGTTCTGTTAAAATCCAGTCCCACAGGGCTTGCTCTGGGAATTCTGCAGTAAGGATGTAATAATGTAGTCGATTAACCAACTAACCCATAAGCAAAAGCTTATAGGTTAATGCTATAGACAACCCGCATTCCCCGCCCTCCATCAATAATTTTTTAGCAGACTGGCCAACAGTCCGGCTCAATCCCAGTTTATGCTGGGTCCAGGAGCTACTGCTGCTGAAGATCTGCATTTAAAGTGTATTGGGAGCTTGGTGGGCAGGGAATCCGGCTCAGTCCTGGTCTGCACCGGGTCCGGGGCCTAACCCCGCTGCGGCTCTGCATTTAAAGTGTATTAGGAGCCAGGCAGGCAGGTAACCTGGCTCAGTTCCAACTCGCATTGGGTTTGGGAGCTTAGACCCTCCCTGGACATGGCTGTTGCCACCCCATGCTGCTACCTCTGAATCAGAGGCAGCAGCACAGGGGAACAGGCAGCTGGTCCATGAGTGGAGCTGGTTTTTAAATGGTCTCCCCTCGCAGACCAGCTCCCTCCTGGTACCCCACGCTGCTGCCGAAGTGGCAGGGGACTCCTCGGGAGTGGGGCCAGTCCCACCCCCAGAGACTATAGAATAGTCGAGTAACCGCTAAGAATTCATGAGGTTAATCGACTACTCAAGTAACCAATATTTAACATCCCTAGTTTGCAGGTTCATTACCTTTGATGCCTTCTTCTGGTTCAGAAGAGAAAATTAAAATACTTGCCACAGACGCATTTCTCAATGGTTTTATGGAGCCCTTCTTCCCATGGGAGTGGAATCTCTTAAGGTACATCTACACAGCACCCTAAACTCAAAATAAGATACACAATTTGCGATGTGCAAATTGTGTATCTTATTTCATTTGAATTTCAAAATAAGCTATTTTGAAATTTGGTGCATCTACACAGTGCCAAATTTCAAAATAAAGTGCTATTTCAAGACATCCCTTAACATTACCAGGATGCCGAAATAGCACGTCTGTTATTTTGAAAAATATTTCAAAATAATGAGCGGCTTGTGAAACGCAAGGTAGCTATTTCAAGAGGGCCATGCAGTATAGATGTACCGTTTGGGTGACTGTCAACAAGCCATTTAATGAACTGCTGTGGCAAGCCTTAAAGTCATAGGGGCTTCAAAGCTGATTTAAAGGATTGATTTAAAAGACTGAAAAGGATCTTTTAAAAATATGTATATTATTTGCTAAATTCTTTCCCTGGGCTGCTCATTCATAGGCCAGGGGGAGGGGAGCGGGAGGAGAGAATCAAACAATCATTCCTATCTATATTAAAAAAAAAAAAAAAAAAGAGCAGGCATCTGACTTGGCCAATAGTTGTCCACCCAGATGCCAGCTAAACATCCCACAAGCGAGCTGAGATATTGTAAGCACAAACCAGGGCAAATAGCTCCATGTTCCAGACTTGATGATGAGCAGTACAGCCAAGCACACCACCAGGATCTGTGACTTTACACAGATTGAACCTCTCGAGTCCAGCACCCTTACGACCCGACTGGTGCCGAACCAGAGAATTTGCCAGACCATGGGAGTTCAATACTGTCTAACAGCATTACCAACACTTCCACTGCTTGCTTGGCTCTTAAAAGACATTTGGGGTAAATTAGAGCTAAATAACAGCACAGAACATGCAGATACAGGACTGGTGTCTGTAAAACTTTATGGGACTGTGGGAAACTTAGCCACACCCATAATAAGTGGACATCCAACTAACTAAAATCATGCTGGACCACAGTATTGCTGGACTGGAGAGTGCCAGACTCCAGAGGTTCAACTTGTAACTCATTCCTCTTCTACTCAGCACAAACAGTGTCTCCAGGTACAAATGTACCTTGCTGAACAAAGGTGAACACGGGGCTTGTCTACACAGTGAAAAGAAGTGCAGCCTACAGGGGCGTGAACTGTAAACCATGCCAATACATTACACGCTAACTACTCCACATAGACATTGCTGGCACATGCTAAAATGCACTCAAATCGTGTTAACGGAGCACAGTTTGAAATGGGACCACATTGGTGCTAATTAGGTATCTTTTAGTCACGTGTGGCTTCAATCTCAGCATCAAAGTTGAGACGCAAAACAGCCTTTTCCCCTTTCCCTCAGGAAAGAAGAACCTGGGATGATTTCCCTCTCTCTTTGTAAAGCAAAATCACTAGGGAACGGAATAAGATGTGTCTGTTTATATTTAATCAGTTTGGCCACAAGAGAGACAGAACACATGAGGTTACTGCTTAGAAATGTTCAGCACATGGCAAAACAATAAAGGCCTGCGTATAGGGTTTGGAATTTACTATCTGAAAAACAACAACAAAACCCAAAAAACAAAACAAAACACCCAGAGGTTAATCTTTCCCCATTATGGGTAGTTCAATGGTTGAGAATTGAAGCAAATGGAAGAGAATCCTAAACATGTTCTCTTTAAGATATTGTGTGGTTTTTCCCCATTTCACTTCAAGCCTACAATATGGAAAAGAAAAGAAAAGAAAATCTAAAATTCCAAATGAACAAAATTCAGCAATAGGAGAATTAAATAACAAGGTGAAAAGATAACTCATGGACCTATAAAATATGCACCTAAATCCATATTTCCATACCTAAATGCATGGCTTGATTGTTTCTGAAGATGTTGAACATGTAAATATACCACTGATGTCAATAGAAAGAATATATACTCAACATTTGTGTGGGGGGTATCAAAACCAGGTCCCTATCTGACACACAGGAATCCTGAAACCAGTTGGTCACCTTCTGCTGAGGTAATTTGGGATGTCAAAAAATGGTTTTACATTCTCTGCTGTTGGTACTAATGCACATATAAAATTTACAAGGACCAGGGAGGGAGGGCATCAGACACAGTATAGATCAGGGGTAGGTAATAATTTTTAATGGGGGGAGGATCACTCCAAGATTTTGGCAAGTGGTCAAGGGTCACACTTCTATGGAGGGGGTGCAGGGGCTCAGATGGAGGTCAGGGGTAGAAGGGAGCAAGGGGTAAGGGACTCGGGTGCAGGAGGGGGTGTGGAATCTGAGAGGGAGTTTGAGTGAAGGAGGAGATTGTGATCTGGGGCAGAGGCTTGGGGTGCAGGATCCAGGAGGAGGCAGAAGTGCAGGATTCCAGCCTGGGGGAGGGGTTGTAGAATGGGGTGCAGAGTCGGGGAGGGAGTTGTATCTTGAAGGCGGTAGGGAGAGGGATTATAGTGCGTTTGGGTGGTGACCTGCGGCAGGCAGCTGAGGGGAGGGAAGAGATGAGGTGCCAGAGGCAGGCTCTGAGTGGGAGGTGCTTTCCTAGGTGGCTCCCAGCCAGCAGCCCTGCAGGACCCGGAAGCAGGCTCCCTGCCTGTCTGCTGCAGTTCCAGGCTCATTGGCTGGCTGCTCGACATGGCTCTGCTCTGGGCATAGGATGGGAGAGAGGAGGGCGGTTTCATATGTTGCTCCTGCTCCCAGCAAAATTTCTCAGCTCCTACTGGCGGGAAATTGGCCAACGAAAGCTAAGACATTTTACTGGCAGGGGGGCAGTGTGCAGAGCATCCCCGATTCTTCCCCAACTTCCAGAGCAGAGAGCAACCAGCCACTGAAAGCGTGAGCTGTTCTGTGCCTAAAGGTCCCCGCAAGGAGACACAGGATGTGGGCCGGATCCAACCCACGGGGCACATCTTACCCATCATTCCTGGTATAAATATTCACACGCTCAGACAAGAACCAATTTCTGACTCCCCAAAGGGCAAAGCTATTGATGCAGAGAGTCATTAAGCATTATCGGCGAGGAGTCCTGTGGCACCTTATAGACTAACTGAAGTGTTGGAGCATAAGCTTTCGTGGGCAAAGACCCACTTCGTCAGATGCAGGTAGTGGAAATTTCCAGAGGCAGGAATAAATATGCAGGCCAGGATCAGGCTGGAGATGACGAGGTGGATCCAATCAAGGAGGATGAGGCCCACTTCTAGCAGCTGATCTGGAGGTGTGAATTCCAAGAGAGCAGAAGCTGCTTTTGTAGTTAGCAAGCCATTCACAGTCTTTGTTTAATCCAGAGTTGATTGTGTCAAACTTAAAGATGAACTGTAGCTCAGCAGTTTCTCTTTGAAGTCTGGTCCTGAAGTTTTTTTGCTGCAGGATGGCTACTTTTAGATCTGCAATTGTGTGTCCAGGGAGATTGAAGTGTTCCCCTACAGGTTTTTGTATGTTGCCATTCCTAATATCAGATTTGTGTCCATTGATTCTTTTACGTAGGGACTGTCCTGTTTGGCCGATGTATATAGCAGTGGGGCATTGTTGGCACATGATGGCATATATTACGTTGGTGGATGTGCAGGAGAATGTACCAGTGACAGTATGGCTGATCTGGTTAGGTCCTGTGATGGTGTTGCTGGTGTAAATATGTGGGCAGAGTTGGCACCGAGGTTTGTTGCAAGGATTGGTTCCTGAGTTCGAGTTATGGTGCGGTGTGTAGTTGCTGGTGAGAATATGCTTCAGGTTGGCGGGTTGTCTGTGGGCAAGGACCGGCCTACCTCCCAAGGCCTGTGAAAGCGAGGGATCATTGTCCAGGATGGGTTGAAGATCACTAATGATGCGTTGGAGAGGTTTTAGCTGGGGACTGTAGGTGATGGCCAGTGGTGTTCTGTTGGTTTCTTTCTTGGGCTTGTCCCGTAGCAGGAGGCTTCTGGGTACACGTCTGGCTCTCTCAATCTGTCTCCTCACTTCCTCGTGTGGGTATCGCAGTTTACAGAATGCTTGTTGAAGATCTTGTAGGTGTAGGTCTCTGTCTGAGGGGTTGGAGCATATGCGGTTGTACCTCAGTGCTTGGCTGTAAACAATGGATCGTGTGGTGTGTCCGGGATGGAAACTGGAGGCATGCAGGTAAGTATAGCGGTCGGTAGGTTTTCGGTATAGGGTGGTATTGATATGACCGTCACTTAATTGTATCATGGTGTCCAGGAAATGGACCTCCCGAAGCATTAAGCAACTCACTGGCTTAGGTCTCTTAAATAGAATACTGGAGAATTTGGAACACGAAATGATGCCTCTCTGATTGCGAAGAAAAGCCTGTTTGTGCCCAATGGATTGAGGAACGTGTTCATTCTTGCCTAACAACTACAATCCTAGTGCTATAGTGTTGCGGGGGTCACCGGCCGGATAATTCCCAATGGTGCCTCTGATCTAAAGAAAAAATTAGGCTGATGCTAAGGGAAAAAGGAAGAAGCTATAAACGATACAATAGACATAGTTATAGATTTTCAAATTCTAAAATACTAAAACAGTACCACTCATTATTTATTTCTATTGCCATAGCACATAAGAACCCCCATTCACAAATACAACCCTACCAAGTTCATGGCCATGAAAAACGTGTCATGAAGCATGAAATCTGGTCTTTTGTGCGCTTTTACCCTATACCATATAGCTATGGGAAAAGGGGAGACCAGAGCTTCTCAAATTGAGGGTCCTGACCCAAAAGTGAGTTGCATGGGTAGGGTTGCAAGGTTATTGGGAGGGGGACGGGAGAGGGTCCATAGTATGGCCACCTTTACTTCTGTGCTGCTTTCAGAACTGGGTGGCAGGAGGGTGACGGCTGATGGGCAGATGCCCAGCTCTAAAGCAACACCCTGCCAGCAGCAATGCAAAAGTAAGGGTGGCAATACCATACCACGCCGCCCTTACTTTTGTGCTGATATCTTCGGAGCTGGGCAGCCGAAGACTGGAAGCTGCTGACTGAGAACCCAGCTTTGCAGGCAGCATTGCAGAAGTCAGGATGACAACAGCCTACCATGCCATCCTTACTTCTGCCCTGCTGAGAGCTGGGCTCCCAGTTGCCCAGAACCACAGCCAAGTACAACAGCACAGAGGTAAGGGTAGCATCACTGCAATCCCCCTATGATAATCTTGAGATCCCTCCCCCTCTGCAACGCTGTTTGGGGACAGGACCCTACAATAACACCACCATGGAATTTCAGACTAACTACAGGTTGCTAACTCTATAAACAGCAACTCTTTGGTCTAGAAACATCCATGGTCTGGCAGGACCACAGATGTTCCAAGATCAGAGTACCCTGGTGGGCTGCAGGGGTGAGGGGCTGGGGAGCCCAGCAGGTGGCCCAGCTGGAGATGGAGGGGGGCAGAAGCCAGGAAGCCTGGCATGCAGAGCTCAGCTGGGCTGGGGATCAGGAGCTGGGGAGCCTGACGTGTGGCGCAGCTGGGAGAGGCAGAATGGGAAGGCTGATGGCAGCCCAGCTATTCTGAGTGTTGGAGGAAAAGGGGGACAGGAAGCCTTGCGCCCTACTCAGCTGGGCTGCCGGGGAGAGACAGGCAACCCAGTGGAGCTGGAAGCAGGGGGACCAGAAATGACCTCTGTTGGTCTGGCAAAATCCCTCATCCAGGACCAGTCAGGTCCCAAGGGTGCCGGACCAGAGAGGCCCAACCTGTAGCTGAAATCATGAAATTTACCATTTTTTAAAATCCTGTGACCGGGAAATTGACCAAAATGAACCGTGAATTTGGTAGGACCCTATTCGTGAAATCAGCAGGACAGGTGCCTGTACTAATAGAAGAGAAGACATACTGTAAACTGTTTGAGGCAGGACATAAGTAGAACTAACGGTTCTTTACTTTTCCCCTTTTTGTCACAGCAAACCCTGCACAGCTTGTGGTTACACTGTTTCAGCTTTGCACAGTTTTTCTCTTGCCTGTCTTGACTCCCCTACTCTGGGACTTGGAACGTTACACAAATGATGAATTTGTTCCCAAATAGCTGCATCCAGAACAACAGGCTCTGGTGGATTCCATGAACTTCCGAACTTCCACGCCTACTCCCAACTCTGTGAGTAACTTCCCCGAGGCCTGCAGTCCTTGGGCCAGTTTCCACACTGCCAATGCTAAGTGTTCAAAAATCCTACATCATAGAATCCAAAGGCTGGAAGAGACCTCAGGAGGTTAACGAGTCCAGCCCGCTGCCCAAAGCAGGACCAAACCCAACTCAATCATCCCAGCCAGGGCTTCGTCAAGCCAGGACTTAAAAACCTCTAGGGATGGAGACTCCACCACCTCCCTAGGTAATCCATTCCTGTACTTCACTGCCCTCCTAGGCTACATCTAGACTGGCATGATTTTCCAGAAATGCTTTTAACGGAAAAGTTTTCCATTAAAAGCATTTTCGGAACAGAGCGTCTAGATTGGCACAAATGCTTTTCCGCAAAAGCACTTTTTGCGGAAAAGCGTCCGTGGCCAATCTAGACGTGCTTTTCTGCAAAAAAGCCCCAATCGCCATTTTCACGATCGGGGCTTTTTTGCGGAAAACAAATCTGAACTGTCTACACTGGCCCTTTTGCGCAAAAGTTTTGCGCAAAAGGGACTTTTGCCCAAACGGGAGCAGCATAGTATTTCCGCAAGAAGCACTGATTTCTTACAGTAGGAACTCAGTGCTTTTGCGGAAATTCAAGCGGCCAGTGTAGACAGCTGGCAAGATTTTCCAGAAAAGCGGCTGATTTTCCGGAAAAACTGGCCAGTCTAGACACAGCCCTAGTGAAATAGTTTTTCCTAATATCCAACTTATACCTCCCCCACTGTAACTTGAGACCATTGCTCCTTGTTCTGCCATCCGTCACTACTGTGAACAGCCTCTCTCCATCCTCTTTGGAAGCTCCTTTCAGGAAGTTGAAGGCTGCTATCAAATCCCCCCTCACACTTTTCTGCAGACTAAATAAGCCCAAATCCCTCAGCCTCTCCTCGTAGATCACGTGCTCCAGTCCCCTAATCATTTTGGTTACTCACAGCTGGACCCTCTCCAATGCGTCCACATCCTTTCTGTAGTGGGGGACCCAGAACTGGATGCAATACTCCAGATGTGGCCTCACAAGTGCCAAATAAAGGGGAATAATCACTTCTCTAGATCTGCTGGCAATGCTCCTCCTAATGCAACCTGATATTCCATTTGCCTTCTTGGCAACAAGGGCAAGCTGTTGACTCATATCCAGCTTCTCATCCACTGTAATTCCCAGGTACTTTTCTGCAGAACTGCTACTTATACAGTTGGTCCCCAGCCTGTAACTATGCTTGGGATTCTTCCGTCCCAAGTGCAGGACTCTATACTTGTCCTTGTTGAACCTCATCAGATTCCTTTTGGCCCAATCCTCCAATTTGTCTAGGTCACTCTGGACCCTATCCCTGCCCTCCAGCGTATCTACCTCTCCCCTAGCTTAGTGTCATCTGCAACTTGCTGCAGGTGCAATCCATCCCCTCATCCAGGTCATTAATAAAGATGTTGAACAAAACTTTCCCTAGAACAGATCCTTGGGGCACTCCACTTGAAACCGACTGCCAACCTGACATCGAGCTGCTGATCACTCCTGTGTTTGGTTCTGCACCCTGTGTTTTTATTTGCACCCAGTGCCCTTAACTTTACAGTTTGACAGTCTTTTCACTGTTTTACTTAGAAGATTGGGGTGTCCCTCTGCTGGGACTCAACTGACACAGCCTTCTATGGTGGTGGGGGGGGGTCCAGGCCCGCCCTCGCTCACGGACCCCAGCCCAGGGCCCTAAGGAAGAAGACCTGTCTGGGTCTGTTCTGGCTGGCGAGGCTTCCCGCTGAAATGCGCCAGCCTTGAGGGCTTCACATATGCCCTGCCCTGGGCTGCTTCCTCTCCCCCTTGTCCTAAGTTCCTGCCTCTTGTGCCTTACCTACCTTCTCTTACCTCCCCCTTCTCTCGTCTCCTTACTTGAGACTCCCGTGTCCTCCCCCCTGGTCCACTCACCTCCCTTTTACAGCTTCGGACGGAGCCCACGTCACTGGACGTCCTCCCCCTCCGCTGACTGGATGCTGTGGGAGCACGGTGTGCCTGCGCTCCCTCGCTCGCAATCCTCTCCCCCCTCCAGAACCGGCCTGCCCTTGTCTTCTCCCTCTCCCAGCTGTTTGGCAGCGTTTGAACATGCTACGCATGCACTCACCCCCGCTCGCTGCCCTGCATACCAAGCCGGCGTGGGGGCTTTTAAAGTGCGGGGTCATGGCGCCCCGTCACAACTACCAACTGGGCCCAAAAATCTAGCCAGCTTTCTATCGACCTTACAGTCCATGTATCCAATCCATACTTCCTTGCTGGAAAGAATATGGTGGGAGACCATATCAATAGCTTTGCCAAAGTCAAGATCTATCACATCACTGATTTCCCCATGTCAACAGAGCCAGTTATCTCATCACAACAGGCCTCAGAAAATCATGAGATTGACTTTAACTTCCTGAGATTAAAAATACAATGTAGGGCTCTTTTTGGAACATAGAAACATGTAAAAAATGCCATCTTTCATCAGACCATTGGCCCATCTAACCCAACAGGAGCTAGTACCAGTGGAACTAACAGAACAGGGAAATGCTGGAAGGCTTCCGGAAGTTGGAGGGTTAAGGGCGCCCCAGGCATGGGAACGCATTTCTGATCATCCTGGCTCTTAGACATTGATGGACCTACCCTCAGTGATCTCATCTGGTCCTTTTTTGAATGCCGTTATACTTTTGGTCTTCACAACCCACCGGGGCAATGAATTCCACATCTGAGTGTTGCATGAAAAAAACCCCCACTTTCTGTTGTTTATATTAAACAGAGCTGCCTACTAACTTCACCAGGTGATCCCTGGATTTGTATGGTGGGAAAAGATAAAGAACATTTCTCTCACTTCCTCCCTCCCCCCACACCATTCATGATTTTATAGATGCCTATCACATCCCCATGCCATTGTCTCTCTTGTAAGCTGAACAAGCCTAATCTTTTTAGTCTCCATTTATATGGAACCTGTTCCATACCCACGATCATCTTTTGTTGCCCTTCTCTGAACCTGTTCCAGTTCCGCTATATCCTTCTTGAAAGGGAAGTGACCAGAAGTGGACATAGTATTCACAGTGTGGGTGCATCGTGGAGTTACAGAATGGCTTTTTTTATTGTGAATCTCTTTGCTAATATTCCATTGGCCTTTTTGACCACTACTGCACCGGGGACTGAAGTTTTCAAAGAACTAACCATAATGACTCCAAGACCTCTTTCTTGAGTGGTAACAGCTAATTTAGAACCCATCATGTGCAGCTGGGAATAGTTTTTTTCCCCCCCAATATGCGTTACTTTGTACTTATTGTGACACAGACTGGCCAACCTGTGTATGACACACAACAATTTAACAAGGGACACTGAAATGAAATCAAAAGACAATCTACTTGTATGTGAATTTCAAAGAGAACTTCCAGACCAGCAATCATTAAGCCATTTATTTGTAGTAATGGAAATCAAGAGTAGATGCTAATTGTCTTTGTCTGTGTTTACCTTTATCCTTTATAAGGGTAACAATGTAATCAAATTAGCTCATAAATGCTAATTCCCTCTCATGTCATAATTGCCTTAATTACATATGTAATTCTGTCCATTTAACCTTAAGATAAAGATGTAAGATACTGCAGGAATCTAATAATATTTTGCTGTTAGATAGATATACCTTGGATTCTGTTATTTCCACTCCAACTCATCTAATGAAGTGGGTTTTACCCATGAAAGTTCATGGTCCTATATATGTTAATTTCCAAGTTGGTACAGGGGCTGATCATTTTTAATAATATTATCTACACTGTCCTCAACTTAACTATCTATGCTAAAATGAAGTACGGCCTAATTGCCCTATGTGAATGAACATAAGTTTACCTCTGTATGGACAGAAAATAGGAAGATTAGTTTCAAAGCAAAGCAAAAATCTGTATTGCCTGTTCTTTCTTATGGGAAAGCCCTGCTGTGACCATTTCTGGGAGGAAGCTTGTCAGCCTGACAAAGGAGCTATAAAGGAAAACCTCAGGCCTGATCCAATCATCTCTTGTCGGCTTAAACTCTGAACAGGGAAAGTATAAGTCATAAGATGGAGCTCTTACAAATAATGATTTGGAATACCCTGGAAAATGAATGGAAGAACTTGAACAGACCCTGCACCTGGACTGCCTATTGAATTATAAGCCTTTAAATTAATGCCCGAAAGACTTTTACAAATCAGCAGCTTCATCATCTCGGATCTGAACCTGACCTGCGGACTTCGCACATATTTGTATATATATATACTGATTTTTAACCATTTGCAACTCTCTTCTTTTGGATTCCTATTATTAAGCCTTTTGTTTTTAGCTACTAAAGAACGGGTATCAGCATGATTATTTAGTAAGCTCTGAGACTCATCTTGACCTAGGGGTAAGGGTCTGGTCCTTTGGGACTGGTGGAGCTCACATATGGTGAATCAGATTTCCAGTAACCCCTCACTATATTAGACTTAGATGTCTAGACGAGAACCAAGGGCTGGCATGCCTAATGGGAACTGTGTTTGGCTTCTTATTAACTTGCAAAAAACTGGTTTGTTGCTGGCTTGGTGAATCTAATTATATAATAAACCACCAGTTTTGGGGATTGGCTGCCTCACGCAGCCCCTCAGGCCAGACAGCAAAAAAAAAAAAAAAAAAAAAAAAAAAAATCGGGTACTCTCAGCATGACACATCCAAGCATCCAGTCACACTTTTCAATGGTGAATTTCATTTGCAATTTTGTTGCCCAGTCACACAGTTTTATATGTTCCCTTTGTAACTCTTCCCTGCCCATTTTGGGATTAACTCTCTTGAATGATTTTGTATCCTCTGCAGACTTTGCCACTTCACTGTTCCGTTCCTTTTAAAGGATGCTTTTTGCCTCCATTATTTTGGTGTTTTAATGGCAACAAGGCGGAACCAAACCTGGGCTCTCTGGAGCTTAGTGCAGGAGCCTGTAGAGCAGCGGTGGGGAACCTCTTGGGTCAGGGGCCGCTGACCCACAGAAAAAACCTCGAGGAGACAGAGGCTGCACACAAATGAGACGCAACAGGCCCTCTTTATTTACACCTAACCTGAACCTTCATTGTGGTGTGGTTCCCCTTCTGCAAGTTAAATGTAAGGTACTATCCTCTCCTTCCCTCTTCCTCCTCATTCTTTCCCTCTCCTATCCTTCCCGCCCCTCGCTGCTGCCCCAAAAATGGTTAAATTGAATTATATCATGGTCATTATCACCCAGGAGTTCAACTGTTATCACCTCTTGGATCAGATTCTGTGTTGCACTTAGGCCTAAACCCAGAATTGTCTCTCCCTGCGTGGGCCCTGGACGAGCTGTCAATAAGTTATATCCCTCTATCACTCCTTGAGGTGATACAGACCCAGTCGATTCTATTTATCTGCAAGGTTTGCACCTTAAGAATAGCATTTAGTTCACATTTATAAGCTTTTCTTCAGAGTCCTATTACTAGAAATATCCTGGTGTACGTAAACAAAAGTCAGCATTCTCCCTTATTCACTTGACTCCAGGATATGGGGCTTATAAGAAAAAAACCCACCAAATACTGTGAGACTTGCAGTACAATCATGAAAGTTGGCAACAGTGCTTGGGACATCTGCAGAAACAAGAGCAGATGTAGCTGTGAATTTCACCTGGGACTCCTCTCTCTAGTGTGTGAGCCAAACCAAATCCAAAGGTTTTAATAGTCCCAAAACTGGGGAGAGTTCAAATCTGGCTCTGATATTTTGCAGTTCAGACTCCTTTCTAATTATAAGGGTATTTTTTTAACTAGAGAAAATTGGTAAGAATTCTCTTGTGGAAATCTGAAATCGTACTGATTTTATCCTTCTGAGCCAAAAAAATACCGCATGAATATGAGGGATGTTAAATATTGGTTGACTGAATAGTCGATTACACTCATGAATTCTTATCAGTTACTTGACTATTCTATAGTCCCTGGGGGTAAGGCCGGCAGCCAGTGCGCTCTGGTCCCATTCCTGAGAAGCCCCCTGCCACTCTGCACTGCTGCTTTTGTATCAGAGGCAGCAGCATGGGGGGCCAGGCAGGAACTGGTCTGCAAGGGGAGGCAGTTTAAAAAACAGCTCCCCTCAGGCCCCGGCTACCTGTTGTTCTGCGCTGCTGCCTATGAGCTCCCAAACCCCCCAAAACTTCTGTCCCCCTACCCCCCACAAGCCAAACCTATGGTCGTGCACCCATATCCCCTCCCAGATCCTGCACCCCCATCTGCTGCCCAAGGTCACAACCCAAACCCCTGCACCTTCCTCCTGTATCCCAGTCTCCTGAACCAGGTCACAACCCCCTCCTGCCCTACGTTACAACCCAAATCACTGCATCCCAGTCCAGTGCCCCAGATCAAAACCACCTCCTTCACCCAAACTCCCTTCCAAATCCCACACTGCCTCCTGCACCCCAATCTCTTACCCCAAGCTCCCTTCTGCACCCAACCTCTAACCTCCTTCCATTAATACCATGGAAGAGCCCTTGACAACTTTCCAAATTCTTGGAGTGGCCCTCCCTTAAAAATTATTGCCCACCCCTATACTATGGTCAAGGCACGATTTAAAAACCTGAATAAAATACTATTTGAGTGGAAATACTTTATTTTAAATGAACAAATGCTAATGGCTGTAGAACTGGGGTGGGAAACCTAAGGCCTGGGGGCCAGATGCGGCCCCCAGCTTGCCTGGATCTGATTCCTGAGGCTAAGGGCTCCCCTGACATTGGGGAGCCCCTCATTGGTGCTCCAGCCCGCCTGCCGCCCCATCATGGGGCTGGAGTACACAGAATCTACTAGCCTAGGCCCTGCTAGGCTCTGGTGTGTGAGGGGAATGTGGGGAAGGTCTTTCTCCTTCTCAGTCAGGGGCCACATCAGTGAGGTTTTTTTTTTCTGCTTCTCACTTGTGAGTGGCCCCTGACTGATTTTTCTGTGGGTCAATGGCCCCCCAACAGAAAAAAGGTTCCCCAGCCTGCTAGAGAAAAAAGATTTGGTCTTCTTTAAGACCCAACTCTGCTAAATTCCAATTAACTGCAACAAAGCAGGAGTGTCTATAATGAATACTATAGAAGATGAAAAGCACGAGCCCAGTCCCATTAAGAGATGTAAAAACTGACCAGAATAGTTAACAGGTTAAATGATTTGTTTAACTGGTTAATCACCAGCCACTCGTGGCAGGGGCTGCTCCAGCCCACCAGTTGGGCCGTTGTGGGGGAGGAGGCTCGGATTAACTAGCTAGCATGCCAGTAAGGCATATGCTTACCGTAACTTTTAACACCCCCAAATCCTATGATGCTTACACCAGGAGCCCTTCTACTATCTCAGAGAAGGGCAGCACTATCAGACCCATGACTCTTTGCAATACCATTTCAGTGGTGTTCATTCTCCCACCTGCGACTCCTCCATCTCCAAGCTAGCTCAGTCACGGATCTCACCTAAAAGCATCATCTGACAAGTTACAAAGGAGTGCTTTGGTAACGTGCGCTACGTTAGCGCCGTCTGCAGATCCCCGGTCAATATGGGAGATGTTTTCATCTGCTAACTCATTCTCTTTTCCTTCGGAAATGAGACTTTCAATTCTACCCTGAAGTTCAAAGGAAACATCGGCATGAATGGATGTGGTCTCTCTCCATGAACATACTGTAAACACGAAGGAAAAAAAGAAAGCTGAGGTGGCAAGCATCAAAGGCTTGAAAGTAAGTGACCCTTCTCAGAAAAAAGGAGGAACGGTGAGAGCTGAAGCCCAGATGCTGCAGGCAAAGAAAACCACAGACCCAAATGGCTAAGGAGGAGGCTTGCATATTTTTAAATCATAAAGACACTGAGTTTTACAGCTGGTATCCAGCCAGAGGCTGCCAAACACTCACCAGCCTGGAAGGACAGACGGCATCAACGTTCATTTCTGGCTTTGAAAACTAAAAGGTGCTGCACACCCGGGTGCCAGATTTGTAGAATTGTGGATGGTACCTTGAATGGGTCCCAGCAAAGCCTTCCCATCCATAGGACTAACCAGGGCAACAGTTGCAGCCCGCCTGCTTCGGGGGGAGGTGGGGTCAGGACAGCCTGGGGGATAGCAGCAGAGCTGGAGCTGGCAGCATTGTGAGATCCAGCCATAGCCCACCCAACTCCATCCCGCCTGCTCCGGGCATCCATCGGAGGGGAGGGGGCAGCAGCTGCCAAGAGGCAGAGCAGGGAGGGGTTGCTTACTACTATGGGCAGGACAGCTCTGAAAACATAGGCCCAGCCACGGGTGGAGCTGTGCCCACGTTCCCGAATATTGGTGGAGCGCGGCTTGGTGTGAGCAGTGAGTGCTCTTACAGCCAAATTGGCAAGCACTGACAAGGACATTCAAATTAAATACCAATAAAACAGTGGTCCTCAACATTTTTTGGTACCAGGGACCGGCAAACCCATTCACAAACTTTTGGCAGACCAGAAACATTATATTTGCATATTCATCAGGCAAGTTATGAATATGCAAATAAACCAAGTGCAGTCCACCAAAAACCCTGCTCCTGGCCGGCGCTGGTTGGCTGAGAGGAAGGGCAGGATATGCCTCTCCCAACAGCAGGATCAAGAGCCGTGTACCTCAGCCCTGACCCCCTTGAGCCAATCCAGCCTTGTAGCTGGTGGGCCACGGCCCAGTGGTTGGGAACCACTGCGAGAAGAGTCTGTATAGCACTTCTACAAGAAAGACAACAAAGTCTTCCTCCACAAAGCTGAATTTGACTACAGTCCAGTTAAGCACAATATGCCCACAGTATAAAAGAACATACAGATCTCCGACCAATTCTAACTGCGAGTTAACATGATTTTCGACGCTGTGCTTACGCTTTTTTCTCTCCCTCTTCAGTATTTCACGACAGCTTCTAGAGGATTTTGATGTTAAAAGTCTTTCCCTCATACCCAACTACGTCTATATACCATTGGGGGTTTTGGATGTGTTCGGCTATTTTTCTTTGTGACATGGAAACTAAGTCTGCTGCCAAGTGTAGCAGGTGTGAGATGAATTTGTTCCAAAGCTGAAACGAATTCTCATAGTAAGACGTCATACTGAAATGCTTTCTCTGTTTGCACAGTGTTGCTAGCAGTTCTTTGGGTTATTAGTTTTCAGATGATGAGCGATAACATTTAGGGGACTATGCAACGAAGGCAAAGGAAAGCCATGTAATCATTTATGGGATCATCTTCTGCCACAGGGTTTTAGAAGAATTGTGTCCTCAAATTGTTCCCTCACATCTTCATGCTAAGGGTTTTAGCTATTGGGTTACTGAATAGTCGAGTAACCGCATGAATTCTTATCGGTTACTCAACTATCCTATAGTCCCTGAGGGTGTTGTGACAGCAGCCCCTGTGCACCAGGGGGAGAGAGGGGATGAGCTCCCCATGGACAGAGGTTGCTGTGGGGGGATGGGGAGGTAGGAGAGGGGGAAGCTGCCATGAAGCAGCCTCTGTCCACAGCAGCCTGGGCCCTGTCCGCTTCCCACTGAGCTCAAGCCCACCATGGACAGAGGCTGCTTCACGGCAGCCTCCCCTGCCCCTCTGCGGTAGGAGTGGGGCAGGTAGCACCGTGAAGCCGGTGCTGGGGGAGAAACCAGCTTTTAAGCTGGTTCCCCCAAGCACCAGCTCCTGCTCCCCACCCCCGTGCTGCCAATGTATCAGTGTGCATGTAGTCGACAAGATTAACCTATAAGCCTAGGCTTATCGGCTAGTCATGTAGTCAACTACATGTCAACATCCCTAGTTTGTGCAGGATTCATTAGTGCTCAACGATAAAATTCCCATGGACTTTAATGGAGTCATGATCCAGTCCACAGAGGTGGATATGCAGCTATCCAGCAAATATACTTTCTGATGTTTCATCTATAGTAGATGATTTCTTTCTTTCCTTCCTTCCTTCCTCCTCCTTCCTTTCTTTCTTTCTTGTCCTTGTTTAAGAGGAGTAACGGGATTGTGTGTGTTCATCCATCGAGGTCGATGAGGACCACCCAGTGTCATCAGTTTGGTTGGGGGTGGGTTCAGAGATGGCTGATTAGTCCAATCCGAGCCCGAAATTGACGGTTACAGTGGGGACATGAAAGATCAGACTGCCGACCGGAGGAAGAGAAGATACCAGCACTGGACTTGCGAAGAAGACGTTTCTCTGCAGCATAACGCAGTCTCTTTTGTTCGTGGGCTATTGCACCATCATGTATTCATCTGCGCCAGGCGGAACGATCAACAGCAATACTCTCCCAATTTCCAGGATCTATGTTACAATTCTTAAGGGAGGCCTTAAGGCTATCTTTGAATCTCTTCTTTTGACCTCCAAGAGATCGCTTGCCGTGTTGCAATTCACCATAGAGCATCTTCTTGGGCAATCGATCATCGGACATGCGCACAACATGGCCAGCCCATCTGAGTTGTGCCTTGCAAAGCATGGTGTGAATGCCTGTCATATTAGCCTGTAGAAGAACGTCAGTATCTGGAACTTTATACTGCCATCTTATCTTCAGCAGTTTCCGTAGACAGTTCAGGTGGAAGTGATTCAGCTTTTTCTCATGACGACTATCTACAGTCCAGGTCTCACAAGCATAGAGGAAGGTGGGCAAGACGACTGAGTAGACTTTTAGCTTGGTCTCAGTCTTAATGCCTCTTCGATTCCAAACATTAAGTTTAAGCCTTCCAAAAGCTGCACTGGCTCTGGCGATTCTAGTATTCACCTCCTCGTCAATGTTGGCTGCCTTCGATAGAGTGCTGCCAAGATATGTAAATCTGTCCACATTATCGAGCTTCTGGCCATTGACAGTGATGGATGGATCAGTGTAGTCTCAGCCAGGAGTGGGCTGATGCAGAACCTTGGTTTGTTTTGGTGGAGATCGTGAGGCCGAAGCTCATGCACGCTGCAGAAAATAGATTCATGCAGTGTTGCATGCCTGCTTGCGTACCTGAGTTGAGGGCACAGTCATCCGCAAATAGAAAATCATGAATGGTCTCGACCTGAACCTTGGTTTTGGTCTGAAGCCTCCTCAAGTTAAATAGCCTTCCATCAAAACAGTAGCACAAGTCGATCCCGATATTATTTTCTCTAAAGGCATCAATCAGCACAGCAGAGAACATAAGGCTGAAGAGACTGGGGGCCAGGACACATCCCTGTTTCACACCGTTTGTGACTGCGAATGGCTCTGAATAATTGCCACATGCCATCATGGAACTGCTTCACCATTTCAATTAAGGTGTCTGGGCATCCAAATTTGGCCATAATCTTCCAGAGGCCCTCACGACTGACAGAGTCAAATGCTTTAGTTAGATCCACAAAGACAGTGTAGAGCTGGACATTCTGTTCTTGACACTTTCTTGTAGTTGTCTGGCGGCAAATATCATGTCAGTAGTACCTCGTCCCTTCCTGAAGCCACACTGACTTTCCGGCAAGAGACCTTGGTCAAGGTGCTATGTGAGTCTGCTTAAAAGTATTCTGGCGAGGTCCTTTCCTGCAACACAGAGCAGAGTGATTCCTCTGTAGTTGTCACAAGAGTGGCAATTTCCCTTGCGCTTATATAGATGAATAATAGACGCATCTTTGAAGTCTTGAGGAACGTGTTTCTGTTTCCACATCTCACAGAACATTTCAGTAAGCCTCTTAATTAACTTGGGTCCACCAGATTTATACGGGATTAAAATCATTCTGATTAGCCTCTTTTCATATCAATCATTGCCCAAAACACAGTACTTTAGCTACCCCCAAACTCCCTGCAATTTAATAGAAAATGTTTAATTTTAAAATGCAAAGACTTCTGTATTTCTCAATTATTTGTCTAAGTCATTCATTGTTTGGATGGGTGGTGCCACTAGTACAGGTTTTACACAGGTCAGTCTACTTATCCCTTACCTGCTTTCTGTGAGGTTCCCACTAGGGTGAGGCTCAGGTGTCAACTGTTAATCATTAACACCCCTAGTTCTCACATCATCATCTGAAACATGTGGCACTGGTCACTATGGGAGACAGGAAACCCGGCTAGATGGCTATTAGGTCTGCTCCACTTGGGGATGTTAATTTGTATAAACATGTAATCACTTGAAATTTTAGTGGTTACACAGATACATGCAGGGGGAGGGGCAGGCGGGATTTCCCATGAGCACTGGCTCCCGTCTGTCCCCTTCCGCCCGCTGCCTCTGTGGAGGGAGAAACAGATTGCTCTGTGGAGCTGGCTCCCACCTGCCTCCCCACCCCCATGGGAGACGATAGGATGGCAGGCAACTCCACAAAAGCTGGCTTCCCGTGTGTATCAACTCCCGCCTCCCCCGCTACCTCTGCTACAGAGGCAGCAAGAGGAGGGGGAGTTGGTGCAGTCAATAGATAAGCCTGGGCTTAGCAATTAATTTTGTAGTTGACTACACATTGACACCCCTAGCTCCACTATGGTTATTCAAGTGTTTCCAATTGTATTCTCTAAACAGCTACTCACACCATCTTACACACTCCATTGTGTGTGCAGCCCAGTGAAAATGGGTGCATAAACACAGGATGGCGGACATCAATTTTCTCCACAATCCACCCCTCCTAAGGACACGATGTGTTTCATGTAAAGGTCGATTTCGCGTGATATACTTTCACACACATACACAGGCATCAGGGCCTGGAGAGGGTAACTGCTATGCAGCTGGGTACTGAGAATAATTCAGATCTTGTGTTTACATAGCAGATTTGATTCAAACGGATCCCAGAGCACTCTGTCAATGTCACTGTGCTGTGTAAAACAATCGGAATCCCATCGCTAAATACCTAAGCATACCTTTGCAATGAAGCAGCAGGGGGTTTAGTAGCACACAACACCACTATGCACCAGTTTAAGACCAAGTGAAGATTACTGCATCCAACTGAAACTGGAAAGAATGGAATTAAGAACACCCAAGCTGGCAAGGTGATGGCCAAAAGTCAGAGCCTCACCCTTATCTATATTTTTCAATCACATTAAACTCACATTCTCCCTCCCAAGATAAAACTGAAGTCAAGAGACAGTTAAAAAAGTGTTGGTGGGCTAAGCTTTCCTATAGAGTACACGTAACAAATGGAGTCTGTTTGGTAATCTCACGAGCCATTACTGCCCAGCTAAATCCACCACACCACTTGGATTTAAGGTCATTGGGAAAATGGGGGAGGCTGCCATTTTGCGTGCAAATTACCCACACTGAAAATTAAGGCAGTCCTGTTACAGAGAAGAGGGGGGCAAGCAAAAGAATAAGCCATAGAATGGTTGAATAAAAGCATTCGTGGAGTTATTTTGTTGAGCAGGTCTTGCAGTGCTGAAAGGTGAGGCAATATACCTGCTACTTTCAGATTGCAAAAAAACCCAACACAAATGAAGGTGGCTTCTTCTGACTTCACCATTATGCCTGTTTAAATACTTGGGGAATTCCTTCATGTCACTCTGCTGCAGCTATCATATATATAATAGCCCAGTGTCTGTGCGTCTGTAACGCTGAAATGCTGGCTGTTCCTTCTGGGCGGCGCTGTTGCCTGAAATGCTGGCTGTTCCTTCTGGGCGGCGCTGTTGCCTGAAATGCTGGCTGTTCCCTCTGGGCAGCCCGTGCCGCATGGGGAGTGCGGGGCCCAAACGACCGCTTGCTCCTCCGTGGCGGCCTGGCTGAGCGGCGCAGAAGTCAGCCGAGCGCCATGGCGGGAGGCAAAGGGGGGGCAAAGTGGTGGGGGGGCAGCGTGACAGCGGCTCCAGGCCCTGCCCCCTGGCCGTGAACGTCACCTCCCCGCCCCCCCTTTGCCTCCCGCCATGGTGCTCGGCTGACTTCTGCGCTGCTCAGCCAGGCCGCTGCGTGGGAGCAAGTGGCGCAAGCGACCGTTTGGGCTCCACGCCCCCCATGCAGCAGGGGGAGTGCGGCACCCAAACGGCCATTTGGGCTCCGTGGTCTCCCAAGTGAGAGGCAAAAGGGGGAGGAGAAAAGAAAGAGAGAGACAGAGAGAGAGGCAGGAGGCGGAGGACAGCTGAGAGAGAGAGAGGGGGGAGGCAGTAGGAGGAGGAGGAGGAGGAGGATGAGGAGAGACCGGAGGAAAGAAGGCTGACGTGGAGGAGAGACCTGAAAATCCCATCTTATGACGGACTAATTGGCTAGTTACAACACAAAGACTGAAATGATTTTTGGGGAAAGGGGAGGACGAAATCACATACTCTATGAAATCACAAAACATGAATAATTGTCTCAATCTGATTCTAAATTATCACTAGAAAATGAGCTCCATATCTAAAAAAGCAAAAGTCTCATAGATGGTTGAGGTACTTTGAGCAAGGCATTACAATCCATTAGTTATTTACACATCAAAGACGCTCCAGCAGAGTATCCTGAAACAATCAGGATAAAAAATGCCCAGATCTGATATCATCCCTGTCCACATGTTGCTTTGAACTTGCAAATCACAGAATTGGTCAGTATATTGAACTAATTATCTTGCTCAACGCTTGCCAATGTTGATGGCTACAGTTCTTTATTGTAGCGGAAGAGAAAGGGGGGGGGAGGTGTAGCCCTCTGTAATATGTCAGGGTGGATTAAAACAGCTGTTTACTCAGACACATATTGACAAAATTAACCCCTACTTTCACACACGGTATAATGCAAAACTCAGCAAAATACTTGATTTTCATCTCAGAGGAAAATTTCCCCTTTTCCTACTTGTTTTTGTGGGAAAGGACTAATAGAACCCAATGAGGTATATGATTTTTTTTTTAAGTTGGGGGAGTGCCCCCTGTTCGCTATGCTCGCCAACACCCATTCTCTGGGGGTAGGCAGCCCCAGCTCTCCCCCAGCTGCTGGGGAGGGCCAGACCAAAGCGTGGCAGCCCCAGCCATCAGGAAGGGCAGTGGCCAGTCCTACCCCCAGCCCCTCACTCCCCTCTGGCATGCATCCCCCCACACCCCCCGCAACCTGTACTTCCATTTGATCCCCCTGCCTACATTCCTGCACTCACCATCTTCCCAAACTCCTCCTCCCCACCCCACACTGCCTGTCCCTACCTCCACCTCCTTCCTTCATTCCTACCCCCCATCCTTCCCTAATCCCTCACTCTCTGCACCCCCACACTGCCCATCCGCCTCCATTCCTATATTCCCCTCAACCCCCCATTCCCCTTTACCCGCACCACCCATTCCCACATACACCCTATGTCCCTCCCTACACATACCCTGTCCCCTCCCATGAATTCGTCAAGCTGCATACCCCTCCCCACCAGGAGCACCACCAGGCCGGACAGCACAGCCTGGGCCTCTGCAGAAGGAGCAACTAAGACCTGCTGAAGAAGTGGCGGGACCGGGTGTTTTTTAGGGGCCTGTGATACATAGGAGGTCAGACTCCATGATCTGACATCCCTTCTGGTCTTAAAAATCTACGACTCCATAAACTTCATTCTTATTTGTTGCCAAGAGGTCAAGCAAGGCTTGGAATTGCTGCAGAGCGTTTCTCAGCATGACATGGGTCACTTCCTTTTCTGCCTCTCTCTTGGCACTGCAGGCAAACGACATCCCCAGAGGCATCTGTTACTCCACAGGCTGTCAAATGTTCCTTGACCACAAAATGAAACGGTTTTTTTTTTAATAAATGCTGCTATGAGTCATGTTAACACACACATAAGTGTTGGTGCCCTGTTGACAGGTGCATTCCTTTGATAAAATACAGGCAGGCTGAACCTCTCTAAACTGGAACTCCCTGGTCTGGCAACATCAGACCGTGGATGTTGCAGGACCAGAGTCCCGGTGAGGGGGCTGGCAGCTGGAAGCCCTATGGGCCGGCAGGGCAGAGCTGCCCAGTGAGGCCAGTAGGGAAGTGGGGCTGGTGACAGGTTCCGGCCAACGACTGAGCTAGGGATGGGGGGACAGGTAGCAGAGGGGCCAGAAATGACCTCTCTGATCAGGGAAATCCCCTCACCCCAAGGGTGCCAGACCAGGGAGGTCCAACCTGTAGTACTGCTGAACTTCACTTGTGGCAAGGTATAGTTATTCATGCACACACTCACTCTGGCCTTGGTACAGCAGGATGCTGTAACACGTAACTAACTTTAGGAATATGTGTAATCAGATCTATTTCAATAAATGTCACTAACTGCCAAATATTTGAAAAACAAAAACAAAAAAACCCCACATGCTGCATTGTTTTTAGACCTGCTGTCTTGGTGGGACTGCCAGAACCTAAGCTATTAGCTAAAAATGGGCTAAAAATGCACATCTGATTCAATTATGTTGTGTGGCTGCAAGTTTGGGGAAAACGGATGCCCAGCTGACACACGATCCCAGGAAGCCTTCAACTGCAGCGAAAAGCAGAGGAGGCCCATTAATCACATTGCTCAAGACTGTCTACCATGGATTTCATGCAGTCAGGGGAAGTGCGTTGTTATACAGCAGTGACAGGGAGCCATGTTAAAACAAACTGACCTAATCATACAGGTCATTCCCAGAAATAGAGGATATATTAGAAGTACAGCTGTAGAGGCCAAAAGACAAACTACTCTAACAGACCAAAATATCAACCACTGGCACAAATATACCAGGAAAAACCGGCTTGACTGGCATTGTGTGTATTCAAGTCAAAGTGGCAGGATCTCATTTAAAGCCTTACACCCAACGCAGCCCCCAAATTTTTGCTGCTGAATTTAAGGAAATCAGATGCAACCTACCCTGTGAACTACTGACCACATGCTTCTGTTTAGGGATGTTAAATATCGATTGACTAATCAAACAGTCGGTGCACTTTGCACTGACTATTTGATTAGTCGACCGGATGCCTCTTCCTTTGAAGTACAGCAACAGCTCTAGGGCTATTGCCACACTTCAAAGATGAAAGTGCCACTTGCAGCCCAGGATCAGCTGGGGATGCTGATCCCTGGCTCCATGCGGCGCTGCTGCTTTGAAACACAACGTGCAGCTTGGAGACACCCCAGCTGGCTCCAGGCTGCACGTGGCATTTCAAAGTGGCAACTCCGCGTGGAGTCCAGGGTCTAGCCCCAAACTCCAAGCCGTGCTGCCACTTTGAAATACCCCCTTCTATTCCCCTGCCTTACCGACTCTTTCTGAAAATAGAGGCGGGGAGGGGGGGAGGAGTCTGAGGTAGACTAGTCGACTAGCCTTTTCCCTCTACAAATCTGTGTTAACATCGTGAGTTAAGCTTCAAACAAAAAACAAGAGCTGAATGGCCCCAACTTAATCCTTAATGGAAATTTGTCCACATCACAAAGTCAACATGCCATTTGCACCACTTGAACTGGGAAAGGCTCAAGACTGGAACAGCAAGGGCAAGCCAGATACTGCAAGAGATAGGTCATGCTTCCAGACCTGCAAGTGAAGCCAAAGACTTCAAGCAAACTACGCCTACCTCTAGCCAGTACCATCGGCTCCGTACACCAAAAACCAGGAATGCAATTTACGCACAGCAAAGGCAAAACAAAAACAAAAAAAGTTTGGGAGACTTCACTTTATTGCTTCAATAAAATTATCAGAAAAATAAAAGTCTAGTAAGAAAGGGCCCCAATGAAATACTACTACTTTCTGTCTGCAACTCAAACACCATGGCTGATTTGCCCTATGGTTTCTGAATAAGCCTGTAATAAAATCACATACCTGCACGCAATATTTATAGTGCATGGGCTTTTTCCTAGTGAAACCTGCGTCTGCCCTTCCCCCCCCCCACCGCATACACAGACTGCCTGCTTCAGCCCCCACATACCAACCCTACATGAAGTGTTTGAAGATAGCTTCTTTTGCCTCCCGTGCCCTTAATTGCACCTTCTGCTCTGTGCCTCCAAGAAGTCATTGCCTACCATCGGAGAGCTCTGGTTTTCACGTAAGCTAGTTCAATTTTAGCTATGGAGAAACCAGCATGGAGTGTCCTAGAATTGGGAAATGTATTCCATTAACATGGGTGGTAGGTAAACATAGGGCTGGGGGAGGCAAGGCCCCGCCCCCACAGGAGCTAAGCCCCACTTCCCGTCACTGGGACAAGCCTCCAGCACCTGAGCGAGGGGAGGGTGGGCAGCACGCAGCCCCGCTCTCCCTGGCCTGAAGCACAGGGAGGGTACACTGTCCCCGCGTCCCCAACCTCAGCACGGCTGAAGCTGGGGAGCCATGCTGAAGCAGGGGTCGGAGCCATACCTGGCAGTTTGGGAAGCCATGGCCTTCTCCCGCCTCTTATACCCGCCACCCATGTCTATCAATTCCTATCACACGAAAACTGGGAAGCTCAGACACACAAATCCATGTATTTTAGTGCTGACCTGAATCCTGTTCTCTTTACTTGCACAAGTAAGCCCCACAGAACTCAAAGGGACATTCCCCTACAAATACAATGAACAGGGTCTTGCTCCTTATGTTCCCTTTTTTGGTTCGGTGCAAGGGCATGATTAATGCCAAGTTAATTCTAGATACACAGATCAGACCCCCTACAATACAGGTTTGCTGTGTGTTGACATTGCAGAAATCATAGGTGCCAGGTGCCCTCTAGTGCATGAAAGCATGAACAGAACAAGGATATAAACGAAAAAACGGTCTCACTCCCTGTTTTCACTTCTATCAGTAATCATTTATACAGGAGCAGGAATGCCCAGACTTTTCATCACCTTTCCCTATAACTCTCTCAAAAAATGTTGGGCTCCTCACAGAACTACAGAGACTTCAGAATACTAGGCCAGACGCTGAAATTAGATAATTGCTGCTCATCTTCGTTGGGATTATTGCCTATTTCAAGGCAAAACAAAGCCTGCAGGACTTCTTGCTAGAGAGGGGCTGAAAATCATTCCAAAGAGGAAGAACTTCCTGTTTGAGTGGCATCAGTTTATATTGCTACAGTAAATAATCCTACATTTGTGACATGCATCTGACAAAGTGGGTCTTTGCCCATGAAAGCTTATGCTCCAGCACTTCAGTTAGTTGATAAGGTGCCACAGGACTCCTCGCCGCTCCTACATTTGTGCGGCTCTCTGTAGGGTGGGGCGCACTGTGGGGAAAGAGGGGTGTCTCCCTCGGGGTCAGTGGGTGGCCACTAAAACCCACTACACTCTCAAAATGCTTCTTTTAAAGGTATCCATTGTAAACACGGATATTTTACATATGTGCTTCAACTAATATACAATCTCTCACACAAACAGAGTTTAACCAGAGCACACAGCAGACTGAGGTCATTTCTACAGCAGGGATGTGAGTGGTTAACCGGGTGATGCTTACCGGTTACGATTAATCGTTGGTCCGGCCAGGCTGGAGCACCCCCTATCCAACGTGGATACAGCAAGAGTCTGGGTCTGCATTGCAGTTAATTAATTAAATGGGATTTTACATCCCTACTCCAGAATGGAGCTTAATGACTACCAGTACATAGCAGTATAACTCATTGGGGCAAGATGAAGACTCCTGTATCCAACAGAAAATATGAAGAGAATGTGCATGCACAAAATGCAGTTGCTTATCAAACAGAAGTCGACACCATTAGAAGGTAAAAATGCCTGTCAGATTCCCCCTCACTTGCTTTTAAAGCGAATCACGAGTGTCACTTTATGTCTCCACAAAACAACAGGCCAGATTTCCAAGGCTATATAGATGCGCAGTAAGATTTTCAAAAGCAGCTGAACGGGTGAGGCACCTCACTCCCTTCAACACCAGGCAGCTAGCCTCTAAAGATAAAGTGCCACCTACACTTCCACAACCCTTTGCAAGTTTCCCATGGAATGATGAGTTTCTGTCTCCTGTCTCCTAGGCACAACTCTTTCAGCTTTTCACCCTGCAGGATGGGGCAGGGTGGGAGGAGACGTTGCGTGCTCCTCTTTGCTCCCAAACCTTGACTGAGCTGGGGGCGGGCAGGGGAGGAGCACGCAAAGTCTCCTCCACTGCCAGGCCATCTAGAGGGAACCATCAGCTGTTCAGAACAGCCAGCGGTTCTCCCTGGAGGAAGGCGGGGGCAAAGACTTCACCTGCTCCTCCACCCACAGATCAATCAGGGTCCTGGCCCGCCCCTTGTGCCTGAGGCCCTGCCCCTTCTGAGGCAGCCCAGGGCCACTTCAAAAACTTCTGAAGTGGCCCCGGTCAAAAATTATTGCCCACCTCGTATTACAGGCTCATACATTACAAAGGTGCGGCTGTGCAGAAGAGTGCTATGAGCATCATTAAACAGCAAATTGGTGGCAGAATCATGAATCCAGGACTCCAATGGACTGTGTAACGACAATGTACGTAATGCAGCAATCAATGATCGGCAGCGCCATCTGCCAATATTCCAACTTGCGATCAATAAAGAGAATTTCCAAAATATCTTGGAACACAAGGCTTACCGGACCCTGAGCTGTGGGAACCAGCCTCCCTATTTCATCCTGGAGAATTGCCTCAAGTACTTAAGCATCTTTTAAAATGAAAATTTCTTGCTTGCACAGGAGCTGGAATTGCACAAGCGTGTGCTACCGAAGAGCTAATGCACTCCAGAGATACGTTTTTTCAAACTAGCACAGTGGTAAACTAAAAGCAGAGAGGTGATTAAGGAGAAGAGCAGGTCAGTATATATACACCCCTTCCAGTACTGGAGACTTATTTTTCCACCTAGCAATAGTGGGTATTTTATTAAGCACACCACAAAAACTTGTGCAGTTGTGTACCTTTCCCACAGATGTTAGACTGGCTGTTTAACCTGTTATCCGGTTCCCCAACCTGCCTCAGTTAGTATTTTGGTGCTAGTTGGAAATAGGATTTAATTTAAAACACTCTGATTTCGACAAGAGTCGAAAGCCTCGGCCATGCAAAGGGAACCATTCTAGCCAGATCCTGAGCAGTTCTCTTTGTAGCTTAAAAAGCGAATTCCTATTTAAATCCAGCATATTAAGAGCTTCAAGGACGGGGGGGGGGGGGGGGGGGGGGGGAACAGGTGGTTTCCCACAAAACAAAGCAAAGAGCTACTGTGTGTGCTTTTTTAGAGAACATTATGTTTGCTCTTTCAAATAAGTGTTGTGTTAAGAAACTGGATTATTTGCCTGATACTGCTGAGGTGCATATACACTGTGTATTAGATACATCAAAAGCTATATAAATCAAGGTCAACATTTTAATTGCACAAATCAGAGAAGACTCCCTCACCTACCTTGTTCTGCCCTGTAGCAATAAGCCTTAAACCTAAGAGCCAAAGAGACCAGAACATTTATAATCAAGATGTCATAACAAAAGGAACACACACACACCCCTCCATCCATTCTATAGCACTCTAGGATTCACTTGTAAACAAGTCTGACAGTTTTCTAACTACACTCACTAACCCTCAGAAAGTCTAGCTGTCTGCCTAAGAGCTCCTCCGTTTTCTAAAAGGCTCCCTTCAGTTTCCCTTTTGTGTACAAGCCGTTCCCAGAATGCTCTGGGAGTTGGCACTTTAAATTTGGGAGCGAGTAACAGGTGCACTGCTTAGGGGGTCATTTGGCTTCTAACGGCTGCACCTCACTCTCTGCTAGGTAGTAAGACATTGAGAGGCTTTTTGTTGTTTTTGCTTTTTCCTCTCAAATCGTGGCAGGTTCTCACAGCCCCCGTGTGTATATGTATTGCTGCACATGGCAAAGTGTTTGAGATTGCCAGTGATGAGGAATGTAAATGGTCAGTGAGTTAACTGATAGGGGATAGAGCAGTTCTGGCCCTTGTCTGTGGTAGCCCAGCCCGGCCTCCTGCTGCAGGTTACATGCTGGATCCCCAGGAGCTGCTGGTCCTGCTCCTGGGGAGCCCGCTGC
Organism: Pelodiscus sinensis; assembly: GCF_052426305.1. Lineage (NCBI taxonomy): Eukaryota > Metazoa > Chordata > Testudines > Trionychidae > Pelodiscus > Pelodiscus sinensis. The sequence goes on from NC_143062.1 coordinate 45,855,374, forward strand.
AGAGCCTGCAGCAAAGCCTCCTCAGGAGCAGGGCCGGCAGCTCTTTTCAGCCCTACTGCCACGGAGGCGGCTTCGCTGCGGCCTCTGCAGCATAAAGCGTGTAACCGCTACGATCGTTAACGGTTACAGTTATGAACGAATGTTTGACATCTCTACCAAGGACTCCAGCAAAATCACTGCTGAGAGTTCCCTGGCGGCGCTGCTACCTAAAGTGTCAAGATTTCCTCACAACTGGTTCACTCAGAAGGTACTGGTGAAACGCCCCCACCCCTTCCAATAACCAACTGGCTACTGCCTTCACTCTCTTGCACTCTTGGCTACTTTAAGTGCCATCTGAGGTACCAATGATCCATCTTCCTGAAGGTAAAGACCTTCCTCAAGGTTTGAACCCACTTATAGAGCACATGACTGGACCCAAACCCCCCGGTGTTTTTACCCTGACACCAAGGCCCCGATCCTGCGATTAGCTTTCTCCAGGCACTGCTTTGACTTCAATAGGTCTCATCCACCTCCTGTAGCAGGACTGGAGCCCAAGTTTCCTCAGACAAGGCTAAGTACAAAGTGCACATTTATTCAAAACTATCCAAATGCTCGGCTTGATCTTCTAAAGCAAAGCTTCTGTCAGGTTATCTGTGAGCAACTCGTCCCACAAGCTGAAAACCACCTTTCTATTTTCTTCTTCAGCTCATTCCTGGGCTAGGACAAGCATAAAAACATTCAGTTTAGAATCAACAAATTGGCAGACTTTTTTAAAATTAGCACTTTGCATTTTCCACGAACGTGACATTTTAGCCTTCACTGTGGCATTGCTACTGTGAAGCTAATACACGTGCAGAGATGCATAGAGTGAAGTCATTTATTATATGGCGAGATATGGTAAATAGCGAGATTTGACAAGGTGCTTCATTTTCATTTGTGTTGTAGTCTCACCGATAGCAATGTCCGTGTAAGACATCTGTTGGAAGGCTATAACATTAGTGTAAATGGAAAAATTCCAAGGAGAACACAGGGTTTGCTCTCTTTTTCCCATGAACTTAACTTTATGGAATTTTAACAGCTGTTCTACTTGGTCATAGTTAATAAAATGAATTATGCAGGAATTAAAACTGGCTCAATTTTCTTGTGTTGTGTGTCAGCAGAAGCAGTACATTTGGAGACCTTATCACAGCTATTTTCTCTTGCCTTGCTGTAAGATCGTTGGAGAGTTTTTACAAACACTTTTTTCGATATTGGAGAAAGTGTAGCATTCACACCTGCTCTAATTAGCGTGATCTAATCTCTACAAAATGGTGCACTGCAACCCTCGAAAGTGTCTTTCTTACTTGGAATGGACAGTGTGAGAATTCCATGTCTTCTCTCAGGCCAGATCTACACCAGACCTGGAAGTTCAGCTCAAGATATTTTACGTAGCTGGAGTCGGCTTACCGTAAACTGAGCTTGGCGCCGTCCTCACAGTGGGAGGGCAATGGAAGCAAATGCTCCCGTCATCTTCCCTTACTCCTGAGAAGAGCAGGAGTACTGGCTACCGGCAGCCTTCTGGATTTGATTTGGCGAGTCTTAACTAGACTCACTAAATCGACCTCCAGAAGATGCATCGCGGCAGCGTCGCTCTTCCATGGTGTGAAGATGTGGTCTCAACGTTCTATGTCCTGCCACTTATCCAGACAGGAAAGTCTTCTTGAAGTGTCAAATACCCCCAGTATGCCCTAGCACAGCAGCTCTTTCTGTGGGGCATGAACGTGTGCCTTTCAGGCTGGCATTCATGATGCTAGTGACGTGGGGGGGGGGGGGACACATGCATCACTTCAGAGCATCTTATCTCCCTTGAGTTTGGGGGTTAGCTCAAAGGCAGACAGAAGCAAAACGGAGGACAATGTAGGTCCCAATAGGAAATGGGCTTTGAGAAGGAAGAACCACTAAAAAGGGAATGAGAAATGTATAGAAATCAAAAGAGAAGGGAAATACACACAGTAGCCATCTGCCCCTAGTTAGGAGAGTGTCTTAAGCAATGGCTTGGTCCTCCACTCTGTTTCCCCACTGAAGCTAATCAGTTTGTTAGACCCTATAAAAAACATCCAATGCTGAAGCTCATACACTAAACCCCCCCTTCTTCTGTATCTAAAATAGACTTGTGCAAGCATGCAAAGAGACTCCATAAACCTAAGATTCAATGAGAATTACGTATCCCTGTGAGCATGCAATACAGGGAACACATGGACGTATCCAATAATGAATTAACATAGACCAGTGGTTCCCAAAATGTGGCCCGCAGACCCATAGTGGTCCACTACAGTACTGCAGGGGATCTGTGGAACGTTTTAAAATAAGGATTGGGCCCACTGTAGCCACTCTTCTTTTCTTTCCCGGGAGTGGGGGGGGGGGAGAGAGAGGATCCATGATATTTTAATAGACTGAAAAGGGATCCATATGCTCAAAAAGGTTGGAAACCACTGACAGGCTTTTACAGAAGGATAAAGGCCTTCTGCATTTCTTCCTTCCTTAAGCATTCTACAAGTTAAATGGAGGAGGGAGACACCCAGAACAAACTTCAGCTTTGCAGCTGTTCCAGCTAAGAGTTCAATATGACTGTTTTACTCAACAACCAAATGGACATTTCACTGCAATACGCGGCATTTAGTGTCACAAAATGTGATGGCCCTAACACGGTGCTAAATGGAAAGGGGTTTTTAAAAAACAAACAGATCACCTATGATTTGTTTCATTCTGAAGAGAAACCACATTTCATTTAGCAATAATTTCTCTCATTGTATTGGACAGATAGTCCAAAAAAGCAATATTTCAACTGAAATCAGTTCTGAAGGATCATTTATGAATATACATGGCAGAAAGGACCTCAATTAAATTTCCAGCCAAGTCCTGCTATTTGGGGTAAACAAAGTTATCTCAGAAGGATCGCACACTGAGCTAGGAGAACGGCTTGGAAATTAATTACCATCCCGACATATGTCAAAACAAATTTTAAAGAGACTAGCATCCACTTGTAACCATGTGTTTTATCTGTTAGTATGCAAAATCTGTATTCTTTGGCATCTAAATTTATTCATTTATTCAGAACCCCTCAGAGAAATCAAAAAGGCTTGTTGCCCTCTTTTGCCTGCCTCCAGATGAAATCTGAGGGAATAACATGTGTTTAGTGAGCCAGAAAATAAGTACAGGATGAAGCTATCGTGGGGGTTAGGTTTCAGAAAAGCAAGTATCATCCTCACACAAATAACTAATTTTTGAAACACTTGGAATGGCTAAAATAAACTCTGGCATTAACATTTGTTGGTACTTAGAGCAACACTATATTCAAGGTTTTTTTGTTTTGTTTTTTTACTTTATGTATTAAGGTTTACACAATGTGTATATCTTTAACCCCGAAAACAGATTTGGGCATGAAGAAAAGTCCTTTAAAGCAATGAATTCTGCTGAAAGCAGACATTCAAATACTAATTAGTTAGCATTATGGTAATATAAATAATGAGTTTCTCTTTTCTAATGGTAAAAATTAGGGCTGTCACGCGATTAAAAAAATTAATCGCACTGTTAAACAAGAAGAAGAATACTATCGATTTAAATATTTTTGGATGTTTTCTACATCTTCAAATACATTGATTTCAATTTCAACACAGAATACGAAGTGTATAAGTGCTGATCCTGGGCTTCGCCTGGTGCTGCCCTGGCAGTGTTTTGAAGGGGCAGCATTCCACATACAAAATGCCTGCAATTAAGGCATGTTAATTTTTTTTATGTATTAATTCTGCTCTGTTTATCGCAGATGTTAACATGCATTAATTGATAGCCCTAATAAAAATCTACTCTGAGTTTATAAAAAAAAAAGGCTAAGATTCACTCCTGATTATTCAGCTAAGTGACATTTAAGACCAAAGTCCAATTGCTATAGCTAACTAAACACAGTAGGTGAAGCACAATTCTGAACAACATTTAAACTATTATTTTCAGAGGAAACCAATCCTGTTTCCTTCTCTAAAGTGTTCACAATGCAATATCTACTTTTGCAAATAACAAACCTGCTGAAGGAGTTTAAATCCATATCACCAGTTACAATCTGAGCAAAGGTGTTACGTTTAAATGTACAACTCAAGGAAGTTCTAAGACTAGAGTAACAACGTAATTGTTGGGAATCCTCTGAATAATATTATGGAGAGGGAATTCATATTCATCTTGCAATCTCCAAAAGAAAACTATAGGCAAGTCACAAACAGAGCAAATTCACAGAAAAAAAAAATCACTACACTATAAACAATCTGATTGATCGTACAATCAGATTCCTGGGACAAATCTCTACTCCCATGCAGAACCCCACAGACTTCAGCAGAGCTTCTCAAAGAATCCAATTACAGGATTTGGACCAAAACCTAAACTAGTACCCAAAGAGAACGACAATACTGACATTGCCTGTTGGGCCTGATCTTGCTCCCAATTAAATCAGAGGGAACAGACTGGGCCCACAAAATTCAACAGCAGGAGTTTTTATTCCTTTCAAAAAAAGTCCCCCTCTTTGACCAAGTATAGCAACATCATGTTAAAGAAAGTACAAATCCTGAGATTGACCAATATTTTTAACCTTTCAAAAATATTTTTAGCATAGCTGAGTAAAGTGATCTTTCAGTATTTATTCCCTGTGACAGCATTCCTTGGACTTACGATCAAAGCAAGCAGCATTACATCTGTAGGTCTCGCTGTGAAAGGCTGTATGTATTTCTTATACGGAAACAAGGACTAAGAGCAAGAGAGCGCCACCTAGGGTGTACACACTTACTGGATGCACATCACAAAACAAACAATTTCACCAATACTTTCATAATTGATCCATTTCCATTCGATTACATCCACGCAGCATCAAAGCTAAGAGGATCGAGGCACAGATTAGCAGCCACCTACATATCATAGATGCTTGTCCTTGTTTTATCTAAGCTCACGTTACATACGTACATGTTAACACTAGTTAACTTAGAATTAAATCTTTTTACTGAAAACTTGCAGAACCATTCACTTTGTGCAGTTGTTGGGGGAAAAAGAAATCGTGGTACAAGACAGACTACAGTGCAACAGAACAATTACAAAACAGAAAGCAAATACTTTACCTCTCTTAATACCGTGCTTTTATAACCTCGATAAAGTCCTTGAATACCCTGTAAAGCAACAAATGAAAGCTTCAGCTATAGGGACTTCCATTAGCAGGCACTACAATTTACTGATGATTAATTACATGGCAGGCATACCAGCCTGAGAGCAAGACCTGAACTTCCAATGAATTGACCATATTGATTATAGCACTGTACACGATCTTCCTAGGTTTACCACCTGGGGGTTTTATCTCCCTTTCAAAGCATGTTTAACGAGTGCTAAGAAGAATCAGATACCCATACACCTGGAGTAGAAAACAGATCCTATAACTTGAGTCGGAAGAGCAGGAAGGCACAGAAATACATTATTTCCATATTGTGACTGCTTATTATTTGCCATGTGCAGCTGCTAATCTAGAAGCCTCCACTCTTCCAAATGCATACATCAGCAGAGTAGCAGGATGGTCAAGTTAAAAGGGCCCACATGACAAACTGGCCATATGTCTGGTTTCTTAATTGCTCTGGTTCAGAGTCACTCTCAGGAAAAACTTTTGCATGTGTTATTTGTATACAGATGACAGAATTTATTAATTGCATATATACCAAAGTTCACCTTTCAGTACTTCCATGACAATCTCCCAAACACTGGTAGATCTTGAGGGTCAGAGATGGGATGGTAAAGGAAGAGAGGAGGAAAAGCAGGTGTTATTTTCCCCTAATTGGAGCTGTCTGAGAGCAACAGCCTAAAAAATATACAAGCCCAGCTATAAAATCTGCTCATTCCAACTCACCAGAAGGTTGACGAAGGCGGGAAAATTAGAGCTATTTTTTTTTTAATAACTGCTGGTTTGGGGTGCCTAACTTGACACCTGAAAGGAGCTTGAATATAAGAAGTACACAGAGCTCGCCCTCAGAAAATTAATACCCTCTCCATACAGGTGTCTCAAGTTCAGCACCCAATGCTGCCAGATTTTTTTTTGTTTTTTCAAAATTTAGGTCAACAATATTCAACACGTTTGCAAAATAAAAAGTTACCCCGGCTGCCTCTCCCACAAATGCAATACTGCACACTAGGTAAGAAGGACTTTGCCTAAACGTAGCCACTCAGCCTTTCCTTGGTTTTGTCAGTGGTCTTTTTTTTTTTTTTTTTTTTTTAAATGGTGGTAAGGAGAGAGGAACAGCCTGGAAACAGATTTCACAGCATGAGGAACATTATGAAGCTTTTGTAAAGCTGTTCTATCGTTCCTCCTCTTGATCTCTAGCTGAGGCAGCAGTGTGGTGGGGAGGGACAGAGGAAGCAACAGCCTCTGTTCACAGCCAATCCTGGCCCTGAACTCAGGCTGTGGACAGGTGCTGCCGGACCTGGTGCAAGCCAGAACTGAGCAAGCCTGGCTCAGTCCCAGCTCGCGCCAGGTCTGGGACCTACCCCCACTGTGGCTCTGCATTTTAAATGTAGTATTAACCAAGCGGCTCTTACTACATTTAAAATGCAGAGCCGCAGCGATCCTGGACCCAGTGCAAGCCAGGACTAAGCTGGGCTTGCTCCATGCTGGGTCCAGGACCAACCCCCATGGCAGTTCTGCAGTTTAAATGTAAATATAGTAAGAGCTGGGCGTGCTACATTTAAACTGCAGAACCACAGTGGGGGTTGGTCCTGGACTCAGCACGAACCGGAACAGAGCACCTTGTCTCATCCACTAATCGTGTAGTCGATACAAATTGTATCGACTACATGATTAGCTAATTACCCACCTCTTAACATCCTTACTACAAATCCCAGGAGGCCTTTAAATGCTTTAATTAATTAACCTTAGCTGTTGCACAGACAGCTCTGTTACTAATGGGGCTGTGGAACCAGAAGACTGATCTGAAGGAGTTAAATTACTGCATAAGGCATTATAGAACCTAACAGATTTCACCCACATTTCCAGATGCAGATGCCCAGATATAAAGAGGAACATGCCAACAACTCTTAGCCAAAGGATAGTGTTGGAAAATTGCTAGGAACATACAGCTCTGGACTTGCAGAATGGTTGGAAGTGGCGATAGCTCACAAGCTCTGATCAGATCTTACCTCTTGATACAAAGTGTTGGAAAGAACTTTAAAGGTACCAGACGAAGGGGAAACTTGAGCCCTCTGCTTTACAACTTCAGAAGGAACCCGGATAAGACAGGCAACCTGTAAAAGAAGCATATAATTAGACGGCATACCCCTAAGTCCACGTCCCTCATATAGTTAATGTGGTTTCTTCTCCTTCCCCACAGTGAAACCTGCAAAAAGGGGACCAGTCTGCATATTTCTGAGTTGAGCTTAAAAACTGCTGGTGAGACACAGACTCACTGTCAGTGCTGTGTGCTTGCTGAAAATTTAACTCAGAATGCACAACGCTAGACCAACGAAAATTGGAAACATCCTCCACAAATGTCTCAGTTTGAAAGTAATTCTCAAAGCAGAAGTGGATTTGGGGTGATGGATCGTTAAAGAAAGGGGACAAGTTTGAAAGTGATTTTGAAGTCATGGGAATCCTTCCCAATATTAGCACTATAAATAGGACACATGGGTCGGAAATCTTTCCTTCAGACCAATTCACATGTGGCTTGTTTTCAAGATAAGACAGACAATATAGCATTATGTTCTCTAGTGACCAAGAGTGAGGAATGCTCCACCAACCATTCGATGGAAGTAAAATATTGATTGTTGAGTCCCTGTCAAAGGCTCAGTCAGTGCAGGGAGAAGCTAGTGCCAGCTCGGGTGTTTCCTGGTTTCTCCAGACAAAAGACCCGCCATCCCATGGGGAGAGTCTCAGGGCTGGGTGTCAAAGGATTCATTGCAACTAGGGGCTCTCCCCAGCCTTAGTTACAAAGTCTAACCTGTTAGTGCTACCCTCTACCACCTGAGATCAGTGAAGGTTGAGCGTGTGTGTGTGTGTGTGGTTTTGAGGACCGAGGTGAAGGCTCGGTGGGTGAGTTGTATCTCTGAAGCAAAAGGGTGTTTGCTGTTCGGGGGCAGTGTAGGTGTGTGACAAGCTTTCAGATGTTACTGTGAAGATAGTAAAGAGAGTGAAATGAGCTCAGTTTGAAAGTTCGTGTTGCCTCAAGTGCTAAATTCCTGGATTTTTTTTTTTATTATTATTATTGCAGACATAGGAAATTACTCACTTTGGCAAGCGTGTGCAGCATTTTCATGCTGCATTTGTGGCCCATCTGTATCAGAAGACACTACTGCTACATAAGAAGCACAGGTAAAAGTGCAGCAGGAAGAATAACTCTGAGGTGCACTTCCCCAAATAAGGGTGCAAGTAACTCTTATGAACATACCAAACCTGCTCAGCGCTGTGTGCATTTCTCCTTAGATTAGCTGCCCAACACACACACTCCTCTCTTCCTGCTTTTTTTCTTTGCAAACCAACAGGACTCTGCTTCTAAGCTTCCCCCTGACTTTAGCTAGCACCATAAGGCACCCCTATTCCTGCTCTGTTACTCTGTTTCTGCCCAGTTTACTGAGGATTTTTCTTTTGTACATACCCCTACGTTGTCGCTTCCAGGAACCAATTGATCTGGCTGAGCAGGTAAGTCACCCAGAACACCACATTTCAGTGAGGGTATCTAACTGGCTTCCCGGTCACAGCTGGAGTTCTACTGTGCAATGGGAGAACCTGACCCCTGAATCTTTCCGCTTTTCTGCAGTTAAAATCTCAGTTTTACCAATGCAATGGAGCAAGGGGGGTATTTGCGTTAGTGACACAGCAACACTGGAAACCCAGCGAACAACAGGCTATTTTTAAAGATCAAGGGCTACATTCTTCCCTGTATTTCACCCTTTGACATCACACCAGCAGTGTCAAGGAATCACGAACAGCCCCTATAGATTTTTCCAGTCAGAGAGATTTTCTACCTGGTGCAGAACTGACCCAATGGTTTGGTGCTAGTTCTCTTCCCAGACTCTGACAGACAAGACAGTGAGAGGGTAGAGAGAGACGTGGGCGCATTTACTTGTAACTCCAGCAGTGCTGCTCTAATGGTCTAAAAGTGTCTTCTGGCCTTCAAACTAAGTTCTCTATTACTACCATTAGGGATGTGAATGCTTCACCGGTTAGTCTCACCCTTAACTAGGGACTTAAAATCCCATTTCATTAGATTAGTTAACCCTTCCCCCTCCTGCAAGGTCATTCTTGGCACCACCAAGAATAGCGAAATTCATGAATACTGGGAGTTGTGGCTTCCGAACTCACATAAGGGCCAGGCAACCGCAGGGAACTCCCTCAGCTCCCAGGCCCACCACCTCCCTCCCAGGCCAGAACGGGAGACCACCATAAATAGGTGGAATGGTGAATAGCGATGCCGCAAATCGCGAGGGTCTCCTGTATTCACACCTCTGCGCGAGGTAGTTATACCAATGTTATTCTGTGATGTAGACCACGTCTCAGACTACAGTCCAAACCCTGCTTCTGTCTACATAGAAATCTGTGAAATTCAGGTTTAGACATAGGGCGCGAGGACTCTAAAGAGGTGCAGAGTGCCAAGACCAGAAGAAAAACTGTGTGTAAGCTCAAAAGCTTGTCTCTCTCTCCAACTGAAGTTGGTCCAACAAAGGCTATGACCCTACACACCATCTCTCACCAATACTCTGGGACCAACACAGCTGTGGCAACATTGCATATACAAATCTTAGCTGTCAGCATAACAAAGTTGCCTGGGGCTATTGCAGTTGCACTGGGGGGGGTGGGGCTGGTGCCAGAATATGAAAACTATGAAGATGGCTTAAACCACTGTAGCCCAATACAAGAAAGGAACAGAGAATATGGCACCAAAACGAATTTAAAATGAAATGTGTTTTAAAATGTTGTGCATTCAAAGGCAAGCGCACAGAATAAAAAAAATCTGTTCCTCTAAAAATGAACTCAGACTCAATGTTTGCAAATCAATTACGCCGCTCATTTGTATATATTGATCTACATGATTAGTAGTTTGTCAGGTTGTACAAATTGAACAAGCGTAACTGGGAGCGTGTAGGACTACCTTTTTTAACACAGTGTAAAGTTTAATGTCTATATTCAAAAGTGACCATGAAATAAATTCTCTTGTAACTTGCAAGTACAACAGGATGAGCTAGCGATAGTCAAGAGTCATTTCAAAGAGGTACCACTCCATGGGTGCTTCAATTCCAAGGGTCAAAAACAACAAATGACCCCAATATGTCAAGAAAATAAGAATTGTCAACTTTTTTTGTAGTTCTGCATAAATATTTATAGAACTTCATGCTTCATAACACTCCATGTTCTTACATTAGCTTTTCATGCCTTAAAAGTACGGAGGCAGGAAGAAAACTTTAAAAAGGCTTTCAGATGAAAAACAATCTACCCAACCAAGGGGGTACAAAGAGCCCAGCGTGGCTTCCTGACTTCTGTGGCGTTGCAATTTTGGCATGAGAGGGGTGGCTACAAAGTCATGTATCTCTCTATTTCCTACAGATATTTGCAGTACCTTCCATTTTGTTTCATATTAACTTTGATGTTTTTTTCCCGATTTGAATTTGAGTGAGAAGGGAATATTTCATTGCACAAGAACAAAAACAAATGATTGCATTCTACTGCTATGAAAGAAAGTAAAAGCTAATGTCATCCCATTCCCCAGGTCTATTGTCAGATTGGTTCCATAGGGCACTCTTTGCTCACAAGTTTTTGTTGCAGCTAGACAGAACGCTGACATTTTTACTGCGCATCTGAACTTACCACTCGTTACGTTATTGTTTTTGCATGTGTATCTTACTATCAGTCACAACTAAGCATTCTTCTGATGTGATCCGAGCCCACGCCTTCAAAGAGAAAGCATGCAAAATTAATGCCACACCGGCCTGGTGGGCCACAGGATGAAAAAGTAGCAACCTTAATTTCAATGGAGAGGAAGAGGGGATTTTTCCATTGATTTACTGTACTCAGACTTAAAGCACTTCAGTGGCTTACAGGTAATGCAACATGAATTAAGATAATGCAATCAATACATGCCCTATCATTTGCTTTCTGTACCAGTGGTGCTTTTCATCCAAAGACATTGGCCTTCAGCTTTAAATGACGATTGACGAAGAAGAATCCAGTGTAAAATTTTAAGCCACGAGAACATGTGTCTCTCACAAATTCCTCTGAATTACAGATGGCTCAGGGTTAAATCTGCAAGTGTAGGCCATGATTAATGGCTAATCAGTAAGTCTCCCCCTTAATGGGTGAGGTTTACTGGTTACGGTTAACAGGTAGGGGCTGGAGCAGCATCCTCACCCGCCATGGGTAAGGGGCTGCTCCACCCCGGGGGGCCTGCTGTGGGTGGGGGTGCTGCAGCTGGAGCAGCCCTTGTCTGAAACCATCCTTCCTCCATTCACCTCCCTCCCCATTTAATCGGTTAACCAGTTAACCTTAACATTTTACCGGTAAACCTGAACATGAGACCGGTTAGTCAATTAAACAGGATTTTATGTCCCTAGTCATGATCTCCTAATGAGGTCCACAAAGTCAGTCTCTCTGCACTTCCTTCTCCCCTCTCCCTCCCCTATTTATTTTGGAACTGGAACTTTCATAACTCCATTCAGCTGAAGAAGTGGGTTGTGCCCACAAAAGCTCATGATACCATCTACATGTTTTATTAGTCTTTAAGGTGCTGCTAGACTATTGGTTGTTTTGTAAGTTTTTCCAGTTACAGACTAACTCGGCTACCCCTCTGAAGCTCTACAAACTTAGGGTACGTCTAGACTACATGCCTCTGTCGCCAGAGGCATGTAGATTAGGCTACCAGACATAGTAAAATGAAGCGGCGATTTAAATGATCGCCGCTTCATTTAAATTTACATGGCTGCCGCGCTGAGCCGACAAACAGCTGATCAGCTGTTTGTCAGCTCAGCGCGATAGTCTGGACGCACGGGTGGCGACATCAAAGGTATTTGTCAACCACCCAGGTATATCTCATCCGAGGAGGCTTACCTGGGTGGTCAACAAATACCTTTGATGTCGCCACCCACGCGTCCAGACTATCGCGCTGAGCCGACAAACAGCTGATCAGCTGTTTGTCGGCTCAGCGCGGCAGCCATGTAAATTTAAATGAAGCGGCGATTATTTAAATCGCCGCTTCATTTTACTATGTCTGGTAGCCTAATCTACATGCCTCTGGCAACAGAGGCATGTAGTCTAGACATACCCTATGTAACAGACGTAACCAAGACAGTCTCCCAGGATAGGATAGTGTTGCTAATTATGCCTGCATATTTAGAATTTGTGGGATGGAACACAGTGTAGACTAGAGCAGGTTTCCTGTGCACTCAGCACCCCAAGAACTTGGAATCCACTCTATCCCTGGTGCAGCCCTGTGGACTACCAGTGAGGAATGAATTTGGCGCTCCATTTCTGTCTGAAGTTTATACCCCTTCATCGCCTCTAGATATACAGATATAGTCTCCAAATGATCTCAACCTTCACAAAGGCCTTGTCTACACTAAACCCACCCACCCTGTCAATCTCCTCTATGGGTACATCTACACTAGCCCCCTAGTTCGAACTAGGGAGGCTAATGAGGGCGACCGAAATTGCTAATGAAGCGTGGGATTTAAATATCCCGCGCTTGATTAGCATATTCCCAGCCACTCGCCATTTTGGAAACTGACTAGCCTGAAGTAACTGCCCGCGTCTATACATGGCAGAGAAGCGGGATTCCGAGATAAACCCCTTAGTTCAAATTAACCGTTAAACCTCATTGCACAAGGAGTAACTAGTCCCAAGGGGGGGCTAGTGCAGATGTACTCTATGGGACTTCAGCTACGCATATAGCGTAGCCGAAGTCAACATGCTTACAGCAGAATCTTGTGCATGGTAAGGTCGGTGGGGGCTGCCTCTCCTCCACGCCGGCTACTCTTCTTGTCCTGTGGAGTACCGCAGTCACTGGAAGGGCGCTCAAAGATCGATTTATCGTGTCCAACCAGATGTGATAAACTGACGGCCAGCAGATCAATGGCTGCAGCCTTAATCCCTGGCATAGTGGAGACAAGCCCTACGACACTACGCAATTGTATGGATTGGTCTCTGCATAGGAGACAAAACTGATTTCTGTCAGGCTGCTTTCAAGCCCTTTGAAGTCAGTGAAAAGCAGTGTAGGATACTGATCCTGCAAACAATTTGTGAGAAAATGGTGTTTGTCATTCTACACAGTTTATTTCTCAAAAGATAATTATGAACTCTAGTGATACACAGTGCTAAGCAAGTCGGAAGTCTGCAAGCTCTCCTCTCACACCAGTGTGCCCATGCATGCTAATCATGAAACACGAAATCTGAACAAAGGCTGAAATACTTTAGAGATAAGCTCAAATAATAAAAATTGGCCTTAATGGCATCATTATGCTTCTAGCTTTATTTTACAGAGCAGGCTGCCTAATGTGACGATATTAGCACCTGTTGTCTTATTACCCTTTTAGTGTTATAATTATGGCTGGAAAGAGTCATGAATTTCAAAACATTTGGTCTTAAATCATTACCAGATGAACCTTGTGAAATGTGTAATGAGGCATAAATCTAAGCGCACTTCTAATTTCCTAGTAGCGTTTGCTTGTTGGGGGAAATCGCCACTAAAAATGTGTGTATTTTATCATTAGCACTTATCCTCGCCTTGCTAAGAGGTGTATTTTTCAAATTAACCAAAGGAAGCATGCAGTTTTTCCATCTCTGGGAACAAAAATTTAACTACCAGACTTCACGTGTGTATCAAGATTGCCATCTTCTGGTCAGAATTGGATTAGCCTATAGAATGGCTCAGTGCTGAAGGCCAACATAGATATAAAAAGCTTTAGAAGCGTAGCCAAGTTAGTCTGTAACAGGAAAAACTAAAAAAAAAAAAAACGGAATAGTCTAGTAACACCTTAAAGACTAAATAGTTACAAGAGGCAGATAAGAACCATTAGTTTGCACTTAAAAAGGAAGATGACCAACACAAGTGACCAGTGTTGGTCATCCTCCCTTTCCAAGTGCAAACTAATGGTTCTTATCAGCTTCTTGTAACTATTTAGTCTTTAAGGTGTTACTAGACTATTCCGTTGTTTTTTTTAGTTTTTCCTGTTACAGACTAACTTGGCTATGCCTCTGAACCTTATCTACTCACGGTCTCTTTTTTTCTTCCTCCCCCTCCTTTTTTTTCCCCCCCTCCCCTCCCACTTCCCTTATTTATTCTTGGATCTGGACTTCTAACACACCTGTCACTTGAAGATGTGGGCTGTGCCTACAGAAGCTCATGATGCCATCTACATGTTGTGTTAGTCTTTAAGGTGCTACTAGACTATTTGTTGTTTAACACAGATATAGTTCAGGGTTCTCAATCTTCATTGCACTGCAACCCCATTTTGATAAACATTATTTCACGACCCCAGGAGCGGGCACCAAACTGAGCCTGCCCAAACCCTAACACTCCAGCCAAGGTCAACCTTAGCAACCCCATTAAAAGGGGGTTGAGATCCACTTTGGGGTCCCAATGCGGATTCCTAGCTACATCAATCCTCCTGCACGGACACGTCTTTTGGTGTATGTGGCTTATTTCAATCACTGAACTCTGTTCCTAATCAACTGAAGCAAAGCCAAAACAAGTCTGGCTTGAACTGAAACAGAAGCGTCTACCGAGCCTTTTGGGCTGAGAGTCACATCACACTTTAAAAACCACATGAACTAAAACGATTCCAACTTCCTCATGTGGGCAGCTGCTTGCTGCAAGCTTCCATGGGGGTTTTGAGAAACACTCGGAGCTGACCAGTTGACAGGAATTCAAATACTGACTTTAATGGGAGCAAAGTTAAGCAGTGATGAGCACTGTTGAAAATGCCACCTTTTGGTGCATACAGACGTTTGGAGAGAAGATTAGTTATGAGGGAAAATTTAGCTCACTTAAGAAGAGTTAAAAACTAAAAGGTGCTCAGTGTAAGCTGATTAATACCCGCTGAAGAGAACAGGCCTTCGTGTAATATTACCAGTGTTGTCTTCAAGTCATCATTGTCAAGTCCAAGTCAAGTCCCAAGTTGAGTCTCAAGTCTTAATTTAAAAAATGTCAAGTCACTTTTGTACAAGCCATCAATATTGGCATTAATGGACAATTTTTTCACCAAGTCGATTTAACAAAATTAGCAAGTCTCAAGTCGAGTCTCAAGTCACAAACAGGGAAGAGTGAAAGCACACAGAAAAGATTACCTAGAGGCCCTCAAGGTATGTGCACATCACCACTGATAGAGAAATCAGCAAAGGACAGAGCTCGTACCGCATGATAATGCTAAAGAAAGGACCGAGCCAGAGAGGTAAAACCCTTTCCACCATTAGTGTGTGGTATACTTCCTTTCAGTCCCACCAGCTATCTACTCCATAGACCACTCTGTAGCTGTCTTACACAGCTGAAATTACTAACAGGGGAATGGAGACACAGTTACAATTCCTGTTTTCTCTCCTAAGGGACTGATCAAGTTGTCTTTATCATTCAGAGAAGCAAAAAGTCAGGTCATTATGAATTGGCATAGAAAGGTATAGCACAATCCAATACTAGTTATAATGCAATCACTAAATTCAGTGCTATTTAACACATTACCAAAGCTCGTAAAAATCGCCTCTGAAATTTTGCATTTTTCCTCTATGCAAATAAAACAAACCAGACGTATCCTCCAAAAACATCTGAAACACAACCGACCAGGCATGAGGAGTTGCTACTGACTTCTTACGTAGAACATTTAAATTGGGTTGAAGCAGGACATTTCTCCAGCAGAAGGGGGAACACAGATGCCACAGTGCTTTTCCCCACTTTGTGACTTGGGAGAGCAGCTCCAGGGGCACTTCTGGTCTCTAGCCGGCCATGGTCCTTGCACTTTAGATGCTCTCTCTGGTGCTTACCTGCCTCCCATGACTGCAGTACCCGAGCACTTCACCATCTTTAACATATTTATTCTCACAACCCCCACTGAGATATGGACAGGTTGGTCTCCCCATGGTACAGATGAGAAGCTGAAGCCTAGAAACTAGGCACTAAATCAGGGTGGACAAGAAGATGGGTTAGCTCCTGGCCGGCCGGTGCTTCTAAATCTACCTTTGCCTCTGCTGATGGGGTCGCTTGCAGCTCCTATTGGCTTCAAATCTCCACTCCCAGCCAATGGGAGCCGTGGGAAGCAGCACAGACCAGGACACGGCTTCCCACAGCTCCCATTGACCAGGAATGGCAATCAGTGGCCAACGCCCGCACCTGTGGAAGCGCAGGTAACTATAGCAGCAACAGACTGCCAGAGTCCAACCATGGGAACTGAATCCGGCCTGTGGACCAGTATTTGCCCACCCCCGGGCTAGATCCACAAAGGGAGTTAGGCACTCTCCTGACACTTTAGGAGCCAAAATCCAAAGTTTAGATCGGGGAGGGAGACCTTTTTTGGGTCGGGGGTCGCTGACCCACAGAAAAATCAGTCGGGGGCCACACACAAGTGAGAAGCCCTTGACTGGGACGGAAAGACACACCTCACATTCCCCTCAGACACAGGGGCCCAGGCTAGTAGATGTTGTGTGCTCCAGCCTTGTGGGTGGGTGGCAGAGGGGCTGGAGTGCCAGTGCAGGCTCCCCAATGAGGGGGGATCCCTGAGCCTAAGGGGCCAGATCAGACCCCTGGGCATGAGGTTCCCCATGCTTGGTTTAGATCCCCAAACCCCCTACACAGCTGCCACTTGACCCTATAGGCACCAAAACTTCCACAGTGCCTACATTTCTGCTGGTAAAGGGCTCTCCATTTCTATCAGTGTGCATACACACAGGCACCCAAGTCCTGATCCTGCGGAGGTGCTCTTAGCTCACCCTTAAGAGTCCAGCAGGCTACAGATCCCACTGATAGGCAGGCATTTCAAACTCCTGCCGCACATCTAGCCCCAAGGTCACACAGGAAGTCTGTGGTGGAGCAGGGATTTGAACTAGGGTCAACCAACTCCCAGGAGAGAGCCCTGACCCCTAGGCTATCCTACCTCTCCATCAGCCAGCTAAGGAAGGGAGAGCACGCAGCCTTTTCTTGCTCAATTGGACCTGAAAATTGTAACATCCATCTGGGCGACACAACATCACACAACTACAGTGCCATTCCCCAGTGCCCAAGAGCCAAGAGAGCAGAGCATGGGAAGTCAGGCTTACTCCTGGCTCTGAGCAGGGCAACTGCCAGTCTGGGGATGAAGGCTTAACTTTCCCACAGAACATCAGGCCATCCTACCATGGCTTCGGGGTAACATTTTCAAACGTGACTTTGGAGCCACTGACTTTCCGTAAGACGGAGGTTCCCCAGGATCAGGTTTTTAAAGATATTTTGCCAGCTAACAACTTGGAGTCAGGCACCTAAATACCTTTAAAAATCTGACTTTAAGTCTGCTCTGCAAATGTGACTTGTAAGAACTTACAGCCCCTGGAGGCTTTTGAAATGTTTACCCTTACTCTTCGGCTATGTCTACACTGCGCATTGTTGCACAAGAAGATATGCAACTGAGATGCGGTGATGAATATCGCTGCGCTTCATTTGCATACCTAATGAGCTGCCATTTTTGCAGAAAGAGTTTTTGCGCAAAAAGGAGCTGTCTACACTGCCCCTTCTTGCGCAAAAAACCCCTCTTGCGCAGGAGCCGTTCTTCCTGAAAATAAGCAGCAGAACAGCTCTTGCGCGAAAGACCCATCGGCAAAATGGCAGCTCATTAGGTATGCAAATGAGGTGTGGCGATATTCATTGCCACGCCCCATTTGCATATCTTCTTGTGCAACAATGCACAGTGTAGACGTAGCCTTTATTTTTGCTGCTCTAGCTGCTTGCGAGCTACGCTTTGCCCTATGACTAAGGTTTTGTTTTCTTGAGTTCTTAGGAAAGACACTGTATTGGTTTCAACGAGTTTTTGTTTCGGTACTTAGAGGGCTGGGAAGCCTTCGCTGCTGTGCACCATACAAATTTAATTTCTGATTCACCCTAGCGCTAAGGGAACATTTTTCAGTCTGGTGCCATTCATTCTTAAACACCATTTGCATAAGTTTACTCTTAATCAAATGAAAATGCAATGTGCTACACTTCTATAGCATCTTATATCCAAGGAGCAGAAAGTGCTTTAGAGACATTAAATTAAATCTCACAAAAGCCGGGCAAGGTAATTATTACAGACATTTGGGGAAAACTACAGCACAAAAGCGGCTAAAGGGTACACCTTTGGAGCAGTAGCAGAGCTAGTACCAGACCCCTGAATTCTCAGCCAAGGCCTGAAAGACTCTGTACCGCAAGATATATTATTTTCCTTTTGTCTCTGAAATGGAATTGTTCTGTTCGCCTTGGCCTTACATCCCCCCCTTTGATCTTGAGACGTGATCTATCTCCCACTTGCAATCTTTGGGAATTAGCTCACAGATTTTTATGGGGGCTATCTGGGCCCCTTAAGCAGCTTTCCTTGCCCTTTAAAAGTGAGCAGCAAAATATCCTGATTACATTTATACGTATAGGATCAAATGCTGTGGTATGACTTCTCTCCGTGATGCAGAGATTCTTCCAAACATTCCTGGACCTCCCAATAAAACACACCCTTCGCTGCATCTGTAGTATCTGATCCTTGCTTACCTCTGTCACTCAAGATGTCCTGGAAAGAGACTCAAGGGACTTAAATAGTGCTAGAACATGAGGCAGAATCACACCCGAGCTACTGCAGAAGAGTTCTATTGGCTTCAGGAAACAGATTTAAAACACTAAGAGTCTGAAAACCTATTCAAACCTGTCAGCCCTCACTTATTAGTACTTCACCAGCATGAGCTAAACCAATGTAAGTGAGGGTTAAACCACTCTGAGTGTCTCTACATGAGGGGTTTATACTCAATTATAAGGGTTTCAAAAAGATTTCATTAAGTTAATGCAATTTTTATAATACAGCCGAGCTCAGAGACTCAGAAGTCTCTCCTTGCTCATTTGAATAGAGAAGCCTGCATCTCCGATTGCATCTAAATGTGATACAACCATCAGAAATCTTGGCATTCACCTCCAGGGAATGGGGTGGAGGGGAGAAAGACCCATAACTGATAATGTAGATAAGCCAACAAAAATGCGTTTAACTTCATATCTCTCTTCAAACAGAGGTGCAACAAAGATTTTTTTATGCTCTTTGCATTAGATCTGCCCACAACTTTGTAGAGAAAAGCTTCTAACGCGTTTAATTTTTTTTCTAACATGCTGCTTAAAACAGGCTAATATTTCTTGTATATCACAAACTCGGAGCACCTCAGTTACTATCTAAAATGTTTCCTTTAATAGATTGAATACTTGGGTTTTTTTAATTTCACATGTGAGGCTGATTAATAACCACAATATCTTAACTTATGCTAACTGACATTACAATTCTAGCTGGAAATTCCTTTCCTGTTCTCTTTTTGGTTTTCTAATTAAAATTATATCCTCACCATTTGACCTTCTTCTCATTTAATTATTATCTAACATAATTATTATAAGGCATTTTTTCCCCAAGTCTTGAAGAACCTGCTTGCATTTTTCTTCTGGCCACTGAAGAGAAAAAATAAAATCAACTGAATTGAAATATACACATCCTCTCTGCAGACAAGTTCCTCTCGCCGAGCCTGGCTGAAATTCCACATTGCAGCATGTGACAGACTGCTCTATAGCTCTCGGTGTGTATCGTGTTACTAAGAAACTGATACAAATTTGGCTCTTCGGGGCATGTTCCAGTTTATTAAAATAAATTGGCTCCTTTGTTCATGTAACACATGGAAGGAAGATTGTCATCTCCCAAAACATCACTTTTTCTTCCCATAAGCTCCAATGGTGGCTCCTGGCTAGGAAAAAAGAATTCAGCGAAGGGAAGAGGAGAGAACAGTATTTACATCTGATTTCTTAGACACCGATATGCCTTACTGAGACATTCAAAGAAGGTTCAACACCACCCATCTCTGCGCATCGGGCGCGTGGCCACAGGGTTATGCGCTTCCTCTGAGCAGGGAAAGCTCACCCTGACCGTTCAAATCCCAGATAAGCCCTCTCTTGTGCTGTTGACGCCATCTTGGCAGATACCAGGGATAGAAAATGAGAGGCCTTATGGCTTAAGCTAAAGACCCACTTCTCCTAGCTGACTCATCCCCTGTGGATCGGACAGAGAGGGAGCCAAAAAACACTCATGGGGTGGATGCTGGGGGGCATGGTTTAGGGGTATAACTAGTATTTTTTATACATAGACCCTGAAGCACTTTACACGTGGGTATGGACCATAATCTCTCTATTAATGGTGTAGATGCCCAGGGGGTTACACGAGGAGCCAGCCCCTGAGTTGACAGCACCCCCAGGTCTCAGCTTGCAAAGTCTGGAGGTTTTGCTTTGATCGTGAACCTGAAAAATGCTAAGTTTATGCCCACCACAGAGTCAACCTCCCACTGCTTGAAGGCACGACCCCCTTCAAACTAAAGGCCTGCCCCAAAGCTCTCTGTAGACAACAGGAGCCTGGAGGTTGATTGACCACAATGGGCGTTGGATGAATCCTTGGAGCACCGAGAAGACAAGATGAATCTGGATCTGTCTTTCCTGCTTTTCCTTCTCACAGTGATGCAAGAAAGACTTCATAAAAATTCCCCGCTGCTCCCCTAACTGTTGAAAGACAACGTCTGTTCGGAGACATGCCACAACACAGAGGTACTTTGGATCTCACTCTCCGCAAGGGGTTAGAAATGGAACATACCAGGGGCTGTAACGTGCACAGAGTTCCTGTTGCACCTCAGGGAAAGCAGCACCAATGATCCCAAGTTCCCTCCTTACCCTTCTTTAAGGAGACACTGGTTGGAATTTCCTCAACAGCTTCGCCAAGTGCCTCCATGGCCATTAGAGGATGAGGTGGCTCAAGTACCCCAATCTGCCATGCCAAAGCATCCCACACTCCTGTCTCCCACCCATCTCTCTTCCAGCAGCCTCGTCAGCCAGTGGCCTTAGCTGACCGATGCTGAAGTAGCCCATTTCGCCTCTCCAGCAAGGCATTTGTCATTGGATTTCTTCTCCCAGCTGCTCTCTTCCCAGTCTCCAATAGGAAGCTGATTTTGAGCCGCCTTGTAAACAGGGTGCACCCAGACCAAGCTTGACTTTCACTGGCCTAATTCTTGTGGGATGTTCCCTTGTCCAATCTGAAGTAACTACTGGCCACCTCATTCTGGCCCACGCCTACACTGGCTAACATTTAGGTATGGCCCAAAGGTCCTACACATTTGGAAATTTTCTTCAGTCCCAAGATGAAAAGGCTGAATTAAGCCCTTTGGTGGCAAATTAGGCAGCTAAATAGCTTTGAAAACTCCAGTCTTTGTTTACTGTACTTACGATAAGCGCTCACCCTGGTTATGTTAGATCACCGACTCTGCTTCAACTATGTTTGCGTGCAGTTGCCATAAAGAATGTAAAGGGGTCTTCATATAAATGTGAATTAGTCCCTCGGTCCAACTGTTAAGACCAATGTCCGTGTGGTGCAACCTGTCCTGGTGACACTTGTTTCAGTGAGTAGGGATGTAAAACCCCATTTAATCTGTTAACCAGTTAAACGTTATGTTTAACCAGTTTACTGCTTACGCAGGGGTCGGTATTAAATCTATTAAATTTATATTTTTCGTTTTAAAAACTCCAAAAGCCGGAAGTATTTTTCTTACAGCAAAGAGTCACTTCCGAATGTAACGAGACATTCCATCAAACGTAAACTGATCTCCCGACAGCATGGGGTAAAAATGATGTTACAGGAGGATCAATGACACTGAGACTCTAGTTAAGTGAAAGACTGTGAGGATACAACCAGTGTTTTCTGAATTCTCCTCAGTTTCATGCTGAATAATTATGAGCATTTTAAAATCTCCTCAAACGACAACAAGCGACACACAATCTTAGCTGCGCTGAACACCATGCCATCCAGAGTCTCAAAAACAACCTGGACATTGTAATCAAACCAGCTGACAAAGGGGGTGCTGTGGTCATTATGAATAAGGCCGACTATAACCAGGAGGCAACCAGACAACTCTCGAACACCACATTTTACAAACCTCTCCCCTCTGATCCCACCTTGGACTACCAAAAGAAACTACACTGTCTCCTTAAAAGCCTCCCCACAGCTACTCGGGAACAAATCCTCACAGAATCACCTTCTGACCCCCGACCAGGATTGTTCTATCTACTTCCCAAGATCCATAAACCTGGGCACCCCGGACGTCCCATCATCTCTGGTATTGGCACGCTCACTATTGGTCTATCCAGCTATGTAGACACTCTTCTCAAACCCTTCGTAACCAATACCCCCAGCTATCTCCGAGACACTACTGACTTCCTAAGGAAACTACAAAACATCGATAACCTCCCCAATAATACCATCCTTGCCACCATGGATGTAGAAGCTCTATATACCAACATCCCACATGAAGACGGATTACAAGCAATTAGAAACACTATCCCAGAGGACACTACTGCCAACCTGATAGCAGACCTATGTAACTTTGTTCTCACCCACAATTATTTCCAGTTTGAGAACAACTTATACCTCCAGATCAGCGGCACAGCCATGGGTACACGCATGGCCCCACAGTATGCTAACATCTTTATGGCTTACCTAGAACAACGTTTCCTCAACTCCCGTCCCCTTTCACCCCTCCTCTACCTACGGTACATCGATGACATCTTTATGATCTGGACACATGGCCAAGAAACACTGGAGATATTCCACAGAGATTTCAACAACCTACACCCCACCATCAACCTCAGCCTGGACCATTCTACACGAGAGATCCACTTCCTGGACACCACCGTACAAATCAACAATGGAAAATTAGACACCACTCTCTACAGAAAACCCACCGACTCATACAGTTACCTACATGCATCCAGCTCCCATCCAGAACACACCACACGATCCATCGTCTATAGCCAAGCCCTTCGATACAACCGCATCTGCTCTAATCCCACTGACAGAGACCAGAAGCTTCAGGATCTCTACCAAGCATTTATAAATCTCAACTACCCACCCAGAGAAATAAAAAAGCAAATTGAAAGAGCCAGACGAATACCTAGAAACCATCTACTTCAAGACAGACCCAAGAAAACCAACAATAGAACACCACTTGTCATCACCTACAACCCCCAACTTAAACCTGTCCAACACATTATCAATAAACTACAGCCTATATTGGAACAGGATACCATACTCAAAGAGGCTCTGGGAGACAGACCCATAGTCTCCTATAGACAACCACCTAACCTCAAGATGATTCTTACCAACCACCACAGGACATACCACACTAATACCAACCCTGGTACCTTCCCTTGCAACAAACCCCGTTGCCAGCTGATACCATTATTGGACCTAACCAAGTGAGTTATAAGATCAAGAACACATATTCCTGCGCATCCAGAAATATAATCTATGCTATCATGTGCCGAAAGTGTCCGTCTGCTATGTACATTGGACAAACATCTCAGACACTTCGCCAAAGGATTAATGCCCACAAAACAGATATCAGACAAGATCACAAAGAGAAAACAGTTTCTTGCCACTTTAACCAGAAAGGACACTCTAAATGACTTAGCCACCTGCATTCTGCTACAAAGACCTTTTACATCTGCACTTGAAAGGGAATCCTCTGAACTGTCATTCATGTTAAAATTCGACACTTGCCAACAAGGACTTAACAAGAATTTGAACTCTCACCCATTACCAAGACAGTTTCCCCAATTATCACCTGTAATACCATTAACTCACAAACATCCCACTCTCCCTACCTTTAATATCAGCAATTCACAGACACTTACCTTCCTTCCTCCCCCCCCCCCCCCCCCGCATCCCCCTTCTGTTCTGCAATGTGATTTGTCCTTTTCATATTTGTTCATTTTTTTAATTGTATCCTTTGGTATATATGGTTGTGACTACTTTCTTCCACTATTTGATCTGAGGAAGTGGATCTGGCCCACGAAAGCTCATCATCTAATAAACCATCTTGTTAGTCTTTAAAGTGCTACATTGTCCTGCATTTTGCTTCAACTACCCCAGACTAACACGGCTACATTTCTATCACTCCTCAAACTTTGTGAGTAGGACTGGCCTCATGCTATGGAAATTTCACCTGCGTTACAGTTTGCCAAACCATTTTCCTCTTAATATGGATTCTTGATCCCCTCCACCTTCCTACAGCCTTCTTTCCTTAATAATTAAGGGCAAATTCTTAACTGGAGTGAACTTGTCCTAGCTGCACTCAAGTCAGTGGAGGTAAGACAACTTACATCAGTTGAAGATCTGCTCCCATGGCCCACAATGAGGGCTTCTAGGTGCTATAACAATACTACTTAATATATTATTAATAATAATAATAATAATAATAATAATAATGAGTGAAAGAATGCAAGTTCAGATGAAGCAGGTATCAAGCTGCCAAACTAAGAGGGTAGCTGTGTCATCCTAAAGGTATGCATTGAATAGATTCACCAACGCATGAAGCTTGGGAGCTGAAGAAGAGAATGAAGGCATGTGTGTGTAGGAAGACAGAAGAGGCACTGTGTGGCTGACTGGTTAGGTGACTGCCAGTTCCTAATTTGCTGTTTCAGCCTTTAATTATATGATGTATTTGTTGGCAGCATCTGTGGATTTCTGCCAGCATTCATCTTTATTTACAAGCAATTTCAAGCTGCAGCTTTTAATCTGAGCTTCCTTCTTATCTAGCTATACTTCTTCTCCGCCTTCTCCACTCGGTCATAACAGCAGCCATTTCATCTTCTCTGCAGCCTTTAGACCACTGCTCAATTACACTCCTGCACAAGGACTTGGCAAAATACTCCAGCATTTGTAGATCAGAGCTAGCATAGATTAAATGTATGAATATTTCAATCCCCTCCCATGATTAATTCAAAAGACAATGTACATTCAACAATCACAAGCACTGCTTGTCTTGCCAGCCTCAGCAGGTCCCGCTGCTAACTGCTTGTATCATTTTATACTCAAACCAAACATGCAGTGCGTGCCCACACGCATGCGTGCATGGTCACACATGACCACCATCAATACCATCGTGGGAACTGTCAGTAAATTAAAGGAAAACAGTCCATTTTAAACAATTGGAACCTGTGTTACTAAAACCACCTTAGACTATTAATACAGAAAAATTCCTGCTCTTATCTAAAAATGCTGTTGCCTTTTCAAATTTCTTATGACAGACAATGAAATTCATTTCACATCCATCAACAGTCAATTTCACTTTCACTTTAGATTAAGCTCTTAGAACCAGGGTCTGTCACTGTCTTTAGGCAAAAACAGCATGGATCTGAGCAGAGCCCGGATCTGGCTGGCTGAGAGTTGTTTAATAATTGCAGACGGCAGTTTCTGTTGGGGAATGTTTGTTGGGTTTTGTTTGTTTAAAAATAACGGTTTTAACTGAAATCTAATATGTTATACAAACTTTAGGATTAGCAAAAACTGTCTCATACGCAGGTTAGGGGCTAACTTTTAGATGACAGAACAAAAAAACAAAAAACAAACAAAAAGAGACCAGGAATATGGGCCAAAAGCGAAGTGACACAAGCCACTTTCCTTCCCCTGCAATTGAATAGGTGTGAAGTTTTCAAAAGCACTACTCATTGCTCTATGTGCATTCCCAAGCTATGTCAACACTGCAGGTATTTGTCATCAGAGAGTATGCTAATGAAGCACTCATTAGCATTTGTCATGCTGTCATTTGCATATTCTCCACAGATGCTTTTCGCGCAAAAACAAGCAGTAGACAGGTCCGTTTTGCGCAAAAAAACCCTTTTGCACAAGATCCATTATGCCTCAAAAAATGAGGTATACAGGATCTTGCACAAGAGGGGTTTTTGTGCAAAACGGAGGATGGAGCTGAAATCTCTCTTCTTGCTGTTCTTTATTTGGGGCTTGAGAAGATTACAGGGTAAACAGCTATCTTGGTCCCACAATGCAAGTACATGTTTGAAGCCCTTTCAGTCCATGAGAGTTCAACATCCCTCTACTCGGCACTTGGAAGGAACCCAAAACTCAGGGCGCAGCTGTTAAAAAAAAGTGTTGGTTGTAAGTGAAGCTCTATCACACACACACACCCCACACTGACCTCAGAAGAAGCTGTCTGAC
The DNA here is from genome assembly GCF_052426305.1 of Pelodiscus sinensis. Lineage (NCBI taxonomy): Eukaryota > Metazoa > Chordata > Testudines > Trionychidae > Pelodiscus > Pelodiscus sinensis. Next base: position 45,881,597 of record NC_143062.1, read on the forward strand.
ACACTCAACCCAACTGAGCTTTGGGGAATTCTGACTTCCACACTTCCTAAGTAGGCTGTGGTCCACCATCACCTTGGAGGAAGCACAATGGTTTTGGTTTGCTGAGGACAGCCACAGAGTTTGCTCCTTCTCTTTGCTCTTCATGGGCAAGCAAAAGGTCTTGTTCCTCTTCACCCTCTTCTCTTCTTTACAGTCCCCATCTTCTAGCAAGGCCAGATACCCCATTCTATCCTGACACCTCCCCAGATCTGCCACTGGTGATCTTTTCATGCATTGGGGAGGAAGTGTCCCATAGCTCACTGGAAGTCTACAGGAGAACAGGCGTGGCCCAGTGAATTCTGGGGCAGAGTCAAAGTGCACCGACAAGACTGAAAAAGCTTCTGGAGCCTACCACAGAAGAACTCTTTCCTCCTCATTTCTCAACAGAACAAATCCTCTCACAAAACAGGCGAGCAAGTCATTGGCTAGATTCTGAAAGTGGAAACAGGAAGAGAAGGACACAAAGCACAGACTAAAACAAAGACACTAAAAAGTGAAGAACAGGGCAAGAGGAGGCCTGAAGTTTGCCAATAAAGACCACAGCTGACAAGTGTGTTTTACTGACTATCCCACAAAACCCAGGTTGTAACCATAACAATATCTAAATATTACATGGAAAAAATTGTTTGTTAGCTAACTTCCCCAGGCAGAGCTCCAAATGACTTTTTTCTCACCTCTGTGGAAAAGTCAGCAGGATGTAAAATTCACGGTGTTGAACTGGCTCATTGGCTCTTAGAAAGGAAACATTGTCAGTCAAACTCGGATAAACTTACTTTCAGACCATAAAATGAAGTTTGCAGCAAGTGGGAGAGGGTGGGGAATGTTTGTACTCTGACCCAACTTTCCTCTAATTACTGCATATGTCACCATTATAAACCTGACAAAGAGACTGGGCTAATCAATCCATCAAGTAACGACCCATAAGCAGCCCAGTGTTACTGTTTAGAATGGACACTGTCCATTTTAAAATAGCGTTTCCTGGTCACATAATTGACACCACCGTTGATGATTAAAAGTGAAATAATTTTAGAACATCTGGTTTTCCTTTCCACCACTTATGATTTCATGTTTTCCAAGTACTTCTGGCAGCTCTTTGTAAAGACCTATGAAGACTAAACATCCAGACAATATCAAGGAAGATGATGAAGAGGAATTCTGACCCGTAGATGCAATAAAAAAGTTTACTACCTGCACCCTTTGAGTGAACTGAATAGTGGTGACAACAGGAAGACTTTGTAGCTCTTCACATATGCTACCACTGCAACTCTCCTATCTTTCTGGGGATGATTTGGTGGTGTTCTATAGCTCTTTCCCCTTGTGTTTTATCTGTCCATTTGTAAGGGTGCGGCTATACTGCAGCATTATATCAGAATAACGTCCGTTATTCTGAAATAATGCGAGCATCTACGCAGCAATTCTATGCTGACTTCTGTAAACCTCATTCCACGAAGAATAACGCCTCTCCCAAAATAGCTATAAACCTCATTCCACGAGGAATAACGCCTCTCCCGAAATAGCTATTTTGGAATAGCAGTCATGTGGACGCTCCACCGCTGCTATTTCAAAACAGTTTCTCCCCAGGGCCATTCAAAGTAATTACTCCCCAGTGCTTCCGTGACTCTAAACTAAGGTAGTACGTCCATATTAAGGAAGCCCGCCTCGAACTGATGTTGAGGCTTCCCTGTAGTGTAGATGTGCTATTTCAAAGTATTTCTTCCGGAATAGCTTATTTTGAAATAAGTGTACCCTAAGCGATTTCTTCAATGTTATACATGGCCTGTTTCAATGTTTTGATATTCAGAAGCCCCTGCAAGTAAGATTCAATTGTGGAAAAATTGTATTATACTTTAATTATATAAACTGTGCCTAGTGTCAGATTTTATTTGCATTTTTCATCTCACTTTTTTGGGGTGGGAGGGGAGTGTCACTAATGTGCTTAACTCCCTCCATTCCTAGAGCCTCAGTATTATCTGAGCTATTTCTTGTCTAGTTTGTTGCACAGCTGCTTTTTGGCTAGGGTGCAAATATCACAGCGGAATGTTTTAGCTTTGAAAACCAAGGAGGATAACAAACCTCACACATTAATATTGGTTTTACACTGTATATCAATTTTAGGGAACATGTTGACTCTTACCTCCCTTGCCTTCCCCTTGTCTTATTTTCACATCTACTAGCATGCAATATGCGTAAGACACAAACCCTCGTTCACCCATCGGTCTCAAAGCAGTCTACTCGCACTAATCAGCTGGCATAAACACTCCTTTAGGTAGGTAAGTATCCACATTATAGAAACAGTTTGTTATATCAAAGCACTTATTTTAGTGGGGGGAGGGGGAAAAGGAAAAATGCCTGAAACCCAGAAGAAAACTACTCAAAAAATAATAGCCATTCCCAGTGGTTATAGCTTGATTGAAACAATGACTAAATCAGTAAAACTATAATTACAACTTTCACCCTCATGCTTGCAACCTGGAATACAGTAAAATTGATCAAATAAAATTTGATATGCGACAACGGTGAGAGCTCAACGTGTGCCATATTTATTAGGCGGCCAGCTGTACCAAATCTCCTAATCCTGCCCGTAATTATTTTACAGCTTTCTTTTTCCATCAGAGAGAGAAAAAGACCCGTGGAAAGCACAATCTTATTGGCTCAGAAGTGCCCCTTGCAAGAATACAGCTGCCCCAGCATGACACGCAGCCTTTATTTACAAAAAACCCAAAAAACCTAACAAAACCCCCCCACACACCCCCAAACACACACAACACTACATAAACAAACCACACACGCACAAACACAGTATGAAAGATGCCTTGGTTGTCAATATACCCATGGCTCTGCTGTTGTCTGTAAGGTAGTAGGGACCAAGCATACTACAGAGAGACGCAAGCACCCATCTCAACTAAACTTCTGCTGTGCTCTTCTTTCTGAGATAGAATGCTTCCCTCTAGCTTCTCTCTCTGGCTAGCACGGCTGACCTGGGAATCATACATGCCGAGGTTGGACTCGGCCTCATTGCATTCTAGGACAGAATGTTTTGCAGCTCAGAAACTTGGAGGTTTCTTTCCTTTGCAGTTTACGTGCTGTGAATTCGCTACCAGGCACCCAGCAGCTGAGCTGCCGAAAGCAGAGATGGGAGAGCAAGTGCCTGTTAAGGGTTCGTGGAATACCTATGGAAGCTGATTCCTTACTATGCCTGCACCTTGCTGACACCACGGGGACGGTGGACTAAGATCAAATAGAATCTGCCAGGAAGTTACCCAGCAGCTCTGTAAAGCAGCCAGCCTTCACTCGGCCTCCCACCTCTTCCTTCACGTGCAGCACCAAAGCCACTGGGAGACCATTTACGCACACTGCCACTGACCGTGAGAGTAGTTTCACAGAGCCCCTAACTCCCACCCAGCCAAGCGAGTTGAGTTTCTAAGGTTACGAAAATGCCAATAATGAAAACTTTGAGAAATACAAACAAGGCAAAAGGGGCCACACGGCTTCTCAGAAGCAGCAAGAGGGAGGTGCTACACCCCACTGTCCACCAGCTGAGTTGTCCCCCTGCCTGGCTGGAACTGATCCCTGGCTAGGACCAGACAGGCCAGTTAGACAAGGAAGCCCGGTGCAGTGTAAGCACAAAGGTGGGTGTGATGGAGAAGGGGCAGGAAGAGAAAGGATTAAGTTTAATGGGGGAAAAGGACAAACCTAAACAAATACAGGTTGGACCTCCCTCATCCGGCACCCTCAGGACCTGACGACTGGTCCCAAACAAAGGGATCTGCTGGACCAGGGGAGGTCCCTCCCAACATGGCCTGTGCTGCCCTGCTGCCCCTGGGCTAGGGCTTCAGCCCGGCCCCACTGCTGCCTGCCTGGCTGTGGTTCCCCAGGCTGGAGCTTGGCGGCTGGGGCTGGAACTCCCTAGATGCCACCACTGGGTGGGCAGGCTTCGCTCAAGCTCTGCAATGTAATTTTTAAAAGTTATGCTGCAGAGCCCCCAGCGGCACGTAACCATGTAACTGCTAGAATGTACATGGTTACATCTTTACAAGGCTTTTTACATCATCCTTGATTTGAATGGTGACATCAGCACAAATACTTAGGAAAAGAGCACCAGGGTATCCCTAAATACACAGAAGTTTCATAAAGTGCACGATTACACTTACAGCTCCAAGAACCACCCGGCAGGGAAGCATTTTCAGTAGCTGAAAATCATGCATCATTTGATATACGAAGTTAAACAGTTGTCAGTTGCCCTGCCCTGCCATGTCATTTTGTATTTTCTTGTACATCTGCTGGGACAGCTGATTTAGAAATGCAAGACAGCCTTTTCTTCAACCTGACAAACTACCTTTCAGGGACATGGCTCGCTGAATAAGAATGCACAGACTACAGAAACGGGGTGGGGGAAGGGGGAAGGAACATGACTTTGCTGCTGGCAAAAACCAACTGGCTTGGTCTTAAACAGCTCTATCAGCACACATGTAACACCAGCATCATCTTGTGGTCATACACCCTTTTGAAGTGAAAACCTTTTCCTGACTCAGCCACACAGAACTGCAATTCTGCAAAAGAAAAGGCAGGAGCCCAAGCCAACGTGAGGGGGAGGTGGAGTTATTGTGGATTTGGAAGGATAGATACTTCCTGTGTCCTGCTCAACTCCAAGCCAAAAAAAAGCCAAGATTAGTCATTGAGCTTCATTTTACATTAGAGAAGAGGATGCAGATCCTAGGATGACCAGCACCTAAAATAGACTTAGCAGCACGCCACCAAAGAATGCTTTAAAACAGAACTGAAGAGACACGGTGGGTGAGGTAAGATTTTTTTTTTACTGGACCAGCTTCTGGTGGTGAGACACACTAGCTTTTGAGCTTAGAGCTTGAAAGTGTGTCCCCCCCCACACACACACAGAAGCAGGGCCAATAAAAGATACGACCTCACCCACCTTGTCTCCCAGCCTCACCATGACTGCAACACCACAGTGTTAAACATAACTCTTATTCCAAGACATGATCAGGAAAACTCAGCATGCAACTCGCTGAGATTATCTGGGGTGAAACTCCATGTGAATATATGGTACCATGAACTGAACTGGGGCCATTTAAACGGGCTTCCATAGTAAAGGAGACTAGATTTACACTGCCTGACAATGGCCGCATTTCATCCTAGATGAGTCCCCAGAAGTACTGCTAGATCAGTGGTTCCCAAACTTTTCGGCATCACGCCCCCTTTTTTATTTTTGAGACACCCTCACGCCAACCCCTCTACCCTCAAAATAGCAACAAAACTTGTTGAGAAAAAAAAAGTTGCCATTTTAAGAGCAGAGCAGGCGGTGGGTCTTTTGAAGTCTACCCAGGACACTCCACCCTTCCCTGAATTTTTTTACTGGACGAACTGGGCTTTTTCTTGGGGGGAGGTTTGGTCACCTCGCACCTCCCTGGAATTTCGTCACGCCCCCCAGTCTGGGAACCTATGCGCTAGACTGACGGTGTAGCGCAAATTTGATAATCCAACCACATGACTCTTCCAATATGACTGCTGACACCATTAGGAAACCGGGCCACTCAGCCGCATACAGCCTTGGTTTTCGTTCAGATGCTGGCTCTCATGCCATGCCAGGCATGATCCTATTTCTGACCATGCCCTCTGCCAATTACTTCTATTCCAAAACCGGTTTAGCAGCTGAGCTCTCCTGAAGAGCAGGAGCGGGAGCTTGCAATTTGGAAACAAAGATTCCAAGCTTCCATCCCGCGTGAAGTGGCACATCTAAAGCGCTGGTTTCTCCAAACGGCAAGATCACGTCAGATTTGCTGGGGAAGGGAGGAAGAGGCAGGATAACAGTGAGGTTTGATCTTGAGACCCAATGTCTCCCATTCGGCCACAAAGGCTTGTCCCTGGACTTGCGCGTGCACAAAAGCAAAAAGCCGTCTGTCTATCCCCATGGCTGCAGTCAGAGAAGAGAGCATAGTTTAGCACTCAGATCTAGACAGACACCTGGATGTTCAGTCACAGTACTCTGGTGTGCCAAAGTCTCACTGAGTGGTTGTAAGCAGATATGGTGTCCTGCAATTAGCCTGCCTACAGCCCAAACCTGTCCCATAAGCAGCACAACAACAAAATCAACCTGAACTTGCCCTAACGAAGGTTGAGGGGGACATGTTTGGAAGGCTCAGTACGAGAAGACATACACGTCTTCTGATAGCAGCACCCAGTTCTTATACAGCAGGTCCAGAGCGTCAGCTCCATTTTTTACAAGTGAGGAAACTGAGGCTCAGGCTTTGTCTACACTATGGCTTTTGCTGGAAGAGGCAATGCAAATGAAGTGCCAATTATGCAAATGAAGTGCAACAATATGCTAATCTATTCCAAGCCGTTTTTGTGCAAGGGGTTTTTGTGCAAAAACAAGCAGCGTGAGAGCTTTTTCCCTCCCTTTTTGCACAGTAAGGAAATGTCCACGCTGCTTGTTTTTGCACAAAAACCCCTTGCGCAAAACTGAAAAGCAGCAGGACTTCAGCTTGGACACCTCTTCTCTTCTCAACAGTTGACGTGAAATCAAATGATCTAAAAAAATAGGCCCTAAATCCACTTTCTTGGCGCAGCCTGTGCCAGGCAAGAAAGGCCAAAAATCTAAATAGACACCTAAGCACACTCATGCTGCAGCTCCAAATGAAGTGCCAGTACTCGAGTAGCAAACACACAGCTATGAGCCTTCTGGAAAACAAGGGTCTGAAATTTGCAACTGCTCAGCAGTTTGTTGAATCATGCCCTAAAACAGCTGGCCGGCCATCATCATGCCAGCCAGCTGCCACCATGCCAGCCCTTTCTGAGCTTGGAAAACACAAGTCTGTTCCATATTGCAGGGCAAATTTGCAGGAAAAAGAAGTTCTAAAGCCGCAAGCTGCTGCCAGCACCACCACAGTGGTGAGTAAGCTTCAGACTGCTCATTGCAAAGGAGATGTGGAAGCAAAATGCAGGACAATGTAGCACTTTAAAGACTAACAAGATGGTTTATTATGTGGAGTTAGTGTTAATGGACTGCTAAAAGATGACAGCGCATCTTGAGGAGGACAAAAGCTAGGACAGACCCTCCCTCCCCTCCCCTGCTTTCCACTTGCTCCTAAGGGTACACCTACACTGCAAAGGAAGTCTGAGAAATCAAGTCAACTGATTTGGGCTTCCACTACATGACCATGTAGATTTTCAGACTTTGACTCTGGCTCCAAACCCACGCACCAAGTTTCAGAACTTGGGCTCTATGCTGCTATTTTAACCTCGTAGCTCAAGCCCCACAGGCCTGAATCACAGAGGGGTAGCCGTACTAGTCCGTTAACCTGGGCTCTCAAACTCGCTGCTAGAGGGGTGCTTGGGGTTTCTTTGCAGCACAGGTATGCCCTCAGGGAGAAAAGCCCAGGGAGTGAAAGGGGGAGGAGGGGAGGGATGAAAACACAATGGCTGAATTAGTTAATACAATTGATTCACTGATTTTTCAAGTCTATTCCAGCCTGAACACTCTGAAATGCAAGAAATCTTCTCTAACAAGGTTAAGACTGTTGATATTTTCCAAAACTAAGAGTATTACACCCCATGTTATGACTTTTAAATTGTGTCCCCCTAATAAAAATGTGTAATAATGAAAAACAGTGAGAAATATTTTTACCACTTTGGTTTCATTTACAGACTTAAACTACACATCAAAAAATGTCTCCAGGGTAAAAGTTACCATAGCTACTGAACAAGAACAGGTTTATATAACCTTCTAAAAACTGATCAAAAAAAAGATTTTTAACACCACAGTAACCTCACCATTTGAAATCTCAGACTAGATGTTCTTTGGCCCCTTTTTTCAAGTGTCTGAATTGCAAAACTATCTGTTTCTGAGAGAGAACATTCTACTTTACAGTAATTAAAAATCCATCCCCCGAATATATACAGCCTATCATGCTACCTCAGTTTCCCTGTACTCCCATCTGCTTGTGTGTTCATCTTTTATCTTATACTTACCTTGCAAGCTCTTTGGGGGAGGAAATTCCTTTTGTTTTATGAAGCAAAATGCAGGACAATGTAGCACTTTAAAGACTAACAAGATGGTTTATTAGATGATGAGCTTTCGTGGGCCAGACCCACTTCCCGCTTTTGATCTGAGGAAGTGGGTCTGGCCCATGAAAGCTCATCATCTAATAAACCATCTTGTTAGTCTTTAAAGTGCTACATTGTCCTGCATTTTGCTTCAACTACCCCAGACTAACACGGCTACATTTCTATCACTTTTGTTTTATGTTTGTACAGCCCCTGGGGGGTGTGGGGGGGAGTGGAAGGGGAGAGGGCAGGCCCACCCTCTACTCCCAATCCCAGCCCAGAGACCCAGTGATAGCAGCTGTCTGTTAATGTCTCTAGTAACAACTTCATGACATCTACAAATCCTTATACCACAGTGTTCCCCAGCACCTTCCTTACCACATGGTACCTGCTTTCACTGTCTCCTCTCAGACTCTCCTCAGCCCCTGCTCTCCTCAAATTCCTCACTGAGCTAAATGCAGAGGAGCTCTTTTTAACCAGTCTCAACTGGTTCTTAATTGGTCCCAGGTGTTCTGACTGGTCTGATTTACTTGACTCTGGAAACCTCCTAATTGGCTCCATGTGCTAAATTGCCCTGCTTGATTCTGGCAAGTTCCTGCTGGTTCTGGACTAGCTCTTGTTAGTTTACCCTGGGAACAGAGACTTACTCAATCTAGGGCTAATATACTTCCCCTCCACCACTCTCCTGTATTCTTCTGGCCTGACTCAGTCACAATGTGTGGTTGAAAACTCCTTGAACCTAGTTAATTTCATTCTTCCAGTGCGAACAGTGAAACTACACAAGAGAACACTCTGAATGTGGGTGAAGCACTGGAACGAAGGGTGATCAGCTTTCAGAACGGGCCGTGAATTTCTTCTGGATAGGAATGATTCTTCAGTGACCATTTAGTTTTCCCCTTCCCCCACTGACCTATGGAAGCTTTTGCCACTTACCAGTGAATTCAGAAATTTCTCATATTAAACAACTGAAACAAGTAATTTTATTGTTAATGGCACAGTTCAGAAAACATCACCACTGAAGTGAATAAATCAGAGGTGAAATAATGTAAGGAGATCATGTCTGGAGTTCTAACAGGAGCCCAACGGAGGGGAGTTAGGAGAGAAAACTGCATTAAAGTGAAAGGGAGTTGTACACCTGGCTCCATCAGGATTCACTGAAGTCCCAGCCTAAAGATATTCACCCATCAGCACTGTCCCCCAGTTATTTAACAGTTAGCCGGCTGCCACAGTTGGGATTCAGGTATTGGACATGCAATACGCAAGGGGCCAATGCCACACTGTGATTTTTAAACTTGTTCACAGCTAGAGAGCCGTGTCATGTTTGGTACCACCATGTCAGTGGGAGAAACAGTCTGGAGCACAAGATAGCAAAGTCGCATTCCTGGACAAGCCTTTCAAATGAGACCCAACTCTACCCATTTCTGATGACACTGTAGCTTCAAGGTTTCCCCCAGCTGGCTGACCCGGACTAGAGCTGGTGAGGTGGAGGAAGGCCCCTCGCCATGCCACAGAGGGGCAGCACTGAAATAACGACCCTCTGGACTTTTCACAGCACAGCCTCCCCTTCCTATCACTAACATGCCCGCGCAATGAGATTTTAATGCCAACGCCTCATTTAAAACAGAACAAACCTCAGAAGTTTCTAGAACACACGCTGGGAAACTCTCTCTGCAACCAATGCAAGGAGTGTAAAAGCCTGTTTAATGAATTAACCACTTGAATGTTACGTTGAACTGGTTAACTGATCACACGGGGACAGGCGGGGAGGCCTAGGTGCACCATGCTTGGCCCGCCACTGATGGGGGCTGCTCTTGATGGGCAGGAACACTCCTGCCCACAGCGCGCTCAGGCTGGGCGCACCAGACAGGGGCTGCTTCAGCTGGCTGGAGCGCCCCCTTGCCTGAGGTGGGCCCCACAGGGCTGCTCCTGCCCCAGACAGTTAATGGTAACCAGTAAGTATCAACCGGTAACGGTGATGTTTACCAGTTAAACGGTTAACCAGTTAACCATTCAGATCCCTAGGAAAGAGCAGGCCTGTTAAACCTGCTACTTAGAATCAACAAATGAAAAATTTCCACTAAAATTCAATTCTCATAAGACTTCCGTATTCCCCTTCTCTGCTTGCTAGGAATGTGCAGTAGACAGAGCTGTTACTTACGACTTCTCCACAGGAGGCGGCCACCATGTGTGTTACTGGAGTCAGGTATGGAGGGGAGGCGGTGTGCAGCATACATTTCACATATTCATAGGTGACAAAAAAGGCAGCAGCTGCAATTTTTAAAAAAGTTCAGTCATCAAATTATCCCTCTAGTGTGCACTAGCAGATTGCTGGCAGAATGCAGACAAATCTTGTTTATGGTTACGGTCCAGAAAATAGCCGAATTCTATAATCCAGAGACTAGACACTCCCCCAAATAGTACTAACCTTTTTACCAACATGTTTCCATGGTCAATCCTCTTTTACTCCTGATCAAAACTCCCTGGCTACGTCTACACTGGCGGGTTCTTGTGCAAGAACAGTTGTTCTTGTGCAAAAACTTACCGGGTATCTACACTGCACGCACGTTCTTGTGCAAGTAAATTTACAGTACAGCATCGGAAAACAGGGCTTCTTCCGGAAGAGTTATTCCTCTCCCCGCGAGGAATAAGCCCTCGAGGGCAGTGTAGACAGGCAACATGAATTTCTTGCGCAAGAAACCCCTACAGCTAAAATGGCCATCAAAGCTTTCTTACGCAAGAGAGCACCCACACTGCCTTAGACACTCTTGCGCAAAAGCACATGCCAATGTAGACACGCTCTTGTGGAAGACTTTTTGTGCAAAGAAAACAGTTCTTGTGCAAGAAGCTGCCAGTGTAGACATAGCCCCTTTGACTTCAATGGGCCCACATTTTCAGCCCATTCTTACAACCACAACATTAGAACAGCAAAGAGGCTAAACAGTGCCTCTCATTGATTAGTTTTTGGGAAATCATGTCTGAACTTTTTCGAGGGTTGGGCTTTATTGTACCATGGCCAATTGATATTACAAATCAGCTTCAGCAACACTGCTAACATTTAAATCAGATTACAGCACCTTCCCAGCTAGAATCTGCCTCCAATTTTAGAGTTTAGCTCCAGAAGCAGGAGCAATGCATTTGACAGAAAGAAAATGAAAACCTCCTGGGAGCTTGAAACCTTCATTACAGTGTAATCCAATGGGCAAGGAACAGTTTTATTTTGTAACAGACCTAATCTCATAACACAGAAAACCAATCCAAGTGTACCTATGTACTATTAGAGAATGGAAGCGGAGGAAATCAGGCACTGAAATGGCAACAGTTTGGGGGTATTAACGGGGTGTCTTGCATTTGCTTCCTATCACATTACAGGTTACTCTTATTCTTCAAGATATTTTAAGGTTTTGGTCTTACACTGCAGCAAGAGATAAATCACAGCTCAGATGTGAGAGGTGGAAATCCTGCAAAAGCTGCCATGTCTCATGGGGGGAACAGATTTTAATTGCGCAAAAGGACTGTGTTGTATTGCCTTCTGCAGTTAATCAAAAGATGCTTATCGCCTCCAATGGCGATAACAGAAGCAGAGAGATAAAGAACAGAATTTTTGTATATCATCTTTTGAAGGACATTGAACAGTTGAAGGTGTCAGTGGACTGGTCCACTACTTTAACATTGACAAACGTGACAGCCTCTCTGCTCTTCATTTGGCAAAGAGGAAGAGGACAAACAGATCTCAGGAATTGCAAAGCTCTTCCTTCAGTCACTAGTACTGCAGGTTACACCTCCATAAACCAGGACTCTCTGATCCGGCAACATCTGGCAGGAGCACAGATGTTTCTGGACCAAAGAGCCCAGGGCAGAATTCTGAGCCCAAAAGCATGTGTGTAATTAATGTTTTTACTTGGGGGAGGGGGACAGCGAAAATAGCTTCTGCTGGAAAGTTGCTGCCGTTCCATGTTTTGTCCATCAGAGGGCGCTGCACTGCTAGAACAAAGCAGCCGCTCCTGGCCAGTTAGGGAAGAGAAAGAGCCTGTGGTGCCTTCTTCAGGGTGCCCGTCAGGCCAGATCCAGAGACGGGGCTATGGGAAAATAGATAGCATGGGGCTGCTGGGAGGGTCAGATAGGGGCTAATAAGGGCTAATGGGGGAGGACTGGGACAAGAGACTGAATGAGAGTGGAGGCACAGGGCCACAGGGGGGAGGGAAGTGGCTGAGCGGGAGTAGAGACACATATGGGGACAAGGGGTGCAGGGACACATGGGGATGGGCGAAGGGAACTGACTGAAGGGTACAGGACACATGTGGACAGAGGTGGTGGGCAGGATACACGGGGACAAAGGCTGACTGAGTGAGATGAATGGGGTGCAAGGGCAGATGTGCCTGCCTGAATGGGAGAGGCTAGCATGGAGGAAGTTCTCTAACAATTGCCTTCTACTCCTCCCCCTGGGATCAGAGCCTGGATCATCTTGTACACATACTTGACTATGCCCCAGGGAAGACCACGGATTAACACAAGCATAGTCCACCCAGTTTTTACCATTCGGAAAGGATCCTACAGCAGCGGAAGGAACGCCAGCGTAGATGCCACGAAAGCCACCAGCCTTCTTAAACCCTTGGGGACTCTGCAGTCGGGTTTTGATGGTGTCCAGAGGGAACAGTATCAAGTCAACGCACATACCAGCTATCCCACCAGCCTTCAAGAGAAACAGCAGGAAAGTGAATTAACATCCATGTAGAGTACGTTTTGCTACACATGAGGTGCTATGTGAGCTGCCCTAAAGGACGTTATTGAAGCTATCCACCTGCAACAAGCTTGCGTTCTGTCATTCACAGGCAGATTTCTCTAATACATTTGAGCCTCTTTAATCCGGTAACCCTGGAAAACAGGGTTTGCCAGATTAAAGATTTTGCCAGGCCAGGAAGGAAGGGAGGGAGGGATGAGGTCGGAGGTTGATTCCTTTACCTGTCACTCCGTGTTCCCCACCAGTCCCAGCGCTCCCCCCACCCCGCCCCCACCACCATGGGATTGGCAGGGAAAAACCTCAGCGGAGTGCGTCGTGTTACTGCCATTCCCTCAGATGGGGGTGGGGAGGAGAGCGACAGAATGTAAAAACATTTCCTCCTCCACCTGCCATGGTCCAAACCAGCGGTGTTCCCAGGTTAGGGACATGCAGATTATGGAGGTTATAATGTAATTACTTTTTAGCCACAAGTGACCATGTGTAGGCTGATGTCAAGGAAAAGCACAGGCTACGAAAAGCACAGTGCAACATTTTAACCAGTCTTTCATTTTTGCCTCAGTTTTGGGCTGAATGAAGGAATGCAAAGCAATTCCAACAACTCTGAGCCATGCCCATCAGTTTTCAGATAGTGGCACACACCAAGCAGCAGTAGCATGCAGCATAGTATGTCCATCAGCTCCAGGAATTATTGTGCAAATATCAGGACTTGTTGAGAAAAAGACTGATTCCCAAGGGGAGAAAACTGTGTTTTCATTTAAACTGTCTATTGTTCATTGACAAAAAAGCAGAAAAAAAATCATTTGAAACCAAAAGTTTCACAGAGTCATGGAAACACCACAATGGAAGGGACACTCATAGGTTATAGAATCATAGAATAATAGGACTGAAAGGGACCTCGAGAGGTCATCGAGTCCAGCCCCCCGCCCTCAAGGCAGGACCAAGCTCCGTCTACACCATCCCTGACAGATGTCTATCTAACCTGTTCTTAAATATCTCCAGAGAGGGAGATTCCACCACCTCCCTTGGCAATTTATTCCAATGTTTGACCACCCTGACAGTTAGGAATTTTTTCCTAATGTCCAATCTAAACCTCCCCTGCTGCACTTTAAGCCCATTACTCCTTGTCCTGTCCTCCAGTCCCCTGCACCAAAGCAGGATGAAATATTAAGACCATCCCTGACAGGTGTTTGTCTAACCTGCTCTTAAATATCTCCAATGATGGAAATTCCACAACCTCCCTAGGCAATTTATCCCAGTCCCTGACAGGAAGTTTTCCCTCATGTCCAACCTAAACCTCCCTTGCTGCAATGTGAGCCCGTTGGTTCTTGTCCTATTCTCCAAGGTTAAGGAGAACAATTTATCACCCTCTTCTTTCTAATAAGCTTTTACATATTTCAAGATTCATGTTATCATGCTCCTTCCTCAGGTATCTCTCCTCCAGACTAAATAAACCCAGTTTTCTCAATATTTCCCCATACCTTGTGTTTCCTACACTTATAATCATGTTTGTTGCTCTCCTCTGGACCTTCACCAGTTTGTCCACAACTTTCCCAAAATGTGGTGCTGAAAACTCAACAATACACCAGCTGAGGCTCTATTGGTTTGAGGAAAACCAGAAGACTTTCATTCAAAGCACTCTGCTGAAAACTTTCATTTTGAACTCAAAAACTTCATTAAAAGATGTGAATCAGTTCAAATAAATATATAAACAGGAAACAATTCACATGGGCCAGGGAGGGCCTGTAAGAGGAATCCCAATTGAGAGAGTTTAAGGCCAGAGGGGATTGTCAGACCTCGTAATCTGACCTCCTGTATAACACAGATACCCCCATATTAGCTCAAAGACTTTGCGCTAACACAACTTTGTGCCACACACAGAGAACAGACACACCAAGGTGGCACCAATGCCCAAAACTCCTGCAAAACCTGAGTAACACTTAGAGAAAATCTAGGTAGAGAGTAAGGATGTTAAAATGCAATTATCTGGCTAATCGTATAGCAGGTGACACAGATTGTATCGACCATACGATTTACGATTAGTTGATAAGCACTGCTGTGCAGAGCCATGGCGGAGGTTCTTACTACATTTAAAATGCAGAGGAGCAGCGATCAGCATGTGCCGGGACTTCTTGGTCCAAGCTCACGCTGAGTCCAGTAGCCCTTGTTCATGGCAGACAGCCCTGTCCACCACAAACAGGAGCTGGTCCTCCAGCACCGGCTCCTGCTCCTCTCTCTCCCTCCCATAGAGACAACATTTTCTTATAGGATAATCGACTACTTGACTAGTCACTAACATCCCTAGCAGGGAAGAATAAACTACCTTTCCCACCCTCCCCTCCTCAAAAAAAAGTTGGCCATTTTACCATATCTAATAATCCTATATTAAATTTATTCTTTGACTCCACCTTCATCAAATGTAATTATTTGGGCTACTGAGCATATATATTGAGATCTGCCCTGTATACAACAGCAGGAGAAAACATGAGCATGGATGTTTGGTACTGCTGAATCTTTACTTGGATAATATAAGTACAATTATACTCTGCTCAACTGGTTTTCTGCATCCATCCTACCAGAGGATTCAGAGAGGCCTTTGCTATCTGCCATTAAACTTTTAATCAATAAGTTAATTACTCTTTTAATCTATTTGGCTATTTTGCGTGCATTGATTTTTCTCACTCTTCTTCCATCAGAATTCTTATCTGCCCAAAATAAAATTGATCAGATTTAATCTAGCCAGCTGGTAAAACATGAATCAAAAGTTACTAATTGCTTCTTTGGATTTGTATCTTAAATGTCATTTAAATTCATGAAGCAGCTAATAGAGTACCTGTAGGAGGGAGACAATATCTGGGTGCTTACTCCATCTGCAGCAAATAGTAATGATTTTTAGATAATAAGCCAACTAAGCAGCCCATTCTCAGCTGCATGTCAGCAGCACTAGCATTATCAGGTGTTGAACAGCTGAAAAAAAATCTTTGCATAGCGCTAGATATACCGGTTACACTCTAAATCCAGTAACATGATTAAATAAAACCAGGATCAAATTCAAATATATTGAACCATGATATTTCATACAATAGGAAACTGTCCTGAGTGTACTTCAGTGGGAGCCAAATTCTGTTCTTAGACCAGGGATGGTCAATTTTTGGTGAGGGGCCACGCCAAGATTTTGGAACATGTTAAGGGCCGCACTTTTCTCTGGAGGGGAAGTGGGGTCTAGCATGGAGGGTGGGTACAGGAGGACACACGGGGTAAGGGACTGGGGTGCAGGAGATGGTATGGGGTCTGAGAGACAGTTTGAGTGAAGGAGGGGGTTGTGACCTGGGTCAAGGGAATGGGATGCAGGGTCTGGGAGGGTGTTTGGGTGCAGAACGGGTGTAGAAGTGGGTGCAAGATCTGGGAGGAAGTTGTGACCTGGGGCAGAGGGTTGTACAGGGTTTGGCTGGTGAGGGAGTTGGGGTGCAGGAGGGGCAGAGGTGCCACAGGCAGGCTCTGGCTGGGAAGTGCTTACCTAAGCATCTCCCAGCCTGCAGCACGCCCAGGGCAAGCTGGGATCCCTGCCTGCTGCAGCCCCAGACCGCTTGAAACTGCAGGCTGCTCCCTCCACCTGGCTCTCAGCTCTGGGTAGGGGAAGAGGCTTATGCTGCCCCCATTCCGTAGGCCAATCTCTTAGCTCCGATTGGCCGGCTGTTTCCAGCCAACAGGAGCTCAGAGTTTGGCTGAGGCCAGTTCTTATTGGCCAGTTATTTCTGGCCAATAGGAGCTGAGGATTGGGCGGGAGCGGGGAGATCACACAAAGCTTCCTCCCTCCTTGCAGAGCAAGGAAAGATTGGGACTGCATTGTAAACCTTGGCAGCTGCATGCCTGCGGGTCCCAGCAGGGTGGTCCATGGGCCGGATCCCGCCCCCGGGGCCATGTTTTCCCCAGACCTGTCTTAGACATTGGCATGCAGCTCCATTTGACTGCACACAGTGAAGGCAGGACCAAGTTGTCCCTGTGCATATTTTTAATGTTTTATTTGAACAGGGAAGATAAAACACAGAGAAATAATCA
This sequence comes from Pelodiscus sinensis, assembly GCF_052426305.1. Classification (NCBI taxonomy): domain Eukaryota; kingdom Metazoa; phylum Chordata; order Testudines; family Trionychidae; genus Pelodiscus; species Pelodiscus sinensis. Next base: position 45,898,491 of record NC_143062.1, read on the forward strand.
ATTATACACTTGTGGAAGGGAGCAGCATTCACCGGCTTAGTTGTTCATTTGTAAAGGATTCTTCCGGAGTAAACAGAGATAAAATCCTTTAAAAAGCTGGAGACACGATTCAGATGGCAAATGCCCCCAAAACTGTACATCCCTTAATCTGTCATTGACCGTGCCTTGGTCCATGTACACGAAGCCATGAAGAGAGCGTATAAGTGTCCCACCAGTCACACAGCAGAAATGGCTGTGCAATAGGAGTTGGGGACCAGAGACCTGAACGGACCTCCTGGAGGACAGAATCCAGTCCTCTACTCATCATAGCATCTCATTGCCAAATGTACCCAAGTCCATCTTAATGCCAGTTTGGTTGTTCACCCCCATTCTCCCCATTGGGAGGCTGTTCCGGAAGCTCATTTCTGAAGGGTTAGGAACCTTCTAAACACCAGCCTTCCCTCTGAATGTGGGAGAGAGAGAGAGAAGGCCTTTCTGCCTCACATTCTCCAGCCAGAACCAGCCATGTAACATATCCAGATCCCATCTCATGCACTGAACCCTACAAGCCACCTCACGATATTTCACCCCTTACGGTTGTTCAGCAACACTCTTACATGCTTCCACTCTACCCTTGCCCCCGCTCCATCCCCACCTTGGTGAACAAAGAGCAGGAACATTCCCTCGCGCGCTGTGGGAATACAGGGGAAGGCACCCGCATGAGATGGGGATGGAAAAGCAAAGAGGAAGCTAAGGAATGACATTTCAGGGCTGTGAAGTGACTGTAAGCCTATATCTTAGAGCAGCGGTGGGCCAATGGGGCTCCGCAGACCGGATCCAGCCCACCAAGTGGGTTGATCCAGTCCGCAGAGACCCTGCCACTCCCCTGCCCCAAGGCCAATCAGAGCCTCAGGACCAGGGAGCACACGGCACTTACAGTCAACCCTGGCCGTTGACTCTAAGCACCAGGTGCCCGAGGGCAGGGAGCAAGAGACTTCACGCACTCCCCCGCCCCCAAGCTAATTAGAGCTTTGGGGTGGAGGGAGCATGCGAAGTCCTCTCCTCCCACCCCACCCCCGACCTAGTCCTGCAAGGAGCATGCGACTCTTAGAAGCACCATGTGCTCCTGGCAGGAGGGGGCCACAGTGAGAGAAGACTTTGCGCGCTTCCCCCACCCCGAGGCTCTGAATAGCCTGGGGGCGGGGGAAGTGTGCAAAGTCTCCTCCCGCCCTGCAAGAGGTGTGACGCTTCTAAGCAACGCGTACTCCTTACAGGACGGGAGCAGAGCAGGGGGAGACTTTGCACGCTTTCCCCCGGCCCCAAGCCCTGACTGGTCTGGGGGCAGAGGGGAATGTGCAGTCTCCTCCCACCACCAGGGGCGTGGGCACCCCGAGGGAACCGCCAGCTGTTCAGAACAGCTGATGGTTCTCTCTGGGAGGGGTGGGGGCAAAGACGTCACACGCTCCCCAATCCCCAGACGAGTCAGGGTCTGTGGGCGAGGAAGCGTGGAAGTGTCCTGCCTCCGCCCATTCCACCTAAGGCCCTGCCCCTTCCAGGGTGGCCCGGGGCCACTTCAAAAATTTCTGAAATGGCCCCCGGTCAAAAGTTATTGCCCACCCTTGGGTTAGAGAGATTTTCAGCAGACCTCAGCCTCTTTTTTGGCACCAAAATAAGTGGCCAGATTTTCAAGAGACCACGACACATTCTGTGCTGAGCTCTTTTAAGCACCTGCCCTCAATTGCAGGTGCTGAGCTTTTAGAAATCTGGCCCCACAAGAAGCAAAGAGATGCAATTAAAGTCTTGCAAGAAGGAACTTAAGAAGTCACAACCATCAAAACAGGCTGAGACTGTAGAAAGAATATGAAATTTAGGAGGGACAGATTCAAGGTAGCCAAACTTTCCAGTGGTGGTGACAGGCAGAGTTACAAACAAGTGAAGCAAAATCAAGCTCTAAATCAAGGATAACTCCAGGATTTCTGGCTTTCAGAATGAAACTACTTTGTTAAACTGCACTAGAGGAATCAAAATATGAAAGAAAAGGCCGTTCAAAAAATAAGCTTTCCCTTCTCTGCATGTTTTCCACAAGCTAACCAAGTGTCCCTCACTGCCATGCTGGAATGCTGTTGCTCAAATCCATCATTAACAAATGCTTCCCTGCATTCTGAGTTGTGTGGTAGATAAGCAGTTCAAACTTACCCTACAAACAGTGGAGGCCGCATACGCAGCATGGAAAAAGAAATGGAGGAACATATCCGTGTTCACAAGATCTATTCCAACGGGTTTGTTTTCACTCTATTAAAATTCTCAAGATACAAAGGTAGCTGGTCTTCAACATTCCCTCCTTCAACAGCCTCATATATGGGTAGGTTGGAACTATGGATGCAAGCTACTAGTCGGCTACCTGATAAGCATATGCTGGACTAATCACTCCTGCTGCCTCTAACAAAGAGGCAGCAAGGGGGAGAAGAAGGAGCCGGTGCTGGAGGAGCCACCTTAAAAGCCGGTTCCCCTCGCATCATCTCCACGGGTGGCAGCGACGTCCCAACTGCTGTGCCTCTGCCTTTGAAATGTACAAGAGCCACCCACAGCTCTTGTAGATTTCAAAGGGAGAGGCACAGCCGAGTCCACTGTTGCACCTCTCCCTTTGAAATCAGCTCTTGCAGACTTCAAAGGGAGAGGCAGAGCAGGTGGGGCCCTGTGCAAGTGGGGATTGCTTCGTTCCCACTCATGCAGGTTCCCCGCTGCACCTCTTCCTTTGAGGTGCACAGCGCAGCGGGACAGCAAGCGGAATTCCACTGACAACTCGATTACTTGATTAATCAAAATGTAAAATCTATGCATTCTGATTAGACACAGAGAAACCAGAAGGCTTCTTGTGTTCCCAACATACACGTAGGATCTGTAACTTCGTAAGAGTAACTCTCTCCACTCATTCTCAAATACCTGTCAACCTCTGTCATGACCTTTCACTAGGTACTCCCGAGGGAATTCTGCACACCTGTGTGGATGCAGAATTCTTATGGTTGGCAGTTTTCTGTGCCCCCAAGCAGAAAAATGCAATCCAAGGGGCACACCCGCCTCTTCCCAGGCAGATCAGGTGGCGCGTCTATTCACGCTCACCTGCATCAGCTGTCAGAGATGCAAATCACTGTAGGGGAAATGAAGGGAGGCTGGTCATGTGTGCCTTTGCAGGGGATGTTAATCACCATCAGGGAGCAGGACTGGCCATGAGTGAATGCAAACAAGCAAGAGAGACTCAATCCCTTTACTACTGTGCAGCACCGAGCACGCAGGTGTAGGGCTTTTTGTCAGGCATGAGACAGGCTCCTTACCTTGAGGAAGAAATGTAGCAGCCTGCCTGCCTGCGCTCCTTCACATTAACACAGCAAGCAGCTGTTTTGCCAGGGTTTGAAATGCAATCAGCCAGTGCCATCCCTGAAATTGCCTGGTGGCTCATTTTATAGCAGATAACAGGGATTGGATTGAAACAAAATTCAGCCAGTTGTTGCTTGAGAAGGGATGAGGTGTGGAAGCACAAGTGTCTGCTCTGTGCATGCCTTCAAACTGTTACAATGTTTGAAATAAAACATATTTCTTGATACAAAAAATATTGTTAATGGTGCTACTGATAATTATTTTCTGAGGCAGAAAGTAGCTACCTGCCTGTGTAGAAACAGTGTTAATGTCCCTATCTCAGTCAATTAATTAGCTAATGTCCCTATCTCAGTTAATTCCGCCAGAAGTCTAAAACCTGTAAAAGTTTTAAGGCTCCTTTACTCTGCCAGTGATGCAAAGAAGCCTCATTGTAAGTGACAATAAGGGAATCCTCAGCTAAAACATACGTGCTCTCTCACATTTTCCCCTGCCGAAGTGGCACAATAGGTTTAGATTGAGGTTCAACAAGGACAAGTGTAGAGTCCTGCACTTGGGACGGAAGAATCCCAAGCATAGTTACAAGCTGGGGACCAACCAGTTAAGTAGCAGTTCTGCAGAAAAGGACCTGGGGGTTACAGTGGATGAGAAGCTGGATATGAGTCAACAGTGTGCCTTTGTAGCAAAGGCGGCTAATGGCATATTAGGTTGCATTAAGAGGAGCATTGCCAGCAGATCCAGAGATGTGATTATTCCCCTTTATTCGGCTTTGGTGAGGCCACATCTGGAGTATTGTGTCCAGTTCTGGGCCCCTCACTACAAAAAGGATGTGGACGCATTGGAGAGGGTCCAGCGGAGGGCAACCAAAATGATTAGGGAGCTGGAGCATATGACCTACGAGAGGCTGAGGGACTTGGGTCTGTTTAGTCTGCAGAAGCGAAGAGTGAGGGGGGATTTGATAGCAGCCTTCAACTTCCTGAAGGGAGGTTCCAAAGAGGATGGAGAGAGGCTGTTCTCAGTAGTGACAGATGGCAGAACAAGGAGCAATGGTCTCAAGTTGTGGTGGGAGAGGTCCAGGTTGGATATTAGGAAAAACGATTTCACTAGGAGAGTGGTGAAGCACTGGGATGGGTTACCTAGGGAAGTAGTGGAGTTTCCATCCCTAGAGGTGTTTAAGTCTCAGCTTGACAAAGCCCTGGCCGGGTTGATTTAGTTGGAATTGGTCCTGCCTAGAGCAGGGGGCTGGACTTGATGACTCTCAAGGTCTCTTCCAGTTCTATGATTCTATGATTCTAGATTATAGCTCAGGATTTATTTTACTTACCCATAATAATAAATAATAATAATAATAATAATAATAATAAAAACCACTTCCCAAAGCACACAGGCCAGGCTCAGATGAAGTTACCCAAAGGCGAAGGAAAAGTTATTCTTTTGCACAACATGAATGGCCTTCATGTTAGGGATGTATATGGTTAACGGGAAAGTCTCACTCTCAATGGTAACCAGTAGGGGCTGGAGCAGCTTCCTGCCCGCTCTGGGCAGGGGGCTGCTGCAGCCCCACAGACAGAAGCTGCTCCGGCCGCCACGGACCCCCTGTTACAGGTTACACGCTGGCTCCCAAGGAGCTGGGCCGGCAGTGCTCCTGCAGAGGCTTCGCTGCAGCCTTTGCTGGCCTGGCTCCAGGGGAAGCTTCGCTGCAGGCTCTGCAGTGTAAAAGAGTTCAACTCTGAACCTGAGAGGAGAGCAGAGTCTACCACGGGGTGGCAGAGCCTGGGGCAGCTTCCCAGTTGCGTTTGGACAGAGTGTGTGTGTATATGTTGCAATGGTTGCTGCTGAGGAATGGCTCTTTAGGTTTGCCCTCGGTTGTCCAGACACAGGCCTTGCCCCAGGGATCACCTGGGGTAAACGTTAAGGAATCAAGTGATGGCAGTGCCACATTAAAACCCTGCATACACTTTGCAAATGGTATGAATTTATTTCTGATGGTGCCTTTTGCCTTTGAGTAGAGCAATGTGAATCATTGCAGAGTGGGAGTGGGTGAGAACTCTCTTAGACTTTTATGAAAGTGTAGCCACAGTAAGAGGGCTGGGAGGATCTGTTTAGTCAACACTTGAATTAATGATCTGGATGATGGGACCGATAGATACCACTAGAAAAGTTTTGCCAAAGAAGAACTTGCCAAAGAAGAACTATTTGTTCTGGAAGTACAAGCCATCCTCGTCATAAGTCCAAGATACAGTCCAAAAAAATTGGACTTATAGCGAACAACTTAAAGTGGGGAATTTCTCTCCCCTCCTCCCCCCAAGCTGGCTTCCATTTGCGCAATTTGGGATTGTTGGAGTTTTTTGGCACAACTTAGGTGGGGAATGGGAGGACTTATAACAAATCAGTTCCTACAAGCGTCAAAGACTTTAGTGCAGAACGGATGTACACCGGGGCAAGTTACAGAGGCTCCTGTAGGAGGATAAGAATGGTATTGTTTAAATTAGCATACAATAATAACAAGTGCTCCTAGTTACTCCTGGGAGAATTCTGAACCAAAACTAACTATTCCTACACCAGAAATTACAAATTCTACACAAAATATATTAAAATTCTTCATATTTTGTTAAAATAATGTGGGGGTTTTAACATGCAGCCCAGCTGATCCTTGGGGCACAGTCTAGGGATGTGAACATACGTACAAGTACAGCGTTAACTGATGAGCCTGCGTTCATCGGTCAACCCTCCTGGTTACACGCACGCGTGCGCACTCACACACAATTCTGCTGCCTCTCTATCAGAGGCAGCAGGGGAGGGGGAGGTAGGAACCGGTGTGCATGGGGAACTGGTGCCCCCATTGCCGCCTCTGCACCCCGCCCCCTCCCTGACTCCCCACTGCACCCCGCCCCCTCACCCCCACTGTGCCCCCATTGCCGCCTCTGCACCCTGCCCCCTCCCTGACTCCCCACTGCACCCCGCCCCCTCACCCCCACTGTGCCCCCATTGCCACCTCTGCCCCCGCCCCCTCCCTGACTCCCCTCTGCCCCCGCCCCCTCACCCCCACTGTGCCCCCATTGCCGCCTCTGCCCCCGCCCCCTCCCTGACTCCCCTCTGCCCCCGCCCCCTCACCCCCACTGTGCCCCCATTGCCACCTCTGCCCCCGCCCCCTCCCTGACTCCCCTCTGCCCCCGCCCCCTCACCTCCACTGTGCCCCCATTGCCGCCTCTGCCCCCGCCCCCTCCCTGACCCCCCACTGCACCCCCCGCCCCCTCACCCCCACTGTGCCCCCATTGCCGCCTCTGCCCCCGCCCCCTCCCTGACCCCCCACTGCACCCCGCCCCCTCACCCCCACTGTGCCCCCATTGCCGCCTCTGCCCCCGCCCCCTCCCTGACCCCCCACTGCACCCCCCGCCCCCTCACCCCCACTGTGCCCCCATTGCCGCCTCTGCCCCCGCCCCCTCCCTGACCCCCCACTGCACCCCCCGCCCCCTCACCCCCACTGTGCCCCCATTGCCGCCTCTGCCCCCGCCCCCTCCCTGACCCCCCACTGCACCCCGCCCCCTCACCCCCACTGTGCCCCCATTGCCGCCTCTGCCCCCGCCCCCTCCCTGACTCCCCACTGCCCCCGCCCCCTCACCCCCACTGTGCCCCCATTGCCGCCTCTGTCCCCGCCCCCTCCCTGACTCCCCTCTGCCCCCGCCCCCTCACCCCCACTGTGCCCCCATTGCCGCCTCTGCCCCCGCCCCCTCCCTGACCCCCCACTGCACCCCCCGCCCCCTCACCCCCACTGTGCCCCCATTGCCGCCTCTGCCCCCGCCCCCTCCCTGACCCCCCACTGCACCCCGCCCCCTCACCCCCACTGTGCCCCCATTGCCGCCTCTGCCCCCGCCCCCTCCCTGACCCCCCACTGCACCCCCCGCCCCCTCACCCCCACTGTGCCCCCATTGCCGCCTCTGCCCCCGCCCCCTCCCTGACCCCCCACTGCACCCCGCCCCCTCACCTCCACTGTGCCCCCATTGCCACCTCTGCACCCCGCCCCCTCCCTGACTCCCCTCTGCCCCCGCCCCCTCACCCCCACTGTGCCCCCATTGCCGCCTCTGCACCCTGCCCCCTCCCTGACCCCCCACTGCACCCCGCCCCCTCACCCCCACTGTGCCCCCATTGCCGCCTCTGCCCCCGCCCCCTCCCTGACTCCCCACTGCACCCCGCCCCCTCACCTCCACTGTGCCCCCATTGCCACCTCTGACCCCCGCCCCCTCCCTGATCCCCCACTGCCCCCCCGCCCCCTCACCCCCACTGTGCCCCCATTGCCGCCTCTGCCCCCGCCCCCTCCCTGACCCCCCACTGCACCCCGCCCCCTCACCCCCACTGTGCCCCCATTGCCGCCTCTGCCCCCGCCCCCTCCCTGACCCCCCACTGCACCCCGCCCCCTCACCCCCACTGTGCCCCCATTGCCGCCTCTGCCCCCGCCCCCTCCCTGACTCCCCTCTGCCCCCGCCCCCTCACCCCCACTGTGCCCCCATTGCCGCCTCTGCCCCCGCCCCCTCCCTGACTCCCCACTGCACCCCGCCCCCTCACCCCCACTGTGCCCCCATTGCCACCTCTGACCCCCGCCCCCTCCCTGACTCCCCACTGCACCCCGCCCCCTCACCTCCACTGTGCCCCCATTGCCGCCTCTGCCCCCGCCCCCTCCCTGACTCCCCACTGCACCCCGCCCCCTCACCCCCACTGTGCCCCCATTGCCGCCTCTGCCCCCGCCCCCTCCCTGACTCCCCACTGCACCCCGCCCCCTCACCTCCACTGTGCCCCCATTGCCACCTCTGACGCCCGCCCCCTCCCTGACCCCCCACTGCCCCCCCGCCCCCTCACCCCCACTGTGCCCCCATTGCCGCCTCTGCCCCCGCCCCCTCCCTGACTCCCCTCTGCCCCCGCCCCCTCACCCCCACTGTGCCCCCATTGCCCCCTCTGCCCCCGCCCCCTCCCTGACTCCCCACTGCACCCCGCCCCCTCACCCCCACTGTGCCCCCATTGCCGCCTCTGCCCCCGCCCCCTCCCTGACTCCCCACTGCACCCCGCCCCCTCACCCCCACTGTGCCCCCATTGCCGCCTCTGCCCCCGCCCCCTCCCTGACTCCCCTCTGCCCCCGCCCCCTCACCCCCACTGTGCCCCCATTGCCACCTCTGCCCCCGCCCCCTCCCTGACTCCCCACTGCACCCCGCCCCCTCACCCCCACTGTGCCCCCATTGCCGCCTCTGCCCCCGCTCCCTCCCTGACTCCCCTCTGCCCCCGCCCCCTCACCCCCACTGTGCCCCCATTGCCGCCTCTGCCCCCGCCCCCTCCCTGACTCCCCACTGCACCCCGCCCCCTCACCCCCACTGTGCCCCCATTGCCGCCTCTGCCCCCGCCCCCTCCCTGACTCCCCACTGCCCCCCCGCCCCCTCACCCCCACTGTGCCCCCATTGCCGCCTCTGCCCCCACCCCCTCCCTGACTCCCCTCTGCCCCCCCGCCCCCTCACCTCCACTGTGCCCCCATTGCCGCCTCTGCCCCCGCCCCCTCCCTGACTCCCCTCTGCCCCCGCCCCCTCACCCCCACTGTGCCCCCATTGCCGCCTCTGCCCCCGCCCCCTCCCTGACTCCCCACTGCACCCCGCCCCCTCACCCCCACTGTGCCCCCATTGCCGCCTCTGCCCCCGCCCCCTCCCTGACTCCCCACTGCCCCCCCGCCCCCTCACCCCCACTGTGCCCCCATTGCCGCCTCTGCCCCCGCCCCCTCCCTGACTCCCCACTGCCCCCCCGCCCCCTCACCCCCACTGTGCCCCCATTGCCGCCTCTGCCCCCGCCCCCTCCCTGACTCCCCACTGCCCCCCGCCCCCTCACCCCCACTGTGCCCCCATTGCCGCCTCTGCCCCCGCCCCCTCCCTGACTCCCCACTGCCCCCCGCCCCCTCACCCCCACTGTGCCCCCATTGCCGCCTCTGCCCCCGCCCCCTCCCTGACTCCCCACTGCCCCCGCCCCCTCACCCCCACTGTGCCCCCATTGCCACCTCTGCCCCCGCCCCCTCCCTGACTCCCCACTGCACCCCGCCCCCTCACCCCCACTGTGCCCCCATTGCCGCCTCTGCCCCCGCCCCCTCCCTGATTCCCCCCGCACCCCCCGCCCCCTCACCCCCACTGTGCCCCCATTGCCACCTCTGCCCCCGCCCCCTCCCTGACTCCCCACTGCACCCCGCCCCCTCACCCCCACTGTGCCCCCATTGCCACCTCTGCCCCCGCCCCCTCACCGTCAGCGAGACCCAGAACTCGGGCCGCTCCATGCGCATGCGCGGGCAGAGCGCTCCCCGCGGCGCGGACGCGACTCCCGGCGGCCGCACCTGGCGCCCCTGGGCGCAGCCATGCTGCTGCCCTTCGACCCGCCGTCACGTGGGCCACGCGCCTGCGCAGCGGTCACGCATGGGCCGGTGCGAGGCGCGCGCATGCGCGCAGAGGGGGCAGTGAAGCCCTCGCGGCGCCTTTGCCCGTCCCTTGGCCCTCAGCGCGGGCAGGCTGCGCCGGGGGCTGAGCCGCTGGGCGGGGAGCGCCCCAGGTTCGAATCCCAGCAGCTCCAGGGCAGGCCCGTCTGTGGCCAGTGCCAGGGCCCTGCATGGGGCTGGGGCAGGCAGGGGGGACAGCTCCCCACTATCCCCTGGCTGGGGGGAAGGCGCAGAACAGGCTGGGTGGCGCCAACTCCCCCCAGTTCTCTCAGCCCTCCAGGGCAATGCAAAGCCTTTCCAGAAAGGGCCCCGCCTGCATCTCAGAGGAGACCTCCCCTGGCCTGGCCGAAGTCGGGGTCACGCCTAGGAGTGATAATTGCAACCGCCCTGCTAAACTGCGCATGCAAATCAGCGCCTCGCCTGCATGGGTCCTGAACAGCACCTCTACGAGCCAAAACTCAACCCAAGCAATGGGGGGAGGTTATTCTGGTCCATGTAAAGGCTGGTGTTTCCGAGCGATGGTGTGTTTGTTTTTCTGGTATCACCTTGAACGTGTCAGGAGCATGATGCATCGAGCTGGTGCCTGTCAGAGTCAAACAGAAATGTTACATTTCCCTTTTTCTCTGGAAGAGAAATCGTCGGCACTTATTTCCTGCCTCAGTTGAAAACCCCTTGGGAAATATAGCTGTTACCAAAATGACCTAGGCTTTATCGGTGTGAAATGATGTGAAGAGGAGCAGTTACTGTCCAGGCGTGCCCCTGAGAGCAAACAAGACAATGAACAATCATCTCACACGGGATGCAACCAATCCTACATTTGTGTCTCCTTGAGTTTAATTTGAAATGATACCAGAAATAGGACAAAGCCTGCTTTTGTGGCATATGATGTTAAAGCAGGAATGTTTGTCTCAAACACCCTGACGTTGTTGTTATTCATTTTGATTTGTACAATATATTCAAATTGAAAAGCTCTCATCTCACACCCCAAGGCTACGTCTAGACTGGCATGATTTTCTGGAAATGCTTTTAACGGAAAAGTTTTCCATTAAAAGCATTTTCGGAACAGAGCGTCTAGATTGGCACAAATGCTTTTCCGCAAAAGCACTTTTTGCGGAAAAGCATCTGTGGCCAATCTAGACGCGCTTTTCTGCAAAAAAGCCCCGATCGCCATTTTCGCGATCGGGGCTTTTTTGCGGAAAACAAATCTGAGATGTCTATACTGGCCCTTTTGCGCAAAAGTTTTGCGCAAAAGGGACTTTTGCCCGAACGGGAGCAGCATAGTATTTCCGCAAGAAGCACTGATTTCTTACAGTAGGAAATCAGTGCTTTTGTGGAAATTCAAGCGGCCAGTGTAGACAGCTAGCAAGTTTTTCTGGAAAAGCGGCTGATTTTCTGGAAAAACTGGCCAGTCTAGACACAGCCCAACTATTTCTGCCTTGAGTCAGAAATATAGCTCCCTAAAGCAGTGCACAAAACCAGCAGCTTCTGATCCCCCCCCACACCAGAAAAGAACCACATATGGATACCTCCATCACACACACACCAGCCAACCTACCAATAACCCCAGGTTTGAGGCATGTTCAGAAGGGACAGTTTAACTAGTTCAGACTAAGGAAGATGAGGTGAAAAATCATCACAGGGCCCATCACAGACCCAGCAGCTCCATCACATTTATTCTAAAGAGGCTCCGGCACCTCAGTTGACTGCAGTGGCAATAGCATGTGCCAGGCCAGAGGTGCATCTCTCAGTGAGGCAGTTTCCAAGTCACTCAGGGCTTTACCGATCCAAGCCAATGCTCTACCCTTGACCTGGAAGCCAAAAGGCAGCCAACATGGATCATGGCGAAGTTCCAGATGTGATGCCACGTAGCAAGCGGGATGCGACATTCTGCACCGGTGTCTCGGCTGCTGTCAATGGTAGCACAAGGCAGAGCTCCACGCCGTAATCTGGTGGTGAGGCACATAAAGGTGCCAAAGATTCAATGCAGATGGCCAGTGGGCACAGAAGGGGCCTCATCAGCTTCTTGCTCTGGGAAGGGACGTATTCTTATTGCTGCCTTGCTGCAGATAGCAATGGAGCGTGGACCACTGTGCCGAGCTGCCTATTACGTCTTGGATCACGGCACTGCACCCCTCCTAGATGGCCCTGGCACGAGCTGACAGGCCGTTTGGCCCTTCTGTAGCATCTTTACTTCTGTTGATTAGGGAGTAAACCACATGAAGTGTCCCATTTGTGGAACTGCACAGCACAGTGGCGCTTTTCTGTGTCCCATGTTCTTTGGCTAAACCCTCTCCGTTTGGTTTATGATGGTGTCTGGGAGTGGTTGCAGCCAGGCATGCCGATGGACGGGGGGAGGGTGGCAAAAGGTACAGTTACCCCAACGCTCGGCAATTCAAAAGGGCACAGATCTGCCAGCAGCTGATGTTACTACTGCGGCAGCGCCGGCAGCCAGAGCCCTGGGCTCTTTAAATTACCGCTGGAGCGCCACTCAGCATGCTCCGGGCTGCTCTGAGGGCTGCCGGGAATGCAGGGGACATGGTGCAATGCACTCTGAGTGGTGTGGAGGGCTGGCAGCGCCAGCCCCACCCCTTCCACCCAAGGCCACGCCCCTTCTGGGAGCATGGAGCCGCCCCTTTTCCCCCTCACCTTGCCCAAGGGTCTGGCAAGTCTGCCAGCCCTCCTGGTTGCAGCGTATTGCTAATTCAAGAACCAGCACTTCTGAAAGAAGTGGGGGAGAGTGTGTCAGTTTTCTGGCTTCTTCTGAGTTTCAAGAACCTGATCACCCATTTAGTTTAACAAGGAGAGCAAAATATTCCCTGGTCAATATGAGTCATTTGAGGAGTTTGAAGCATTACCGTAAATTAGCGAATATAACCCACGCACAAGTATACCCCATGCACGAGTATAACCCGCAGTTTTCCCCGATTGAGTAAAAAAAGTCTTGTATACCCTGCACACGTGCATAGCCCGCGGGGTATACAAGACTTGGTTTTACCTTGTATTGCAAACTGTGCCGAGGGAGTTTCTAGGGGCTGGTGAGGGGCACGTAGCCTGCCTGCGGGAGGGGAGCCACACTCACCCCCTGGTTCCCACGCAGTCGCAGCAAGGCCCAACCTCCAGGCGGGGGAGCACTCACCCCCCGGGTGAATAAAAAAAGTCTTGCATATCCCGTGGATGAGTATATCCCGGGGGGGAGAGGGGTGCGGGGTTTGTAAAAACGCATATAACCCGTGGGTTATATGAGCTAATTTATGGTAATGCACAACCTCCCGGTGTGCCAGTACTTGATAGCTTCCCCGCCAAACCAATCAGGATCACCTGTCAGAAGCTCCAAGATCTACCGGTAGATCCCAATCTACTGGTTGGTGACCACTGATACAGGTTTGAGGCATATAACCAGCATACGCACCTATCTGCTGACTAAAGGTAGAGGTTCCTTAAACAAAATACAGGACTATGTAGCACTTTAAAGACTAACAAGATGGTTTATTAGATGATGAGCTTTCATGGTTTTTTAAATTTAAAAAATTTAAATTGTATCCTTTGGTATATATGGTTGTGACTATTTTCTTCCACTATTTGATCTGAGGAAGTGGGTCTGGCCCACGAAAGCTCATCATCTAATAAACCATCTTGTTAGTCTTTAAAGTGCTACATAGTCCTGTATTTTGTTTCAGCTACACCAGACTAACACGGCTACATTTCTATCAGAGGTTCCTTAGACTTCCATGTCTATTGTGTGGTCTCCACACTTGGCCAATGGAGCAGTAACAGGAACACAAATGAAGTCTTGTATCTAAACTTGATTAAGTGCTGTTGCCCTGAATTCTCATGGATGTTGAAAGGGTACCACTGATTCACTCCCACCATTTCTAGCTGTGGAGAGAGCTTTGGCATCGAAAGGTCTCTTGGGAGCCCCTTTTCAGTATCCAGTCATGTAGCCCTGCACAGAGCTGGCCTGTAAAATAAAAATTAGGTCCAAAAACTTTCATCAAAACTGCCATTTGATTGAAAAAAAAAATTATTACAATTTTCCATGCAACATGTTTTCCGTGTAAAATGTCAATAAGTGTTGAAAAATGAATGCCCAACACCTGAGACATTTTTGGTTTGGGGCTGGCCACCAAAGGATTTCAATTCAGAAATGTTGCCAGACTGCCTAAGAGGAGTTGCCGTTCGGGTGAGTCATGTTCACATTCTCCATCGTGGGCCAGAATTCCCAGCTGGATTTCATGTCCATGATGCACCACGGCCACGGGACCGCCATGGCGCACTGCTTCCCTTCACTTAAGTGTGGGGACACTGGCATGTCGTGGAAGATGTAGAGTGATCCAGGAACTTGGCCATTTTCCAACTAGCTCTATAAAATGCTGACTGACTTCCACTGTCTCTGCTGAGTCTCATGTCTGTTATCACTGACAGAACTGAATCAGCCATGGCAGTGACAGGACCTAGTGTAGATAAGAGCTAAGTAAACCTAAACTGGCGTCGCTTATACCTTCTTTTGCCCCTTGCTTGTGTTGGGTGCAGCAACCTGGGCTCAGAGGCCAAACTGAGAGATGACGAGGAAGAGGTATAAGTTCCAATACACCCTGGCCCATCCTTCGGTGGGCATCTCTGGGGGTTGCACATCGGTGAAGATGTAAGAGTATGAAAATGCTGCCAGACTCTCATGTACTGGATGGTTTTCTTAAACTCCAGCTCCTGGAGGCAGGTGATTCTGTAAGAATCTCTGCTTTCATTCAAAACGGATATTTGCAGAGGGAAAAAACCTAAACACACCAAGGTAGAGACCAATCGTTATTCTTTTTCGAAATCTCGTGATTTCTGGGGGGAGGAGAGGATAGGGGAAGATTCACTTGTGATGGCGATCTGCCTAGACAGGCACATTGCATTCAGCCAGAGTCACCTCTTGATTTTGGCACAGAAAACCCTGTCTTTCCACCCTAACTGTAATACTCCTCTTCCACCCACTATATCTACGTCCCAGATTTTCCAGGACAGTCCCGATTTTAAATCTCCTGTCCCAGTGTCCCCTAAAGGCTCTGTTTGTCTCTCTCCTCCAGTGCTTCCTCTACACATCAATCCTTAAGGGAGTGACTCAGTCCAAACAGTGCAAACTTTATTTAATCTTCTTTGAGTTCATCCAAGATCTCTTTGGTTTTGATTCCTAGAAGATTATGGGGATCCAGTAACATATTGCATATGTCGTAGACCGG
Organism: Pelodiscus sinensis; assembly: GCF_052426305.1. NCBI lineage: Eukaryota > Metazoa > Chordata > Testudines > Trionychidae > Pelodiscus > Pelodiscus sinensis. The sequence continues at coordinate 45,913,515 of NC_143062.1, forward strand.
GGGTTGTCCTGTGGACAGCGAGTCAAATGAGACCGAAAACCTAGCAGAGTGTCCAGCCTTCAGAAGACAGAAACAAAAATGATCCACCATCTATCACTGCCAGCCCATGCTATGGTGAATAACGAAACAAGTGTGTCAAACCAAAGCATCTCATTTTCCAAGCACATGTCTGTCATTGAATTAGATACCATGGAAGAATTGGGAAGGAAAATGTCATGCAATTGCCGCAAATGAACCATGTTCCCAAAGTAACTATCACCCCTCCACACTCCACTGATGGTAGCATTTAGAAGGAGACTTTATTCTCCACTTATACCCTCGAGGTCCCATGAGTTAAAGGTTCTTCAGGGTCTCAGCAACCATTTTTCACATTGTTCAATGTGAAGTTTCCAAAATATGCTCTGTGGCACTGTGGCTCTTTTTATTTATCACCTCCTGTCAAATGAACAGCAGTAGCCTATTAGAGAGGCCACAACCTTTTATTCTTCTGAGCCATTGTCCTGTCTTAAATGAACAAGCTCTGTCTAATGCTCCAGGCCTAACATTAATCTTCTTGATGCATCCCACAGTGAGCTCCCCACCCCCTCCCCCCAGCCTACAGAGTAACTTGAGCAAAGAAAGACGTTGGTTTTCTCGTGTCCTTTCTCCTTCATGAGACCATGCTGTTGATGCTGTAGCCTGTCCCTTTTGCCAGGGGTAGATATAGGGCAGGGCGAGCGGGGCGGCCGCCCCGGGCCCCATGCTTCAAGAAGCCCCACGCATGCGGCATGGCAAAGGGGGGCCCTGCAAAATTGTGCTGCCCTGGGCCCCACAAAATGGCCATCTGCCCCTGCCTTTTGCAGTAAGATAAGCAACACAGCAGAGTCAAATGGCTAGTGTATTAATTAGTGCAAACTTTGTTCCCTTCTCAGTCACTAATGTTGACCAGCAAGGAGGTTACTGTGTGTATTTGTCCGCCAGCTGAAGCTGCTAGACTCTTGCCTGCCGCTGCAAACAATTGCTACCAGTCCCCCTCCCCAGAATCTACCACTGAACGCTGGTCCTGGGCGATTGTGTCCCAGTTGTTCTGTGAAGGTAGGACGTGTTCACCATTCTATGGAAGAGGCTGTAGGGCCCACCCATGCGTCCTGCAGCTTCTCAGGAGACCAGGCACTCCTTGCAGAGGCTCTGTAGAGGTTGGGAGGACATGTCTAGCCTCCAGACACAGGGTCTGATTGCAGTTCAAGCAGACATACCCAAGCTAGACTTAATCTAGCTAGTTTGGGTTTGGGAATTGTGTAACTGCAGCAGTAAGTCCTCCTGTGTAAGTGGTGCATGCCTACCTGAAGCCTGGGTAATTCCTTCTGGCTCCATTGGCACCATTACAAATCTGGGCCACAGATCCCAAGCTGTAGAGGTGCCTTTCAAAAGCGAAATCACCAAGACTTCCAAACCGTATCTTGATAAAAGTAATGCTCTCCCAATGAGAGTTAGGCACCGGTTACACTGTGCCTTTAAAAAAATTGGCCCTCTGGGGATTAGGCACCTGACCACTACGTTCTGGTCAAATGTCAAGTTTTCACTGCCACCAGTTGAGATGCTAGCTCTGTTCCAGCTCCAAACAGGGTCAGGGGAAGCCAACTTTCAAAGAAGAAAAATTGCCATTTTCCCTGCTGTGCAACTTCACAGTCCCCATCGGTCACCGTGCCATGTGTAGGCAGCAGAGTCACAAACAATCGAGTGCCATTTTGTGCTGCTACACAACTGAATTCCCCCTCCACCTGGGTATCTGTGCTGCATTTTGGTGAAAGGGGATCCTAGCTGCTCCTTTCAGTGCCTAACAGAAGGGATCCCTGTTGCGTTGGGTTCGTTCTATTTACACCGCGATTTTAAATGTCAAACCGCTGATAGCAACTGACAAGTTTCCATGGGAAAAACACTTTGTCTTCCCATCTGTTTTCCATAAAAGTGAGATGAACTAGATTTCTCTGGAACAGAGGGTGTTTCCAACACTGAGGCTAAATGTTGATTCCGACCAGCGGTGGAAGGGTCCGACTCAAGTGCTCATGAATTGCCCAGGACAGAGATAATAAACAGAACGAGGAAAGCAATTGCTTTAATAAATAAACTGGAACATGTGTGCGGCTGATACTGCCAGGGGCTGATGTATGCCAAGTAGTCTGTTGTTAACATCTGCTCTTCAGCAGCCTTAATACACTCTGACCAGATCAATAGAGCTTTGCTGTCGGTTGCAGGCTCATTTTTGCAAAAGCCCTCAGCCTTGAAAAAAATTGTGCCATGCTGCGGGAATGAATCATTCCAATCAATAAGCCATGAGGTTGCACCGGCCCTGGTCTACACCCTCGTTCAGTGGCACTATTTACGCCACGTGCTGTTGCTGTAATTAGCATGGTGGAAGCCGAGGATCAGTATGACGCTGGCGTGTAATACTCCATTCTGCCCGTCTGGAGACACGGCATGTTGAGCATCATGCCAGCGCTTAATGGCCCTTCTCCCTTTGCCAAAGCCATCGTGTGCCGCACAGCCGAGGGGGACAGGTGCAGTGCTGTGGGGAGAATGGCCGGTTTCTTCACATCCGGCACTCACCTACAAGGAAGGAAAGACAGGCCAGGAGGCTATTAACAAGCCAGGCAGAGTGGCTGGATGCATTGGGGCTGATGTGGACAGGGAGAAACCTGTGTAGGCCACAGGGTTTGTGAGCACCGGCTGAGTGAAAGGTCCTGTAGCTTAGGAAGGAAGACTCAAAGGCACAACTGGAGAATGGGAAATTCGTAGTTAGATGGGTAAAGCCCAGCCCAGAGAGAAGGCTGGAATGCTGGAGCCATTGCACCAGCAGCTGTAGCTTCTAGGAGCCAATGAGGGCCCAGCTGTGGGCTGTATAAATACAGGCTCCAGGCGGGAGGAAGAGACACTTTTGCTCTGGCTGTGGAGCAGAAGGGACCTAGCTGCTAGGGAAGCTGGAGGCTTCCTGATTTAGACCAGGGCTGGGGAAGGAAGGCAAGGCTGGGGAAGCTCCAGCCAAGCAAGCTCCAGGCTGCAGGGCCTGAGGCAAGGCCTCAGGGTACTAGGGCTGCGGGGAGGCAGCCAGGATAGGCAAAGGCAGCGGGTCCACACCCCTTTGCCAATGGTGAGTGGCCATTTCAGACTGCAATTGCCTCTGTGGCAGGGGCTAGATGAAGACTTTCAGTGGGTCACTGATGCAAAGTGGGGATAGGGTGATTGAGGGTCCTCAGAGGGGGAGGACCCCGGAGTATGGGGGCACTGCAGTAGGGCAATACCCAGGTAGGAGGGCACTACAGTCTGGGGGAAATGTGGGCCCTGACCTAGAGTGGTGGAGAATAACAAGTAACAGCGGGGGAGACACCAGCCAGAAGGGGGCGCTCCAGCACCAAAAAGGCTAATTCCTTGAGTGACCAGTAGGAGGCGCTTTTGGTGGTAAGGCCCACCCTGTTACAGGCCTGGGCTGGAGCCTTGAGACTAGTTCTGGGCCCACACTTCAGGAAAGATGCAGACAAACTGGAGGGAGTCCAGCAGAGAGCAATAAAAATGATCAAAGGGTTAGGCACCCTGACCTGTGAGGAAAGGTTAAAAAAACAGGGCATGTTTAATCTTGAGAGACGACTGAGGGAGGAGGCTGGTAACATATGCTAAGTGCTGTTATAAAGACTGGTGGTCAATTGTTCTCCATGGCCGCAGTAGGTAGAGGAGGAAGTAAATGGGTTTAGACGCAGCAGGGGTTCGGTTAGCTATAAGCTCTCTAACTCTAAGGGTAATAAAGCTTTGGACTAGCCTTCCAAAAGAGGTTGTGAAATCCCCATCATTGGTGGTTTAAAGGACAGGTTGGACAAACACCTGCCAAGGATGGTCTAGGTTTATTTGTTCCTGTCTCAGCACGTGGGTCTGGACTTGATGACTTCTTGAGGTCTTCATGGGGTGTATTACCCTCACAGACTCCTAAGGTGTTGAGGGGAGTTTGAGCCCAATTATGGTACCTGGCTGCATCTGGAGGAAAGCCAAACTTAGCTGACCATGAAGCTTGGTGGGACACGAGACGGCTGGTTGGTATAAAGCCAGGAAGCTGAGTGCAGAAGAAGACTGCAGGAATAGGAGTCGGAGTCACGCTCTGGGAACCGAGGCGGTGAGGAGGACCTCCAGGAGAGAAGAAGCTCTGGAAGAAAGGTCAACCAGAGAAGCTACAGGAAAGAAAGTCTGGGTAGGAAGAAGCCCAGGGAAATGGCTGCCAGGAATGGGACTGTGCAGGCCTTGGATGCTGATTATAGGTCTCTGGGCTGGAGCCCAGTATAAAGAGAGGGCCTATATTCCCCTACTGGGCACAGACCCTGGAGGCATGGAACAGAAGAACGTTCGAGGCAGCCTCTGGATAGCCTGTCCAATAAGACTTTGTTGCCCCAGAAAGGGAGGTCTGTGGTGGCCTGGCTGGAGGGCGGTCTGGGAGTGAGCGAAAGGAGTCAATGTAAGTAACCCACAGCAGGATGTGCCAGACGGGAGAAGAGCAAAGTCCCAGCTTCTGCCCCCAGGAGGCACCCCTGCAAGAAAAGGGCTTCATGCGGCCTCTCCCAGCCCTACACTTCTAGGGTTCTGTTTGCGGTTTGAAGGCTGTGTGATTGGCACCAAAAAAAACCAACGAAGACCTTTTTATTGTAAGCGTCACTGTTGTGCATGAACTGAGATCAGGGCCCAGCTGTGCTAAGCACTGTGCAGACAGTCTGTGCCTCAGAGAGCTTATGGAGACAGGACGTCCCGTTGGCTCCAAAATCCCTTTCAAAAATCTGGTTCAGCATCCCTAGATCGTAGAGGTGCTTTCCAAGGGCCCAATCAGGTGTCAGTTGGCTGAGTCCTACGGGTTCTAGAACCACACCTTGTTACAACTAACGATCTGCCCGCCTTCCAGTGGCAACAGCTCACATCTGTGGGTCTGATGAACAGGTGCTGTCTCGTGATTCCGATGGATAGGTGCTGTCTCGTGATTCCGATGGACAGGTGCTGTCTCGTGATTCCGATGGATAGGTGCTGTCTCGTGATTCCGATGGATAGGTGCTGTCTCGTGATTCCGATGAACAGGTGCTGTCTCGTGATTCCGTTGGAGCTATGCGTGGAAGAAGAGGAGAGCGGAGTGGATATGCTGTGTAGGGGAGGGAACTAGGCTTTCAAGTAGCTCCACCTCCTCCCAGCCAGCAGGACACTCTCTTCTGCATCTTTACACCTCACATGGAACGGTGTCTCTGTACGGAGGCCAGGGCTCCTGCCGCAGTCACTGCAAATGGCGTTGAGATGCTGCTGTTACTTCTGCAGAGAATTAGGCCGAGGTGCTCCGGGCCAGAGCCTTATTCACGATACAACCCTGCCTCCTCCACTGTCCACCAGGAGCTCTGAATGTGGCAGGGGTCTTGCAGATAAAATACAGGTTGGACCTGACTGATCTGGTACCCTCGGGACCTGACTGGGCCCCAACAAGCTCCCTCCCCTCATGGCCCATGCTGCCACAGGACTAAGGCTTCAGCCTGCCCTCGCTGCGGCCCCAGCGCCCCTGCTACTGCCGGGGCTGGAGTGCCATAGACAGAGCGGCGCAGCTGGGGGAGAGTGCCATGGCCACCTGGCTCCGCGGCTGGGGCTGGAACTCCATGGCAAGGGCAGAGGGATGGGGACAGACCTCCACGGCCTGGGCCATCGCTCCCTGGCTGTCCCTGGAGCTCCCCAAACACTGGAGCCAGAATAAGGCCGGAGCTCCCTGGCTGCTGCCAGGCTAGAGTCCCCCAGGCGCTGGGGCCAGGGAGCTCCGCTGGGGCCAGAACTCCCCGCCATGCCCCTTCTCCCTCCCCCACTCTGCGCTCCTGGCTGAGTCGCCGGTGCCCCCTGCAGCACTCCTGCCCCGCCGCCAGACCTCCCTGTTCCTGGGCTCTGAGGCCTAAGAACATCTGGAGTCCACGCCGGAGCACGGATCACGCTGGAGCAGGGAGTCCCGGTGAAGAGAGGTGCAACCTGTCGTATGTGACCGTCTCATTAAAGATGGTACCATGACATGCACCGCAGGGTGACGGGACTGAGTTTGCACAAGCCACCTTATTTCTGGCATTTCTTGAATCTGATTGCTTGGCTTTGTGGCCATAACCTTCTCTGAAGGGCTGGGGAGAGGAGGGTATCGAATCTGAATGTTATGTCAGAGACCATGAGCTTCCCCAGGCTGTTTACAAAAGCTTGCCCCCTTCCAAAGAAATATGGCTCTCTGTTTTGGAGAAATGTGGCTGAAACACTAATGGCAGTAAATATCATGGAAACAGATGGGGAAACCAGACAGCCAGCGATTTAATAACTCCTTCGAGTACTTAACAGTGGAAACACCTGTCCCCGAATTCATTAAGAAAAAATGATTAATGAAGATGTAGTGTTTTGCATAATTACAGAAAAACTGAATTCCACAACTTTTATTCTCCTAGTTTATTTTGGAATCCAGCCCTCGTTGGCTGCCTGGACAACCTGAGCTGAGTAGGTTGGGAATGCCATGAAATGCTCATTTTTAGCCATTGGGCAGGACCGGTGCAATGACTGATCTATAGCAAGGCAAGCAGACATGAAGGAGCAGAGTGAAATGTCTAGAAATGAACCTTCAACCATTCCCTTTGATTCTTGGCTGACTCTGTTATACCATTAGGCACACAGGAGAAAGTGCTTGTGTAACCCACACCCCTAGTGCCTTGGAGTGGCACTTAGACCACTTACAGTGAGAGATAAGAGCACGGGAGCTCTACAACCTGAATAGCATGCCAGCTGGCTTTATAGCTCACACCGTAGCGCTTCCCTCACTAAGATCCAGTGGTCCCAGGTTCAATTCTACCTGGTGGCAATTACTCTGAGATACTAAAACATGGACCTGCACAGTCCAAATTGTTGATTCCATGAAGGAGCCACATGGCTCAGCAAGAAGAGGAGGCTCTCTCTGTCAGGGCTACTGCTCTAGCTCAGGGCCCCAGGGAGGAGAGGTGTGGGGTGGGCATGTGCCCCTCCCTAAAACACTGAGCCAGAAAGGAAGAGGTGGGGTCAGAGCTTTTCCTCTTCTGGCTCTGATCATGCTGCCTGGTGCAGGTCCATGGCTGCATTCTCCCAGTCAATTACTTTGCTGTGCTGGGCAGTCCCCCATGGCTGGAGGCTGCCTGGGAAAGGGCACGGCGACTGAGCCCCCCACCCCACGCCACCAAGTAACATGCCATGGGGCAGGGACAGGTAGAGCACAAGGGGGCTTGGGCTGGGGCCAGAAACAAATCACATGGGAGAGAGGTCACATGGGTGGGTTACATTGACTCCGCCACTACTGCCCCCTTTATATCCCTCCCACTAGCCTCCCCTGCGGATCACCAATAGCTCCCCTGAGTTCTGCCTAGATCTCAAAGGTCCTCCGGATTTGGAGGATCAAACTCCATCACTGTTGCGGTGCAAATAAAGGGTGGCTGTTCTGTTCCTGCACAGAGGAAGGGCACCTTGTTTATGAGACTTCACTGCAAATGGTCTGCTCAGCTCTGAGTACGGTAGCCGCTGAATCGCTTCCCTGGGCTCTGTCAAGCACCGTCCAATACCAGATGTTAGCAGTGACGCAGAAAGCAGCCACTCCAGCTGAAACCATGCTCCTCTGGGAGGACATCACTGGAGACAAGGGCCTGAGGGGTCATGTGAACAGCTGGGCTTTGGTGTGTGGACTACAGCGCTGGTTAGACTGAAATTATTTTTAAAAATCCATTGCACCTTCCAAAAAAACCCAGAGGCACGTCCTTGCTGTAATTCATTCATAGAGGCTATGGCTAGAGGAGACCACTGTGATCCTCTACTTTGGCCTCCTGTAGACTACAGGCCTGAGAATTTCCCCACAAATAATCCCTATATACAGGCCACCTAGAAACACAGCCAATCTCCATTTAAAACTTGTCTGTGAATCCACCGAGAATCCACCATGACCCTTGGTAAATTGCTCCAAAGGTTAATTATGTTCAAACACTGTATGCCTTATTTCCAGGCGGGATCTGTCTAGCTTCAACTTCCATGTACTGCAATGCAAACAACAACAATAGGCCCTGACTTTGAGCCCCCTGTCCAGCCAGCTACACCCCTGGGTTCCTATTGGGGGATGATCTTCGCTTCCCATACAAAATACACCACAGGGGAAGATTCCTTAGGTCTTCAGTGGATGCAATGGTGATGTACATCCGCCATTCTTGGGCAATAACCATGGGAAAAGACATTATCGCATGGGGAAAGGAACACAAAAGATCCTGCGTACCCGGTCCATTGTGAGATGATGTGGGGAGGGGAAGCTTTGTAGTGGTGGTGAAGTTGACAATTAGTGTCCCGTGTCTCAGGAAAGCAGGCCCAGTGTTATCAATAGAGGGTGCTAGCGTGGAAGAAGTCCCAAGTTAGGAAGGAACCTTACTGACAGTGTTATATAATGGCCAGATACGCAGCCTTCCTTCCTGTAAGTAGTGTAGTGATTTGAACTGGGTTTCTTGCAGCACTACGTCTGTTTGGACAAATAAGGATTTCTTTCGCATTGGAGCACTGTCGCTTTAGCTGGTGTCCTTCTCTGGGGGCATCTCTTACTTCTTAGCACTGAGACCATTTCCCAGCAAAATTACCCAGAGATCCAGTGTTTGCAGTACTGTACAAAAGCAGAGACCTGGCTTTGCCCAACCCAGTTGATGCCCCAAGGCATATTTTAATACTCTTCTAAACATTTCCTTTAGCTGCTCTAGCTGAAAATGTTATGGATGGTTCCAAAATTGTGGCGAGTTCTTCAAATTCCAACCTCGTCATGCTCTTCAGCTACCAGTGAGGCTATATGGCTGTCTCTAGACTGCATCCCTTTTCCATAAAAGGGATGCAGATTAGGCACATCGCAATTGCAAATGAAGCGGGGATTTAAATCCCCCCTGCTTCATTTGCATAAACATGGCTGCCACATTTTTCCGGCTCAGGGCTTTGCCGGCAAAAAGCACCAGTCTAGACGGGGATCATTCGGAAAATAAAGCCTTTTCTGAAAGATCCCTTATTCCTTTTTTTAAGAGGAATAGGGGATCTTTCGGAAAAGGCTTTATTTTCCGAAAGATCCCCGTCTAGACTGGCGCTTTTTGCCGGCAAAGCCCCGAGCCGGAAAAAAGTGGCAGCCATGTTTATGCAAATGAAGCGGGGGGGATTTAAATCCCCGCTTCATTTGCAATTGCGATGTGTCGAATTTGCATCCCTTTTACAGAAAAGGGATTCAGTCTAGACACAGCCTATATGTTTTACTTCTCCCACTCCCATCCACGCTGAAGTCAAAGGGAGTTTTGCCAAACCCTCTTGTTTGAAAGGATTTACAGACAAAAGCCCTGATTCTAAGCCCTTTTGGAGTCAATAGAAATACGGCCATTGATTTCAACGGGCTTTTGATTAGGCCCTAACAGAAAATGTTACATTTACTAGATCAATGTGCTAGTTACAGGTCTAATTCTTACTTGTGTGATCATATTCTTGCAAGGGAACAATCCTGAAAGCCCAAGCTAAAAATTAAGATATTGTAATTAGTATATTATTATTATTATCATCATATTATTAGTATTTTATTATATTTTATGAATGTAAGAGCTTTTATTAAAGCCAACTCAGTTTTATACTATCATAAATTAATTTGAACATTCACAGTCCAAATGAATAATAATGTTGTTAATACTTATATTTTTTGTCCATGGCCCTTATTGATGCAAGGTCATCTTAACTGATTCTAACCATACATTAGAGCTAGAACTTGATATGGACATAATTTGTCTGCACAGAATAATCAAACTGGAGTTTCTGTGTTTAAAATGATTTATATCTAATCTACACTCCCTCCCTCTCAGTCTAATTAACTGCTCTAATAGGATTAATCAGCACCCTAAATATGGGACTCTGGTGATTTAAAAAAATACCCCGAATCTATCTGTTCCAAAACACAATTTCACTGACAAACTCAATTACATGCCTCAGTCACTTCTTAAATTACTAGCTGATACTGAATTGTGCACAGTTTGTTTCACTGTAGACAGAAATCATAAGCACTTTCGAAATCATACCGTGTTTACCAAAATACACAGAAATGCTGCTTTTATTACCTAGGCTGCAAAATTAATTTGACATATTGAAAGCAAATGAGTGGAGCTGGAGGACTCTATTCAGGCTGTGTCCCTGCCACTGATACTATTTGCAGTAGAGAAGCATTTAACATATTAACCTGATTCGATCTTAAGTTGGTAAATAGCATTTCAAAGTAAGAGGTTATTTGAGTCAAAATTCTATCTGCATTTGAATGACATTGATTACTGTATGTAGTGTTGCTGTCGCTGTGCTGGTCCCAGGATATTAGAGAGAGAGAGGGTGGGGGAGGTCGTATATTTTACTGCACCAACTTCTTCTGGTGGAAGAGACAAGCTTTCCAGCTCTTCTTCAGTCACCTGTATAAGCTTGAAAGCTTGTCTCTCTCAACACAGAGACTGATCCATTGCAAGATAGCACCTCACCCACCTTGTGCCTCTAGCTTCAATTATTGCATTGTAACCATTCATTTTTCTCAAAAAGACTTTTCACTAAGTACAAGTTGGACCTTCCTGGCCTGGCACCCTAGAGACCTGACTGGTACCAGATGAGGGATTTTGCCAGACGGGGGGAGGGAGGACCATATCTGCTACAAGCCCTACAATCCTCGCCCAGCTGCCTCCCCGCCGCCCCCTCGCCCTGCCCTTCCCCCAACATACACTTCCCTGACAAGCTGAGCAGCCCAGTTCTCAGTGTTTTTCAGACTCTGACACTAAGGGTGTGTATAGACTACAGGGTTTTGTCGACAGACGTTTTGTCGACAGATACTGTCGACAAAGCTTCTGTTCACAAAGAGCGTCTAGACTACATCCAGTTCTGTCGATAAAGCAAACCGCTTTGTCGACATAACAGTGTGGACGTGAAGGACAGTGTAGATGCAATAATGCCTTCTATCGACAGAACTCTGTCGACAAAAGACGTTATTCCTCGTAGAATGAGGTTTACATATGTCGACAAAACTGGAGATCCAGGCAGAGATAGTAATAGAGGCAGCAGCAGCCAGAGACGATCAGTGGTTCTCACTCAGGGGTATATGTGCCCTTGGGAGTCTTCCTGGCGGTACATCAACTAATCTAGAAATTTCCCTAGTTTTACAACAGGCTACAGACAAAGCACTAGCAACCTCAGTACAAACTAACCTGCCATACTTTCAATGACTTGTGTATACAGAGAGGGAGCCGTGTTAGTCGGATGATTGTGGTAAAACAAAAAAAGCAGTAAAAGCAAAATGAAACAAAAAGCCACCTGACTGCTTTTTTTGTTTATACAGCTCTGTCCATTGTACGCTGAACGGTAAGCACCATATTTATAATCCAATTGATTTATAAATAGCTGGTGAAATGGGAAAGTGCCCAGTGGACAGTGACACTTTTGTATTTCAAGGTCTGATTTTGTGAGCACATTGTTTTCCCGTGAGGCACCACTTGTAGGTACACAAGACAAATCAGACTCTGGCATGGGATACAGTTGTCGGGAACGTGTGAAGAGTCATGGCCTAGAGCAGCATAGAGCCGGACTTGGCCCGGCTCCCATTGCAGAAAATGGACTCTGGCCCAGACCCTAAAACGGATGGAAGCTTCTACGGTCCGTTGAGATCGGTACAATATAATAATGAGGTCAGGAGAGAGCCACTTGCTTTTACTTTGAGGGTCTGGGCCTAAGACACCGGGCAGCATTTTCCTCTTCTGGACAAAAGTCAACACCTGTGATCTCCATGGGGATGGGCTGGCATAACGGAGGAGGACATGGCCCGCTGGTCTGTGTTGGAGACTGTTAGCCTTTTCCCAAGCAATTTCCCTTCATTTCCCCCCTCAACATGGAAGATGGAGGTGAGCAGCAGCCTGCTTTTCAGATACTCACCCTGCCGATGATGGGCTTAGCAAACAGAGCCCTACCTGCTACTTCCACGTGTGGAGCAACGTACCTATGCTCTGCCAGGAGTCCTCTCTTTGGGATCCCTCTTTCCCACCACACAAGCTCTCCTGAACTGTGTTGAAAGGGGATGGAAAACCAGAATCTGTGCTGGAAAAGGTTTGGGGCTGAATTCCAAAGTGCCGATGGCTTGGAAATTCCTCTCAGGTGAAGCAACCAGAGTGGGGAAGATAACGTGTGAGGGGATGTCTTGGGCCAACCTCTCCACCAAGGGAAAGCCGGGCGGTGGGGATGGGAAGCATCATGAAGACCTTCGAAAATGAATTTGGCTCTGTTTTTGGAAACCTCAATTATTGGGAGGTTCAGAGCGACTGATCTTTCCCTAGGGGTGCTTCACGCCCACGCCGCCCCAAGGCCCCACCACCGCTCCACCCCTTCCCTGATGGCCCAGCCTTCACTTTACTTGTTCTCACTGCCCCACACCCTCAGGAGGCCCCAGCTCACCCTCCGCTCACCGGTCTAATCCCCTTCCTGAGCGGCATCCCCGTCCAGCGACTGTGGCTGGTGGTGGCTGGACACCCACAATGTTTTCCACAGTTGCTCCAGGGCTGGAGCACCCACAGAGTCGGCATCAAGGTCACGTTTAATCAGTGACCTAAAGAATGATGCACGAGAACCAGCGTCATTTGCTGCATTCCAGCCAAATACATTGTAGCTGGCAGACCAGACTTGCAAGCACGGTTGGCACTTGCTGCCTAGTTATCTGCTTCTGCAGTGAGCAAGCTCCAGCAACAAACAGAAAAGGGGAAGCATCTTGTAGGGTAAAAATTTCTGAGGAAGGCTATGAGAATCTGTTAAGAACCCCTATTCTAAATTTCCAGTCTGAAGCTGGCACACAAACATGGTACATGATGGTAACCCGCTCCCCCAGCCCGTGGAAGAAAGGTAGTCATAGAGCTAAGGACCCAGGATGAGAGACAGGACATGACACATTCAATAGTGCTGGGAACAAATACAGAATTGACAGGTACTCCTAGGGTACGTCTAGACTACAGGCTTTTGTCGACAGAAGTTTTGTCGACAGATACTGTCGACAAAACTTCTGTCGACAAAGAGCGTTTAGACTACATTCAGTTCTGTCGACAAAGCAAGCCTCTTTGTCGACATAACAGTGTGGACGCAAAGGACAGTGTAGATGCAATAATGCCTTCTATCGACAGAACTCTGTCAACAAAAGGCGTTATTCCTCGTAGAATGAGGTTTACCAGCGTCGACAAAACTGCTGAGTTTTGTCGACGTTATGTCGACATAACTCAAAGGCAGTGTGGACGCAGGTATAGTTTTGTCGACAAAAGTCCACTTTTGTCGACAAAACCCTGTAGTCTAGACACACCCCTAATGTCTCAGCTGTAATCACCAGATGGACCACATCCCTGCAAAGAATCCTTCCTGAAGTTGGCAGACACGTCGCCACTTAACACATAATTGATAACTGATGTCTGCTTTGTTTAAATACTTGTTGTAAGGTATGATGTAAGTTATGGGCGGAACACACTATGTAACCAGACTATTGCCCTTATTTTGCCTCAAAATTAGCACCTATCCAGGGGTCCAGGATCTTACCCCCCCCCACACACACACCCACAACTTGAACCACCCATTAAGCATCCTATATAATTAATTGTAATCTATGGTCTGGCGGTGTTCACTGAGCCTAGCAAGTGATGTGACACTCCGCCAGCGCTGTGTGTGTAATAAACTCTCCTGCTTGCTTCACGTACGGTATCTAGATTCTGTTCCTTCACTTCTCAGCTCAGACTAGGCTTCTTCTGTGTGGGGGAGGCGATGTATATTAACCCTGGTCTCTCAATTCCCTGGGAGAACTCCAAATACATCATCCTCACAGCACGAACTGTATCAGCTGCGCTGCAACATTCTTGCTGCAGAGGAATGGCATGAAACGATGCACCAGTATATTCAGCACATGCAGAACTTCCCAATGCACCAGCTCCCTCAGACTATGTCTAGACGACAGAGTTTTGGTATCCCAGAAAAACTCCGCCACGTCCAGGGAATGTGTCTGCTCTTCCGCTTTTTTTGGCAGAAGAGCAGACATGCTCTTTCAGAAGCCTTGTCTTCCTCATTCCACAAGAAAGAAGGGCTCTTCCGGAAGAGGGGATTTTTCTGAAATTTGGCCCAGTGTAGACGGGCCAAATTTCAGAAAAGCCTCTTCCAACAAAACTATCAGAAAAATGTATGCAAATTTCATTCTGCAATTTGCATACCTTTTTCCAAAAACACATTGTAGTCTAGATGTAGCCTCAGGTATGATCGCAGGCCCTGATCCTGCAGGAAGTGCCATGTACCCGGAGTCTGCACAGAGGGACTCCCAGCTGGTGTTGGGGTGTCCAACCAGTGTTCCCCATAAGCTGTGCACCTGTGCGGCTGCTCAGCAGAGATTCAAATGACATCCAACTGAGTAGCAGAGTGCCTACAGGTAGGCTTGTGTTTCTCCTGGTGGTGCATATCCACACACACATTGGTGCACATACAAAAAGTTGATTCCACACACAAATGGAACAAACCCCTCATGTGGCTGGAAAAGATTAGAGGGAATCATGGAGTTCATTGCAGGAGTGGGGCCAAAGGCAGTACTATGGGTTTGGTTTGAAAAAGAGGGAGAGTCGTGCTTCCTCTGAAATTGTTAATTGTTATGGAGATGGGCACAAGCAGTGACATGTGGATCGGGGGTTCCAGATTTCTAGCCTAGATAAAGTTCTGAGTCACATGGATCCAGGTTCAGGCTCATTTCTGCTTTTTTATGTGTTCTCCAGATTTGTCTGCTTCTGTGCAAACTAAAATTTCAGCCTCTCTCTGACATCTTCTGGATGTTTAGTCATCACCTCAGATGCAATGCGGCTAAGCCAGAGCTCTTCACATTCCCCCCAGCCCACTCTGCTGCCTCTCTAGCGATAACTGGGCATCCTCTTTGACTTGGATCTCTCTAGGTCCTCATAGCCAGGCCTTGTCTAAATCTCACCAATTCTTTCTGCATAATAACTTTAAAATACAGCCGTTCCTATTCCTCCCCTCGGGTAACACTCTTTCTATTCCTGCCCTCTCATAAAGCATCTCATCTTATCTCCCATCTTGATGACCTCAACACCCTTCCCTCTAGCCTTGAAAGTCATCTATCATATCCCTTTAGAGCAGGGGTTGACCATATCAGAGGCATTTTGCTAGGGTTAGTCCTTGGCGGGAAGCTGCTGCTTTATTCACCTGCACCTCCACCAGTATAGGTGCTTGCCATTCCCATTGGCCGCAGATTACTGTTCCCAGCCAATGGGAGCTATGGGAAGTGGTACAGACTGGGACGAACTCCCATTGGCTGGGAATGGCAGTCTGCAGCCAATGGGAGCTGCAAATGCCCGTACTGGCAGAGATGCAACTAAATATAGCTGCAGCGGCCTGCCAGGGGCTAACCCTCGCAAAGTGTATCCGGTCCATGGGCTAGTTATTGCCCACTAAGAGTAATACTGCCAAGATCACGTCCCTAGCCCGCTGCTCTGACCATGTCATCCTTCACTTTGAATCCCTCCTGTGACTCCCCCTTCTCTATGGCATCAGACAAACTGCTGGACTCACTTTCAGACCTGCATGACCTATCTCCACCCTACCTCCCCTCTGATACCCACTACTGAGATGTAGACTCCCACCTCCAATCTCCCCATGATGCCAGCCTCTGGTGCCCACTTGTTACATTTTCAAACAAGCAGCTTTCTGCCATACTGCCCCAAAGCCAGGGGAAGGAGCTGCATGCAAACATCCACAAAGCTAACATTCAAAACCCCCCGTAAAACTTCCCTATGCCAGGGTGTCTACTGGTGCATGCAGACAACTGCCTATCAGACCAAGCAATATTGTCTCCTTGCTTCCTTGTACTTTTCAAGCAGTCTGGATCCACCTGTAGTCTATTCTCTTATACTCAGGTCTACACTACATTGGAAGGTCAAAGTAAGATACACAACTCTAGCTACGTAAATTATGTAGCTGCAGTTGACGTGTCTTACATTGCGTTTCCGTGCCGTCCACACAGCTGATGGGAGCAAATGCTCACATTGGCTCCCCATACTCCTCATGAGAAGCAGGACCAGCACTGAGGGGGGTACCCTCTGAGTTTGATTTAGAGGGTCTATACTAGACCCTGGATGATCAACTGCAGCAGCATCGATCTTCCATGGAGTGCAGACATGCCTTCAGATTGTAAGCTTGTCTAGTCCAGGGACCGTCTTTTTATTCTGGTTTTATGCGCCTCGCCCAATGGGATCCTGGTCAATAATGGGAACTCCTAGATGAGACAATAATACAAATGATGATTAGTCAAATGTGCATGATAAGCGCAATTTATCACCTTGTCAGGGAAATGGTTTGTAGATAGATTATGCATACACCTTACGTGCTGTTAAATAATTATTTGCTTGGCAGGTCAGATAATGCCAAGATTCACATTCATTCAGTCTCTCTTAATAGAGGTTGCCCAATGCAATGTACGAAAGTACTGAATTTTATACAATGAGCATGTTTGTGTAGGCAGTCACTTCACTCTAACTCAGTATTAGGAAGTGTATGAAAAGGTACAAAAGTATTAAAATTAGATTCTATTCAGACTTCACATCCAATTTACCTATAACATACTCCATGGCTGAAGATATATTTTAGAATAAAGACCAATTGGAAGATACCAACAAAGGACTTTTGCAAAAGAGTTACTCTGCTGAAACTCCAGGATACGACTCGTTTCATGAGACAACTAATTCTTCTTATACTTTCCTCAGAGTTCAGCCGAATAAAATCATACGTCCAATTGGTAGCTTTCTTCAAAGCTGGAGTTACTTGGATGTTCCAATTTTATTAATTCTACACATTTCTCCAGTCACAATGATGCATTAGATGACACTTGCAAATGGTTACGGAGCTGATACAATATTAGATAAAAATTACAAGTGAGAGGCTATTTTACTGCTATTTATTTTCATCGCTCTCCTAAATGTCATTCCAGATTAGTCGATATTGGCTTTTCAGTCTTCTGAAAAGTTTTGTAATTCTTTGTTTCACAGGTTATGTATAGAAATCAATACTAGTTTGTAATTGGTTGAAACTGTGAAATGGCCAAGTTACTGCTAATGTATTCCTGAATTCTCTTCGCATTATATTCCCATTGACTCTCAGAATTCAAATACGAATTTTTTTTTTTTTAGTCAACCCATGTTATTTTACATCTGGAGGAAAAAATCTTTACTTCTATGTTCATTAAGAATTAAGAAAAGTAGCCATAACACAATGATTGGTCTGGTCCAGCTCCCAGTGAAGTCAATGTGAGTCTTTCCACTGATGTCAGTAGAAGTTGAATGGAAGTTTTTTCTAACTAGTGCCAATGAAATGCATACATATTGAGCCTGGGGGATATGGTCCAATTAGACTTATTTTGCTGTTTTAAAACTACTATTAAATTTGCCTTTTACTATCAGTTTAAATGTATGTCTGATCTTAATTTTTTTAAATACATCATCAGTAATTGTAATTCACAACTTAAAAATTTGGACACCTTTTGTTTCCCTCCTTGGACCAAGTTTTGCTGTGTCTGAAGAAAAAAGATTTTCTGTAGCTGTCCTTTCTGGGTCCACTAGTGGTTCAAAGGAAGAAAAGTAGGGCTTTCGAGAAAATAGGAATTCCATTGCATGAAACATTTCAAGATTTTGAAAGCTGAATGAGACTTTTTGAAATTTTCACAATCTCCCTATCCCCACACTAGAAGCCCTCCTGGTCCTGGCCTACACTCGGGAGTTATTTTGAAATAGCCTCCCTTATTCTGAAATAAGTGGAGCGTCCACACTACTAAACCCATTATTTCGAAATAGCTGGCTGCTTATTTTGAAATCTATACTCCTGCTTTCCTCTGGGAATAACGTGATATTATCAACCAATCAAACAATGAAGGTGCCAATGGTTCTAAATCGATGTAGATTCTGGTGTTAGTACTCTTCCTCTCTAATTGCTAATTAATGGTCTTTATCTGCTTCTTTTAACTATCCAGTTTTTAGGTGCTTATAGTTTTGCCTGTTACATACCAGCTCAGTTTTCCCTTTGATATTTATATATTCACTGCCTCCTTTTGTTCCTCCCCTCCTAATTTTTCCTTCCTCCCCACCCCCTGCCTTCTCATCTATTTATTTTGTTTCTGAACATACAACACTCAGGTCATCTGAAGTGGGCTGTGCCCACTGAAGCTCATGATCCCATCTACATGTTTTGTTAGTCTTTAAAGTGCTACCAGACTATTTGTTGATTTTTAAGTTTATCCTGTACAGACTAACTCGGCTACCCCTCTGAAATATTTCAAAATAGTTATTTCAAAATAGCGGTTGCGTGGATGTTCCACTGCTGCTATTTTGGAATAACGACTCCCCAGAGTAAGTTGAACTAATTACTCCCCAGGGTTTCCTGGGGCTCTCAGTCGAGGTAGCGCATCCACATTAACAGAGCCTGTCTCGGACTAATTTCGAGGCTCCCCCATAGTGGAAACACTCTATTTCAATTTTGTTATTTCAGGAGTTATTTCAAATTTTGTTATTTTGAAATCATTTCTTAAGCTACGTCTACATGGCACATTCTTGTGCAAGAAGATATGCAAATGAGGCACAGTGATGAATATTGCCGTGCCTCATTTGCATACCCAATGAGCCGCCATTTTGCTCAAGGGGCTTTTGCGCAAGAAGGAGCAGTGGAGACTGCTCCTTCTTGTGCAAAAACCTCCTCTTGCACAAGAGCCGTTCTGCTGCTTATTTTCAGGCAGAACGGCTCTTGCACAAGAAGTAGCGGTGTAGACAGCTCCTTCTTGTGCAAAAGCCCCTTGCGCAAAAATGGTGGCTCATTAGGTATGCAAATGAGGCACAGTGATATTCATTGCCATGCCTCATTTGCATATCTTCTAGTGCAAGAATGAGCAATGTAGACGTAGCCCTAGTGTAGACATGCCCCTAGTATAGTTCAGTTTTCATGTGCGAGATGAGAGCTCCAGGTTCAAATATCTGGTCTGGTTGGGTGTTAGGCCAAGAAATTGAACCTGAGGGCTCTCCCATCCTGGGCAACGTTTAGCTCCCAGGCCACAGAACCTGTCTCTCTGCCCCAAATAAGTAAATATTTATATAAAGTGGAAGCACTCCAATAGAGAACAATGGCACTCTATGGCATGGCTAGTAGGGCAGTAGGAAACCCAGGCTCCAGTTCCTCCCTTCAGTCCTCCAGAGTAGGGACTTGAGCTGGGGTTCCCACATCCCTGATGCCCTAGCCAGTGGGCTATTCGAAGAGGATGGTCTCCTTTGGCAGAAATCCACATCTGACCCTGAGAAATCTAGTTGTAAGCTTAACTCAGGAATAGTGTCCCCGACAAACAGTTCTTTGAGAACTTATTAAGACCTCCATTTTTCTCACATAGAAATCTACCGGAGCTTTGTCCTGGATGTCATATGTATGTCCTGATCCTGCTCTTACTGAAGAGTTCACCTGTTAGAAATAATACTTGCAAGCTGACTTATCTCAAATCTAGCTAGTTGGGCCAGCTCATGGCATGGGAGAGGGAGAAGGGAAAGCATTTAAAAAGAGCTTTGCTTGTGACTATGTGCAGTGTCCTATATTCTCAGAAATGTTTCTGGACTGAGACTACCATCTAGTGTTCTAGTGACAGACTGCCGCTTTGGATGGCAGCAGCACTGTAGCTTGATTACTATTGTCCCTGGATTGTTGCAATGACAAACAGGATGTGGAATATGTTTGGGCTCAGCGGAGGATACAAAACGCCATCTCTCTTGGGTTGCAGTCCAAGGGCAAAAGTCTGCTGGCCCTCTTAGATGTGGTGCAGCTGCCATCCCGATTTAAGAACAGCTGTTGTAGGCGTGGACCCAGTGTTCCAACAAGTTGCCATCTTTACCTCTCGTAGACAGTGCTACAGTGCCATGTTTTAAGACGGCTTTACATCACTGGCTGTTTGAAAAAAGTCTGCGTGGGTCAGGGCTGAAAGGTGGGGTGTTTCATTGCCGTTGTTTTCATTCCACATTGGAATAAATGAGACCGCTCTTTCACAACTATTTCTGTATGAAGAGAGACTTGAGTGGCATCTAAAATGTACTGCAGGCCAGCTTGTTTCCTGCAAACATGGCTGTTAGGAAGAAGTGATGCATTGCTGCACTACCCCGCACAGCATAAAGAGCCAAAAGTCCCACCCCTGCAGCCTCCTAGCTCCCAGGGAGTTGTGATTAACTGGTAACCTACGCCACCAGGAAATTGCTACCCTTGATGCACCAGATTAATGGTGCAGACCCAGTGCATAGCCCATTCCCTGCCTGCTACTTGGGATAAGAGGAGTGAGTAGATGTGTTGCAGGCCAAATCCCATGATCTTACTCCCTCATCTCACTGGCTACGTCTAGACTGGCATGATTTTCCAGAAATACTTTTAACGGAAAAGTTTTCCGTTAAAAGCATTTTCGGAAGAGCGTCTAGATTGGCAGGACTCTTTTCTGCAAAAGCACTTTTTGCGGAAAAGCGTCTGTGGCCAATCTAGACGCGCTTTGCGCAAAAAAGCCCCGATCCCATTTTCGCAATCGGGGCTTTTTTGCAGAAAACAAATCTGAGCTGTCTACCCTGGCCCTTTTGCGCAAAAGTTTTGCGCAAAAGGGACTTTTGCCCAAACGGGAGCAGCATAGTATTTCCGCAAAAAGCACTGATTTCTTACAGTAGGAAGTCAGTGCTTTTGGGGAAATTCAAGGGCCAGTGTAGACAGCTGGTAAGTTTTTCCAGAAAAGCGGCTGATTTTCCAGAAAAACTGGCCAGTCTAGTCAAAGCCAAAGGTGGAGAGCTAGCCCTGTATGAAAACAGAATCTCAAATAAGGAGAGAGACTCTAGCTTTAAAATCACTGCAAGTTATTACAGGAACAATCACGCAGATATATTATCTTCTTGGGAAAGAATTGTGATGGAGACAGGGCACCAAGTGTGTATTACTATTGACTTTTCAGGTCAGATGCAACTGAGATAAACAGGATGAAGTTTAATAAGGACAAATGCAAAGTGCTCCTCTTAGGAAGGAACAATTCGATTCACACATACGGAATGGGAAGTGACTGTCTAGGAAGGAGTACTGCTGAAAGGGATCTAGGGGGTCAGAGTGGACCACAACCGAAATATGTGTCAGCAGTGTAACATTGTTGCAAAGAAAGCAAACATGATTCTGGGAGGCATTAACAGGAATGTTGTGAGCAAGACACGAGAAGTCATTCTTCCGCTCTACTCTATGGTGATTATGCCTCAGTTGGAGTATTGTATCCAGTTCTGGCCACCACATTTCAAGAAATTTGTGGAGAAATTGGAGAAGGTCCAGAGAAGAGCAACAAGAATGATTAAAGGTCTAGAAAACATGAGCTACAAGGCAAGGCTGAAGGAATTGGGCTTGTTTAGTTTGGAAAAGATAACAGAAGGGACATGATAGCGGTTTTCACGTATCTAAAAGGGTGTCACAGGGAGGAGGGGGGAAAATTGTTCTACTTGGTCTCTGATAACAGGACAAGAAGCAATGAGCCTAAATTGCAGCAAGGGAGGTTTAGGTTGGACATTAGGAAAAACTTCCTAACTGTCAGGGTGGTTAAACACTGGAATAAATAGGGAGGTTGTGGAATCTCCATCTGTGGAGATATTTAAGAGCAGGTTAGACAGACATCTATCAGGAATGATATAGATAGTGCTTGGTCCTGCCATGAGGGCAGGGGACTGTACTGTGCTTGTGGTACTACCCACCTGCCTCTTTGAAGTCCTGCACAAACTCAGTTTGAAATGGACCCAGGGAGAAGGTATCAGTCAAGGGAGCTGACACTTTTCATTGTATACAGGCTGTCCCCGAGTTACGCGGATCCGACTTACGTCGGATCCGCAGTTACGAACGGGGATTTTCTCACCCCGGAGGACTGGAGCGGCGGGACGCCTGGTCCCGCCGCCTGCCTCCTCCGGGGCGAGAAAAGCTGCTCCCCGTCTCCCTGGTCTGCTGGGGGAGCCAGCAGACTAGGGAGATGGGGAGCAAAGCGGCGGAGGACCCGGGCCGGACCCGAGGCGCTTCCAGCTGATCTGGAAGTGCCGCGGGTCCGGCCCGGGTCCTCCGCGGCTTTGCTCAGCGTCTCCCTGGTCTGCAGATCAGGGACACGCTGAGCAAAGCTGCGGAGGACCCAGGCTGGACCGCGGCGCTGATCTGGAAGCGCCGCGGTCCGGCCCGGGTTCTCCGCTGCTTTGCTCCGCCTCTCCCTGGTCTGCTGGGGCGGGACGCAGCCAGTGCCCCCCACCCAGCAGACCAGGGAGACGTGGAGCAAAGCCCGGGGCCTGTGGTAGAGCAGGTAGGGCGCTGCCGGTTGGTCCCGCAGCACCGCTCCTTGGCGCTACTGGACCAGCCCGGCAGCACCCCAGCTGCTCTGCCCAAGGAGTCCTGATTCAGCCGCTGCTGATCAGTTTCAGGAGCGGCCGCGCTACTGGACCAACCCAGCAGCACCCGAGCTGCTCTGCCCCAGGCGTCCCCAAGTCAGCCGCTGCTGAAACTGACCAGCGGCTGACCACAGGAAGCCCGAGGCAGAGTTGCTCTGCCCCGGGCTTCCTGGAATCAGCTGCTGATCAGTTTCAGCAGCAGCTGACTTGGGGACGCCTGGGGTTCTTAAGTTGAATCTGTATGGGTATGTCTACACTACCCCACTAGTTCGAACTAGCGGGGTAATGTATGCATACCGAACTTGCTAATGAAGCCCGGGATTTGAATTTCCCGGGCTTCATTAGCATAAAGCCGGCGCCGCCATTTTTAAAAGCCGGCTAGTGCGAACCCCGTGCCGCGCGGCTACACGCGGCACGGGCTAGATAGTTCGAACTACGTAGCCATTCCGAACTATCTGTACTCCTCGTTCCAAATGTGTTCAAAAATGGAATCTGTCTTTATTGAACAAAACTGGGGGAGACTGGGAAAAGGAGGTGGGAGAGGGGAAGAGAGAGGCTGGGAGAGGGGAGGTCAACTAAAATGATCAGGGGTTGGGAACAGGTCCCATATGAAGAGAGGCTAAAGAGACTGGGACTTTTCAGCTTAGAAAAGAGGAGATGGAGGGGGGACAGGATAGAGGAGTTGGGTGGAGAGGGTGCATACAGAAAAGTTCTTCATTAGTTCCCATAAAGAAGGACTAGAGGACACCAAAGGAAAGGAATGGGTAGCAGGTTTCAAACTAGTAACAGAAAGTTGTTCTTCACAAAGCAAAGAGTCAACCTGTGGAACTCCTTGCTGCAGGAGGCTGTGAATGCTAAAACTAGAACAGAGTTTAAAGGGAAGTGAGATCAAGTCATGGAGGTTGGGTCCATGGAGTGCTATTAGCCAGGGGGTAGGAGTGGTGTCCCTGCCCAAGGTTTGTGGAAGGCTGGAGAGGGATGGCACGAGACAAATGGCTTGGTCACTGTCTTCGGTCCATCCCCTCCAGAGTCCCTAGGGCTGGCCGCTGTCGGCAGACAGGCTACTGGGCTAGATGGACCTTTGGTCTGACCCAGGACGGCCATTGTAAGCTCAGGGCTCAGGGTCGGGGGTCTCAGTGGACCACCTTGATTTTCATGCACACCTGCTCCTGGGTGGCCAGGCTGGCAGCTCTCCTGCCCTAGCCGGCCACTTTCCTGTGCCTAGTGCGGAGGTTGTGGACAAGGTCCACGATGTCCGCACTATCCCAGGCGGGTGCCCGCCTCTTGCGGTCCCAGGCAAGCTCCCGGGAGCCGCCAGCCTGGTCCCGGGAAGAGGGGGTGGGCTGGGGGACATCGGGTGGGTGGCTCGATCCGTGCCAGGTGCAGGGTCTGCTGGCTGGGTGCTGGCAGGCTTGCACCTGGCACGGGCACCGTAGCCAGCCCGTGCCCCTTTAAAGGGTCCGGGGCCGGGAGGGGGCAGACGAGTTTCCCTGGTGTTGGCCAAAGTGGCCACCAGGGAAACCTGGGGAGGGCTAGCCTCCCACTAGTTTGAATTAAGGGGCTACACACCCCTTAATTCGAACTAGCTAGTTCGAACTAGGCTTAATCCTCGTAAAATGAGGTTTTCCTAGTTCGAACTAAGCGCTCCGCTAGTTCGATTTAAATTCGAACTAGCGGAGCGCTACTGTAGCGCCTATCAAAGTTAGTTCGAACTAACGTCCATTAGTTCGAACTAACTTTGTAGTGTAGACATACCCTGAATGTAAGTGACCTGGCCAGAGGGCTGGGTCATGGAAGACAGAGGTGACCCACCCACAGAGGGACGCAACCCAAGGGCAGGCCTAGCAGTGCTGCACTGAGCTGCCCTGGGGCTGTGAGAGAATGACTGAGCCAGGGGCCGCGACACCGGGCTTTCCTCAGCTACTGTTCTGCTGACTATTAGTAGCCCGCTTGGCCTCGTGACTAGTCCTCCAGCCAGGTCACCCTTGAGTCTCTGCACTTTCAGGGTAATTCAGGGTCCAAAACCCCCAAGACTAGTCGCATACACACCAGTCATAGAATCATAGAATCCCAGGGCTGGAAGAGACTTCAGGAGTCATTGAGTCCAGCCCGAAACAGGACCAACCCCAACTCCATCATCCCAGCCAGGGCTTTGTCAAGCTGGGCCTTAAAAACCTCTAGGGATGGAGATTCCACCACCTGCCTAGGAAACCCATCCCAGTGCTTCATCACCTTCCTAGTGAAATAGTTTTTCCTACTATCCAATCTAGACCTCCCCCACTGAAACTTGAGACCATTGCTTCTTGTTCTGCCATCTGCCACTACTGAGAGCAGCCTCTCTCCATCCTCTTTTTTTGGAACCTCCTTTCAGGAAGCTGAAGGTTGCTATCAAATCCCCCCTCACTCTTCTCTTCTGCAGACTAAATAAGTCTAAATCCCTCAGCCTCTCCTCATAGGTCATGTGCTTCAGCTCCCTAATCCACCCTCCTACAGAAATAGTTTTTTCTACTATCCAACCTAGACCTTCCCCACTGTAACTTGAGACCATTGCTCCTTATTCTGCCATCCGTCACTACTGAGAACAGCCTCTCTCCATCCTCTTTGGAACCTCCCTTTGGGAAGTTGAAGGCTGCTATCAAATCCCCCCCCACTCTTCTCTTCTGCAGACTAAACAAACCCAAATCCCTCAGTCTCTCCTCATAAGTCATATGCTCCAGCCCCCTAATCATTTTGGTCACCCTCCACTGGATCCTCTCCAATGCATCCACATTCTTTCTATAGTGAAGGACCCTGGACTGGATGCAGTAGTCCAGATGTGGCCTCACCAATGCTGAATAAAGGGGAATAATCACTTCTCTACATCTGCTGGCTTTTTTTTTTTGGAAGACCGGCTCTTGAGCAAGAGGGGGCTTTTTGCACAAAGAGTGGCCGCTCATTAATTATGCAAATGAGGCTTGGCGATATTCCACTCTTAGCCTCATTTCCATATTTCTTGTGCAAAACAGTGCCGTGTGGACATACCTCCTTGTTCTGCCAACTTCACCACTGAGAACAGCCTCTCTCCATCCTTTTTGGAACCTCCCTTCAGTTCATTGAAGGCTGCTGTCAAATCCCCCCTCACACTTCTCTTCTTCAGACTAAATAAGCCCAAATCCCTCAGCCTTTCCTCATAGGTCAAGTTCTCTAGCCCCCTAATCATTGTGGTTGCCCTCTGCTGGACCCTCTCCAATGCATCCCCATCCTTTCTATAGTGGGGGACCCAGAATTGGACGCACTACTTCAGATGTGGTCTCACCAATGCTGAATAAAGGGGAATAATCACTTCTCTAAATCTGCTGGCAATGCTCCTCCTAATGCACCTAATATGCCATTAGCCTTCTTGGCTACAAGAGCACGCTGTTGACTCATATCCAGCTTCTCACCCACTGCAATCCCCAGGTCCTTTTCTGCTGAACTGCTACTTAGCCAGGCGGTCCCCAGCCTGTAACAATGCTTGGGCCTGGATGTGTGGTTCATAGTCCTTAACCTATTTCAGTCTGGAAGTCCACCCTTCTCCTTTTGAACTGAGGGAGAAGTAGGGGAACCCAGGCCCACCTTGTCCCTGGGGTCCAACCTAGGGATTCTATTTTAGGCACTTCCCCACTGCTCCTCTGGGCTTCTCCTGCACATCCTTGCCCGTCACCATCTTCTCCTAGCTCGAGAATGCCGATATTCCTGCAATGGATTGGTGGCTTCTCACAGCTTCTTCCCGACCAGTTACTGAGGATTTTCTGCAAAGCTGCTCCCAGCCTCTCCAGGTGCAGTTGGGCTGTGCTTCAAATAGTCCTTCTGGTGGCCCCAGTCCTCCTCCTGGGGCTGGGGCTGTGAGTCAGGTCTCTGTCTCTTTTCCCCAAGACAGGAGTTGCTCAGATGGACTTGCAACTTGGACCAGCTCTCGGGCCTCAGTTTGCTGCTCTTTCAACTGGCTCCTTGTAGACCAATTAGTCCCAACGTTCCAGGGGGTCAGCAAGACAGCCTCCTCCTCCTGGTGTCTCCTTCCTAGAAGCTAATGGGGAGAGGTCTAGCCACCTCCTGGGGATGGGCTCCTAATGGGAGCTTTTCCATTTCCAGGTTCCTCTTTCAAGGCTGGCAAACCACACAGATGTGGTGATGCTGAGCCCACAGCTGCTCCTTAACCCCTCCTTGCCTGGTGCGGGGATTGCACACCCCCTCACCGGGGCACTGGCTGATGAGTTGCTTTTGTGCATGTGATGCTGACTGTGGAGCAGAGCCCTATTACAGGGCTGACTCCCAATAGTGTTTTGTGTAGCGCAATGGGATTCTGATCCTGGCTGATCCAAGGCTACTAAAAAAACCAATACATTGCATGGGCCATGTTGTGCACCCCCTGCCGTGCCTTATGAAAATTGCCTTAGGAATAGTGATATGTATAACTCAAAAGTGCTTTATGTAAAACAGGCCATGTATCATATCCATTTTATAATTACAATCTGCCGGATCAGTATATCCTATTTTTGTGCATGTATCATTCTTATGCATGAAGTTAGAAATATAAAGTGTGGCTCTGTTTATCACTCTAAATGTGCGAATGAAGGCCATTATTGAAATACATTCTGAACCTGGTGTTTTTCCATGGGAAGCAGGGATGCCAAACAAAATATTCCTGCCCTAGGGGAAAGTGTATTTAAGCAATGAGATGCTATCAGCCCTTTGTCTTCAGCTGGCCTTTGAAACATCTTGACACACCCTGAGAGGATACTTGAAGAATTCTTAAAGGCTGGAGATCCAAGTCAGAGTAAAAGAATTTGATTCTGACTTGAAGCTTTTACCTGAAATAAGAACAGCTGTTTAGGGTAAGAATTTGCAAGTAACAAGTTTCTTAGTGGATTAGAATTACCTATGCATTTTCTATTCATTTTAATTCAGTCATTTACTTTGATCTGTCTGTTTCCACTTGCAACCACTTAAATCCTACTGTTTGTACTTAATACAAACTCTCTTGTTTATTATCAGGCCAAGTGTAAATAATTGTTACCTGGGCGGGAGCAACCAGTGTGCATATCTCTCTGTCATTGATAAAAGGAGCTTAATTTATCAGCTTTCCCTGTGTAACACTTTTAGACAGGGAAAGATGGATTTTTGGGGGGGTTTAGTCCCTTTTGGGGGGTTGATTTTCTGGGTGCTGAGCCCTAGAACTGAATCCTCCCAGCGCTGAAGTGGTTCAGTGTCTGCATAACTGTACAGGGCGGTGGTAACCCCAACTCTGTGCCTTATCTGGGAGGAAACAGTAGGCAGGGTAGTGGGGAGCCCCGGAGGGCAGGAAGGCAGCTGTCAGTGGCATAATCAGCACACTGGGGAACTGGGGACTTCGGTGATTATGTAACCTACACACCTAGTGTGGTTACCATGCAGTGGCACCTTGACAACAGCAACACTTAAGACCAAGAGACCTCTACAGCATGGGTTGGTAGCCAGCTGGTTTTTAGCTCAGAGGGTAGAGGCTCCTATAGTCAGCTCCAGAGGTCCCAAGTTCAAATTCACCCGGTGGTGGTTACAATTGCACCCCAACACAGTGGTGCCCCTCCCCATAGAAAAACAATAGGGGATTCCAGTAGCAGATGGCATGGTCACATGTCTTTCTAGGACCACCCACCATTTGGACTTCCAGGACAGATGAGGCTGTTTACCTGTTATTGAGCTGATCACTGAGTCATAAGTTTCTGGGGGCACCAATAACGACTTTCATTGTCCCATTTAGAACAATAAATAGACCCACACTTCACATTTCTAGCTTCATGCACAAGAATGATACATGCAGCAGACTGTAACTATAAAATGGATATGATACATGACCTGTTTTGCATAAAACATCTTTGAGTTATGCATATTCATATTGCTAAGCCAGTTCCCATAAGGCATAGGGGAAGCATTACACATGTATTATGTAAAGACATGTTCTGTGATACACAATTTTAATCTAATGATGCTTAATGAAAGACCCAGTATGGTTCTGTTGTGATTTCAATGGGAGAGTCTTGTTTTCTCATTCTACAGGAGATCGCAAAGAGAACAGCTATACGGTTTGGGGTGAGAATTAGCTTCAAGAGCAAAAGATCTAATTTCAACTCTAAATGCTGTGGTCTTCCTGCTTCTGGAAAATATAAGGGTCTCCTAGGGAGGGAAAAATCCTCCAAACACTACTCTGGTTTGCCACTAGATGAAGCTCATGCTGCATTCTAAATAACTCTGTGATGGATGCATCGTTTCTTCCAGCTTGTGTTTCCTGTTATAATATGAATTCTGATTCTCAGGCTGTAAGTGTGAGGAATAAAAGAATCTTTCTTAAATCCTCCCATCCTTCTGCCTACGATACCTCTCCTGAATTTCCACCACGCTCTATATGTGGCACTTGGCATGCCAAATCAGTCCCCTTCCCTCGTGCTAAAAATATATTCAAGTCTGATTTTTTTTTTCAGTGACCCTCCTCAGTGCTGATGGTGAGCGTGTTGGAAGGAAGCAAATAAAGTGGGATGGGGAATACATGACTTTTCAGCATTGAACTGCATGCAATAGTTTGCAATATGGTTCCTCTTATTCTTTTTCAGATAGGTTTAACACAGTTTGCAGCGTGTTGTATTGTTTAGAAATACTGGCTGTTGGGTCCAACAACGTCAGCTTAGGCAACAAAGTCTTCAAGGGACCTTAAGTGCAGGAAGGAAATCTTAGTGTAAGCTCTCTGTTACAGAGTGACTTCAACAGCGAGGCGCACCAGCAGGCCTTCTGGATCTCTCTACCCTCCATTTTATGGCCCCATATGTTTTTCAGGATGTAAATTTTGTCTAACAAAGCAGGATTAGGAGCTACAAGAAAATACATCTGTGGCAAGAATGAGAAGTAGAATCTGCGTCTGCTACATGTAAAGAGAGTGCTGTACCCTCTCTATCCGGCAGTGAGTTATTGAGAAGAAACAGAGGAGATCAAAGGCAGGCTGCTGTTGCATGGATTGAAAGCTGCAGCTGGAGGTAGATGTCAGGGAGGGAGAATGGCCCGAGCCCTAAGAGTAGGGCTGCTGTGGACTTTGGGAGATGATTGGTTAAAACATCTGCCCTGGTGTGTTTGGAATTTGTGGCTGTGAACAGGCAACACAAGTCAGCGCTCAGTAGAGGGGAGCATTTGGGAGCAGATAACATTTCCCAGCCAAGTGCAAAAGGCAGGCTGGCTCGCAAGGGCTACAAAGCAGAGCTGCACATCTTGGGAAAATGCAAGCGACGTCCAAGTCCAACTCTTGCCCCATCACAACCTGCCCCTTTCTGGACACCTGTCGTGTTCAACACCAGCATCCGTGGGTCGCTAGCACAGTCGTTTTAACCCCGCTCAAGCCTCTTCCCGGTGCATATCATGCAATCCCAGCTTCTTCTCCCTCACTCCTCTGTTTTGGGGGCTTTGCAGAGCTCTTCAAAAACCACCTCGAGGGAGGAGTCTATGGGAAGCGCATTGGGAATGAGCTACTGGGACTCGCGAGGGGAGCCGGCTCCAGGCTGGGAAGGGAGTCCCGTCAGTTCTTACTTGCTCCCCACTCTGATTGCTCTCTCCTCCACCTTCTCTGTCTGCATGTGAGTTTATACAGCCAGGATGGAGCCCCCCTAAAAGGTCAGTTGTGGGGGTGCTCGCCTCCTTTCCCTCCCAGGCCCATCACCAGTGATTTACTCTGCCTCCAGCTTCTGGGCTTGGAACCCCCCTAAACTTGTATGTAACCAGATGGAAGACAGCGATAGTGTTAAGCAACCCCATGACTAACTCCCAGATACAGCCTGTTTTTATAAGGGCCAAGCCAGACCTCATGACCACTGTCTAGCCCCCTGACCTGCTCCCTCTCTTCTCAGGAACCAACCGATGACCCTTCAAATTCAACTACCCCAGGGCAGCCTGGATGGAGCTTACACACAGGCATCCAAGCCTCCGAGGCTCTGGGTACACCTGCACTAGAGCTGCAGGTATAAGGCGCCGCTCTGGCAGATGGACACAGACGAGCTTTGATGCAGCTAGCGAGGTAAGAATAGCCGCATAGACATAGGGGCGCAGGTGGTGGGCCACACTGGGTTACACTGCTTGGGAGCCTCGGCAGGAATTGGGCACTGCTCTGCCGTCGCTATGCTTCTCTTCTCAGCACACATATACACGTGTCCAAACCGCAATGTACACCTCTGGCTCAGGACAGATGTATCCTGTGTGCACCCAGCGACCTATGTTCTGCTTTGTCTTTGCCCCACAGCATACTCCGTCGTACCATTTTGAGTTAACATTGTCCTCTCTCCACACCCCCACACCAAGATTTCTTTCAGCCCCACACGCTCTGAATTGGTAGAAACCTATGGACAGCCCTGGCCACACAGGTCTAGAAAGGGGAAACAAGACCCTATGCTTTTTGCTCCTTGAGCCCCCTAGCCCAGCAGTGAAGTCACTGAACAGAACCCCGCTGTGTTCAGCAAGAGATAAGCAACCTGTCTTTGTTCCACAGTGTGCTCTCCAAACATCTCCTGCAACATAAACACAATCTTGCTGCTTGCTTGCACTCCGCTGCTATGGTGATGGCAGGCAGCAAAATGCCCTAAAATAGACCGATTTTTCTAAGTTTCCTAGGGGTGCTTATTATGAAGGAGGGTTTGAAAAATGTCTTGTGGGAAATTCTGGTTGATCAAGGTAGATTTTTGTCCGGGACAGAGAGTCAAAATATCAAACATTCTCAGGGAAGGAAAAGTGCTGACAAAATTCGATCTGGGAATTGAAACATTTCACCGTTTTCCATCTCAAGAGAGAGGTTGCTTCTTGAAAGGGCTATTGAATGCATGGCTGAGGTGATATCATTTTTGGGGCCAAGTTCTGTGGGTGAGAGATACTCTTTTGAGCTGCACAGAGCTCTTCTAGAGTCTGGTATTCAGGCAGGCCCACCGACAGGGAGGACAAAGGGGACAGCTGCCCCAGCGCCCAGTGCTTTAGAAGGGGCTGGGGTTCCTGGCCATCACCACCATCTCTTGGGGGGCTGACATGCTCCTAGTAGGGGCAAGGCCTCGGGAGGAAGGGGCGGGACTGGAGGCAGCCAGCCCTCAGCACCACCCAGAGTACACTGGCTGGCCCTTCCTCCCCCCAGCTCTGAGAGCCATGGTATGTTCTGGTGGCAATTTAAAGGGCCCACAACCCTGGTCACTGCCACTCCTGCAGTAGCAGCGGTGACAGCTGGGAACCCCAGGCCCTTTTGCATCCCCTTTTCCTGCCTGTCAATGGGCCTGTCACCACTATGGCATAAATGTCAGTGGCTGGAGCCCTGGACTCTTTCAAATTGCCATTGGAGCCCTGGATTGCATGCTCCGTGCCATGCTGAAGGGCTACCTGGGGGAAACTAGCCTCTAGCCCCGCCCCTTCCACCTGAGGCTCCGCCCATTCTGGGGGGCTGGAGTTAGCCCCCCACCCACACCTTGTCCAAGGCCCAGCAAAGTCTGTCAGCCACCCTGGATTGAAGGAGTCACAGTGAAGCACAGCAGTGTTTGTAAGATTGGGCTGTATCTGGGAGCAAGTGGAAGAAGGATCGATTCATGCGATTTTTTATGTTTCATCTGATTAAATAAAAGTTTAGCAGGTCTCCAAACCCCACAGGCACAACCAGCCTGGCCGATGCCTTTCCAAGGGCTGAGTGATGCCAGGGCTGGTTGAGCCGGTGATGCCCAACTTGCACTTCACTTCCTCCATAACATGTACATTAGTTTTTGAAGACGTGACTTATTCTCTCATCCCCATTCCCCATGGGATTAAGTGTATGTCATTCCCTCACCTCCCACTCCCTTTGCTGGCTTTGGAGTGTGGGCAGAAGAAGGGAGAGGACCACATGATGAACCTGGGTTTCTGCATGAGGGTCACCAAAACATGGCTCACCTTGAAGGGGACCTTCATTTTTTTCTGAAAATGGTGCTGAGGCTCTTAGCGCTTGACAACAAAATTCACCTCAGGGCAGAGAACTGGCACAAGGCCGGCAGGCCACTTCAGCCTTCTTGACTGAGCTCTTCTGAAAGTTTGGGCCTGTGTAGGGATGTGTGTGACTAGTCAACTATCTGATAAGCAAAAGCTTATCGGGTAGTCGAGAGACTAATCAACTAGTCGCTCCCCCCCACTTGCTGCCTCTATCAGGGAGAGCAGGAGCTGGTGCTGGGAGGAGCTGGCTTAAAAACCAATTCCCCCCAGCACCATCTTCTCAGGGGGGAGGGCAGTGGTTGGGACCAAGCACAAGCTGGGAATCAGCTGATTCCCAGCTCGTGCCTAGTCCCAGATGTGCCTCTTCTTTTGAAATGTATTAAGAGCCAGCAGGTGTCCTGGCTCGCACTGGGTCCCCCCTATTGCGCTTTTGCCTTTTCAGTGGATTAAAGGCAGAACTGCAGTGGGGGGGAGCAGTGCTTAGACCAGGGGTGGGGAACCATTTTGGGTCAGGGGCTGCACAGAAGAGAGAAGCAAAAAACAACAACCCACCTTTACTGATGTGAGCCCCGACTAAGAAGGAGAAAGACACGTCCCATGGTCTCCTTGCACACCAGAGCCTGGGAGGGGCCAGGCTAGTAGATGTTGTGTGCTCCAGCCCCATAGCGGGATGACACAGGGGGAGGGAGGCTGAAGCACCAGCAGGGGATCCCCAGTGGTGGGGGTGGAGCCTGAGCCTCGGGGGCCAGATCCAGGGCAGCTAGGGCCCACATTCAGCTCCTGGGTCTTAAGTTCCCTACCCCAGCCTAGACCATGGGTGGTGGGTATAATTGGCCAAGACAGGCTAGGCTAAGTCTTCTCTGACACGGACACTGCCAGCCTGCCCCGGAACACCTGAGCCATAGTAGCCCTGATTTGCCTTCCCTGGCCTGCCCCCTCAGAGTCCTGATGGCTCATTACATCCCTCCTCCCTTCCACTCCTCTCTGCCCTGCTCCCTCCCCCAGGCAGAAGAGGCAGGACACAAAACCAGTCACACCCAGGGAATCATCACTCACCAGCCATGGCCTTGTAGACTATTGTACTGGCTCTCTATGCAGGAGTGAATTTCAACCTGATGGGATTATTATTGTTTAAGCGTTGTAATTCCTCCCAAATACTTGATGTCGACAATTGAGTCAAAAAACAATCAGAAGGCGTATAAACAGATGTGACACTAGATGTTATTGGCAGCATCTGTACACATTTCCATAGAGAAACGCCCATAGTGTTAGGCCTGCCGCTTTAGTACCTTTATTTTTATTTGAAGACAGTGTGGTGCTCATATTAAACAACTACCTCTTGGGTGGAACAGCGGGGAACCTACTTTATTAGCTTTAAAAAAAAAAGAAACCTGAAATAATCTCTTCATCATGCAGTAGATGATAAAAAATTGCTCGGCCCTGCTGTGAAGGGAACATTAAGTAATGCTTGCAATTTGTAATATTCCTTTGAAGTTCTGCTTTTGTGCTGAAAAGGGGCTTATCCCTATAAAAGGCTTTTAAATGTCAGCTACACACACACATACACTGTCATTCTCTGCAGCTCCTTTCCGTGACATAAGCTTCAATTGGTCACCATGGCAACCCTTGGCTGTCCAGCCTGTCCACTTCTTTATTAATGGCACCAGGAAACAGGTATGAAGTAAATCAAGAAATCAGATGTACTCCAGTCTTCTTCCCCACAATAGCCATTGATTTTATCCGCATGGGTCTAGTTTTTCCATGAATTTCCTTAGTTTAAACTACAATTGGATCTCAACCAAACAGTGTATTCAAACACTGAACTTCACTATATGTTCTGCTCCACATCCCACAGGTGTGTCTTGGGCCCATTTTCTGTCTGTAGAAATGTGTTCCGAGCAAAGAATTAGCATGCAAAGTGCCAGACGCTTTTAAAATGACTTATGGAACCGATCGGGCTAGCTGGCCTTCGTTACAGTCTCTACTTTGCATTATGGTGAGCAGTCATGAACCTAGAGGTCGATTGCTAGACACTGAGGGAAGAGAGAAGGAGCAGACCCGCTACCTCCCCTCTGCTTTTTCTTGGGACTTGTTTAAATAATTGTTGAATTCAGCTAATGGCTTAATCGTTTAGGATGTGTCTAGACTACATGGCTCCGTTGACGGAGCCATGTAAATTAGTGTATTTGGCATAGTCAAAGAAGCGGGGATTTAAATAATCCCTGTTTCATTAAAATAAACATGGCCGCCGTGCTGTGCCGATGATCAGCTGATCTGGCACAGCGTGGCAGTCTAGACGCGGATCTGTTAGCTGGGGAAGCCTTTGCCGATGGATCTCTTATGCCTTGTGAAACAAGGTTTACAGGATTGGTTGGCAAAGGCTTTCCCAGACGACAGATCCCGTGTCTAGACTGCCGTGCTGTGCCGGATCAGCTGATCGTTGGCACAGCGCGGGGGCCACGCCCTACCACTAGGGGGCCACATGGAAAAAACGGAACATTAGGTAAATTATGTACCTTTTTTCCAATTAACAGCAGCTATGAGGGGGCCACAGAGGTAAACGAGGCTCAGAAGGTGGCCATGAGCAAAAAAAGGTTGAGAAACACTGGTCTAGACACACCCTTACTGAGGGATGCTTCTACACACACACACACACACACACACACACACACAGAGTCATGGGCAGTGAGAAGGTAGTGCTGGGGGAGGCAAGGTCCCCATCCCCGTTCCCATCCCCAGCCCTGACCTTCTGCCCAGGCTTTGCCCCCGGGAGCCAAGCCACCCCTCCTGAGCACCACAGGGAGGTGTGTCATCTCAGCCCCCCAAAGCACCATCAGGAGGGAGGAGGGAGGAGGGTGTGCAGCCCCACCCTCCCTGGCCCTGGAGCATGGGAAGGGCGGGCATTGGGGGCAGCAACACTTGCCCCTCCCGCATATGCCTACTGAAGGAATGCAGGGGGCAGAGTGTGGGTGGGGCCATGCCTAGTGGTTTGAGAAGGCAATGCCTTCCCCTGCCTGATACCCGCCACCCCTGCATATGGTGTTAAGTGCATATTGTGCAGGTTAGAAATTACTTTTAGACCAGCAAGCCAAATTTTTGAGCTCATTCAGAGTAAAAGTTGGAGTTGAGTGATGTGAAGTTAGTCAAGATTTCCAGGAACCCAGCTGTAGTCAACCAAAAGTCAGTGTAAGTAGACTTAGACACAAACTCTCTCTCTCTCTCTCTCTCTCACACACACACACACACACACCCTCACAAAAAGGAGGGCTCGTGATCTTGACCATCAGAATAACATGGCATGCCTCGTGGGAGACTACCTGTCTCCTACCACTAGGCCCCATGGACATTGTACCTGGGTAAGGCTCCCTCATTCCACCCTGAGGATGTCCTCTTTGGGTATTATTGCTTAGTCATTGTGGTTTCAAATATTTATACAAGTGTTAAGGGATCATGAGTATTGCAACTGCGCACATCAGGATTTCCAGCTGTGTAATAATTTGAATAATAACATAAGAACGGCCATTCTGGTTCAGACCAAAGGTCCATCTAGCCCAGTATCTTATCTTCCAGCAGTGGACAATGCCAGATAGACCAGAGGGAATGAACAGAACAGGGAATCATCAAGTGATCCCTCTCCTGTCATCCATTTCTAGCCTCAGACAAACAGAGGCTAGGGACACGTTCCTACTCATCCCAGCTAATAGCCATTGGTGGACCTAACCTCCATGAATCTATCTAGTTCTTTCTTGAACCCTGTTAAAGTCCTGGGCTGCATCTACACTGGCACGATCTTGCGCAAAAGCACCCGCTCTTGCGCAAAAACTTGCTGCCTGTCTACACTGGCCGTGTGTTCTTGCACAAATTAACTGACGTTCTAATGTATGAAATCAGGGCTTTTTGCACCAGAACTCTGATGCTCCCGCTCAGGAATAAGCCCTTTTGCGCAACTGTTCTTGCGCAAGAGGCCAGTGTAGACAGGCAACATGAATTTCTTGCGCAAGAAAGCCCTATGGTTAAAATGGCCATCAGAGTTTCCTTGCGCAAAAGTGTGTCTACACTGGCAAGGATGCTCCTGCGCAAAAGCACATCTCTTGTGCAAAAGCACATGCCAGTGTAGACACTCTCTTGCACAACGACTTTAACGCAAGACCTCTTGCACTAAAGAGTTTTTGCACAAGATCACGCCAGTGTAGACATAGCCCTGGTCTTCACAACCTCCTCTGGCAACCAGGCCTGATCTTGGGACAAAACCCAGAGATTTTAACCGTTTTCTAAGTATTTACTAAAGTTGGGAGTCTCATTTTCTGGGAGCCCAATGTCATACTCATTGGTCTTGGTTTTCAGAAGCGATAAATGCTCCTTGCTACGTCTGATGTCAATGGAAGCTATGTGTCGATGGGCACTTCTGAAAGTTTAGTCCAAGCGTCTGCAGGTCAGCCCCCAAAAGCAAAACACCCCAAATCAGAGGAGATTCTTGAAACTTCACTGACCTGCCCAAGGCACTAAGGGAAGTCCTTGGCAGGATGGGTCTCCTCAGTGGCAGTGCAGTGCTCTCATCTCAGGATCATCCCTCCTGCCCTCTTTAACATGAAAACTTGGTTAGTTTTGCTTCACAGCAGTGAAAAACATCAGAGAAAAAAAAATAGATGCAGATGTCGTTAGACAATTTCTCAGGCTCCTGCAGCTTCAAAGAGCTTTTGATTTCATTGGTTTAAAAAAAAATTGGATGCCTCACGTGGGCAAAACTCCCATTGAGTGTTATTCCTCATAAGCCAGATTAAAAACCTTTGTAACTGGCTGGGGGGAGGGGAGGGATGTGTTTTTTGTTGTTGTTTTTTTCATTCTTAACATGCTTCATTAGGAACATATTTCTCCTTTCGATGTATGCCTGCAATCACCGTTAAAGCTAATGGAAGTTGGATATACTCACAAGAAAGGAATCATACCCCCCAAGAAGAAAAGTACAGACGCCAGAGCATTGCAGTCTATTGTGGCAATAATTCAACACCCTGCTAAGCCCTTAATGAAGGCATCTGCATAGCTCCTGCAAAGAGTGAACAAGGTGATGTGAGTGCATAGAACCAGCCGCTCTACATGTTTGTCTTGATATGTCTACCTGATCCTGTTTAATGACTTCCAGCAGCCCACCAAGGAACTACACAGGCTGTGTGGGAGTCCAGAGTCTTTGGAATTTAGGGGTATCTCCCATCTGAGTCACTTGGCTGCTACTTCTGCTCTTTCTCCTTTGAGCAGCTTTTCTGACCTTTTATGTTAAGGTTTCATTGGCAGAGAGCCAGTGCAGCAACACCCCTGCCTGCATGAATCAAGGCTGTAGGATTTGGCCTCTTGCTATTAGTGGAAAGGTTCGGGTCATGTAGAACACGGAGGCATGCCGGTCTCTAAAGAGTGGAGAGTTCTGGAAAAACTCAGAAGCCATAAACCTATCACATCCTTGAACATTTTTCTCATAAAGGAATTATTTAGACCTGCTGTTACAATGTGCATTTCCATAGCAATTCTGAGTACTCCCCCGCCTTTAAGAGATGAGTATGTTCCTCCTCTGAAATTCCCCTGCTTGAAGGGAACAAGCAAACGATAGCATCCTAAAAGCTCCATCATGCCACCCCTATTGACACACACGGCCTGAATCCAAAGTTGTGGGAATCTTTCCATTGACTTCAATGGGCTCTAGATCCAGTCCATAGTTCTACATACAGCCCCAATGAAAGCCATATGCATGAATAAAAGTTGCAGTCTACATCTAGACTACATCCCTTTTTCGTAAAAGGGATGTAAATTAGACGTATCGCAAATGCTAATGAAGCGGGGATTTAAATCTCATATTTCATAGAAGGAGAAGGGATCTTTCGGAAAAGGCTTTATTTTCCACAAGATCAGCGTCTAGACTGGCACTTTTTTCCGAAAAGCGGCAGCCATTTTTATGCTAATGAAGCAGGGGAGATTTAAATCCCCGCTTCATTAGCAATTGCGATACGTCTTATTTACATCCCTTTTACGAAAAAGGGATGTAGTCTAGACGTAGCCGCAGGGTATGGCTTTGGGGTTTTTTTTTTTTTTTTTTTTTTTCAATTCCTGCTTTTCTGTCCTGGTAAAACAGGGAGATTTCACAACTCACTTAAGCCTGGACTTCTTTCAAAGTCATACAAAAAGATATTTCTGCAAGGTCACCTTCAAAGAGTGAATTTTATTTGCTTTGTGATTAGGCCTGGAAGGTTATTTTTTATCAATAAATGCCAGTCTAGACATTAATTTCAGCGTCCACCCATAAACTGACAGGCTGTCTCTAGATTGGCCAGTTTTTCTGGAAAATCAGCCGCTTTTCCGGAAAAACTTGCCAGCTGTCTACACTGGCCACTTGAATTTCTGCAAAAGCACTGACTTCCTACTGTAAGAAATCAGTGCTTTTTGCAGAAATACTATGCTGCTCCCGTTCGGGCAAAAGTCCCTTTTGCGCAAAACTTTTGCGCAAAAGGGCCAGTATAGACAGCTGAGATTTGTTTTGCACAAAAAAGCCCGTCTAGATTGGCCACGGACGCTTTTCCACAAAAAGTGCTTTTGCGGAAAAGTGTCCGTGACAATCTAGACGCTCTTTTCCACAAATGCTTTTAACGGAAAACTTTTCCGTTAAAAGCATTTGCGGAAAATCATTCCAGTCTAGACGTAGCCACAATGTTTCCACCGATGATCATCCAAATCATCGTTTTAAGAGTAGGTTAGATAAATGTCTATCAGGGATGGTCTAGACAGTATTTGATCCTGCCATGAGGGCAGGGGACTGGACTCAATGACCTCTTGAGGTCCCTTCCAGTCCTAGTATTCTATGATTCTATGAAATGTAGAGCTAGGCAAAGCAAGCAAATGGCTGTTTAAGAACTTCTTAGAGTTTGATTTTAAGGATATCATTGCGCATATTTTGCCATGTGACATTGACAATAAAGCTGTGCTTTATAAAGTTTTATCTTTTTGAATCACAACATCAACAGTCATTAAATGTAAATTGTCTGACACCCTTGTTGTCTGACTCCCTTACATAATTTTCAGCAACTGTGAAAACTGAAATGGATAACAATGGAAGAAATACTTTTAAACGAACTGATATTATTGGTCAAAATTATAAAAAAAATATATTTTTCCAAGCCTATTTGTGTGACGAGTCCTATCAAAATGAAGTTGGTTTCTTTCTTTCACTCTCCTTTTTAGAGCTTTGGAGACCGCTTCGGCTCTTTCCTGAAAAAGCTTGAGTACAGGAAAAATGTCTTTCCATGGAAAATATTGCTAGCTTTGAAACAGCAGTAGTAAGCCTCTACTCCTGTTTAAAATGGATTAAGGTAGAGTTCCTTTATACTTAATTTTGCTAGGGGAAAGTAAACCTAGCTGAAGCGGTGAGGAGTCCTGTGGCACCTTATAGACCAGGCATGTCCAAAGTCCGGCCCGCGGGCCAATTGCGGCCCGTGTTCTGGTTTAATACGGCCCCCCAGGTAATTTGGCAATATCTATCTTTTATGGCCCCCAACGAATCCATATGTATTGAGATGAATACATTGTAAAATCTCAGTTAATGTCAGTTGGTCTAAATCAGTTATAAATATATTTGGACACAACATGTATACTTGATGTTATGTTCCTGTTCATATTTTTTTTAACTTAAAAGTTGACAGACAACCTTTATTACCAATAATATTTAATGTACTTTACAATGTTCCTGACATATATTTCAGCTTCCTGGATTTTTTTTTCATCTGGCCTTCAGATATGAAAGGCAGAGTGATTTAACACCTGTTTAGATTTGTCATCCATGTGACGAAATGAAAAGTATGCCATTTGCAATAAACTTTGCATAAAATAGTTAATTTGCATTTAATTTTAATGGTTCAAAGAATGTCAGGCAAAATGGTCGGCCCTCACGCATGTTCACTTCATCAAATCTGGCCCTCTTTGAAAAAAGTTTGGACACCCCTGTTATAGACTAACCGGAAGTGTTGGAGCATAAGCTTTCGTGGGCAAAGACCCACTTCGTCAGATGCATGTAGAGAAATTTCCAGAGGCAGGTATAAATATGCAGGCCAGAATACCTGCCTCTGGAAATTTCCACTACATGCATCTGATGAAGTGGGTCTTTGCCCACGAAAGCTTATGCTCCAACACTTCGGTTAGTCTATAAGGTGCCACAGGACTCCTTGCCGCTTTTGCAGATTCAGACTAACACGGCTACCCCTCTGATATTAAACCTAGCTGGTAAGGTTCTTAAGTCTGGGAGAAAGCAAGTTAGTTTAGCAGCTCTCTCTGAAGTACTGTATTTCTCCACTGACAGATTATACCTAAGGTTAGTTATATGTTAACCATTGATTATTTTTAAGTGCAGCCCCTGGTTTAGAAGCACGGACTGCTGCGGAAGTCATGGATGTCCTGGAAAGTCACAGAATCAGTTAGTTCTGCGGCCTCTGTGAAGATTCATGGACTTAACTATACCTGGTGATATTTTAAATGTCAATATTGTCATGCTCAGACTCATTATTCTAATGAATATAGTCAGACCTGGGCTACGTCTACACTGGCATGATTTTCCGAAAATGCTTTTAACGGAAAAGTTTTCCGTTAAAAGAATTTTCGGAAAAGCATGTCTAGATTGGCAGGATGCTTTTCCGCAAAAGCACTTTATGCGGAAAAGTGTCTGATGCCAATCTAGACCCGGTTTTCCACAAAAAAGCCCCAATTGCCATTTTTGCGATCGGGGCTTTTTTGCGGAAAACACTACTGTGCTGTCTACACTGGCCCTTTTGCGCAAAAGTCTTTCGGAAAAAGACTTTTGCCCAAACGGGAGCAGCATAGTATTTCTGGAAAAGCACTGACGATCTTACATGAGATCGTCAGTGCTTTTCCGGAAATTCAAGCGGCCAGTGTAGACAGCTGGCAAGTTTTTCTGCAAAATCAGATGATTTTGCGGAAAAACTTGCCAGTCTAGACACAGCCCTGGTGTATAGTCAACTCTTGTCTCTTCGCAGTGGCAGTAAATCGATGTACACGGTGCTGTTGTAAGTAGCCTGGGTGTTGTTGCTTGTGTGTTAGTCGCAGGATATGAGAAGGGCCAGGTAGGTGAGGACCAATCTTTTATTGGACCGATTTCTCTTGGTAAGAGAGACAGAGTTAGAAGCATAAGTAAATCTATTCTTCAGACTTGGGAATCACAGAACAGGTCTCCCTTACATTTCTTGTTGCAATCTACTGCTGTGGTGGGAACCCAGTAAGGAATCCAGAGAAGACTCATAAGAACACAGCGAAAGGGCAGAGATTATTCTAAAAAGGAGTCACAAGAAGGAGGGAGAACAATTGTTCTCCTTAACCTCTGAGGATAGGACAGTAAGCAATGGGATTAAATGGTAGCAAGGGGAGGTTTAGGTTGGACATTAGGAAAAACTTCCTACGTGTCAGGGTGGTTAAATACTGGAGTAAATTACCTGGGGAGATTGTGGAATTTCTATCCCTGGAGATATTTAAGAGCAGTTTAGACAGACATTTATCAGGGATGAGCTAGATGGTGCTTGGTCCTGCCATGAGGGGACATGACCTCTCGAAATCCCTTCCAGTGCTCGTGTTCTATGAGTCTATGATTCTGCTCCAGCATGTTTGCATTGGCATCTGCCACTTTCAGAGAGAGGTGCAAAGAGACCAAAGCAAAAGTGCCCAATAAACAGTGCCAAATAAGTTGACAGAGACCAAAACAAGCTCTGCAACATTTTCAGAAAACCCAATCAGATAATGTAATTTCCCTTTCTCTGTTGGGAAAGCTCTGGGGACAGAAATAAGCGCCAAGATGAAATGAGAAAGAAGCACGTTGTTCAATCAGCGTATTGATGCATTAACAAATCACTCATGGAGCCCCCAGTTGAAAGTACTCTGGGCTCAATAAGTACATTTGATATTCAAAGTTGAAAACGTCAGTTCCAGGTATCCAGTCTTCAGCCATCAGACCAGTCTACTCTTGTAGATAGCAGTGTTCCAAGCTGGGCTTAAAGGGGCTGATTCTCCACTCTCATTGGTTTTATACCAGTGTAATTTAAGTTCAGTGGCCTTATTCCAGATGTACATTGGTTTGAACATCACATTGTCTTTACCAGGGTGCTAAATGGGCACCACTGCCATCAATGCAGAAATGTTGAATTTGTGAGTCTAGAGACGACACGTTAAATTGATGGGGGAATCTTCTCCCATCAATTTCCATACTCTCTCAATGAGAGGTGGAAGCTATATCGATGGGAGAGCATCTCCCATTGACACAGTGTGGCGTAGGCACAGCTTTAAATTAGTGTAACGTAACTAGTGTAACTTTGAATGACTTACAGCCTTCATCTAGACAAGACCGTAGTGAACTTGATTGACGGAGTTACTCATCGGAATATAAGACCATCCATATTATGTCAGACCAAAGGTCCAACTAGCCCAGTATCCTGTCTTCTGACAGTGGCCAATGCAAAGTGCCCAGAGGAAATTAACAGAACAGGTAATCGTCAAGTGATCCCTTCCCTGTCACCCATTCCCAGATTCTAGCCAGCAGAGGCTAGGGGTATCATCCCTGCCCAAGTGCCTAAGTGATTTCGGGACCTTTATCTCTGCAGGCCAAAACCTGTTCTGAACACAGTGTATGGGAGTTTTGCCCTTCAACAGGACTGAGCCCCAGCTTAGCAACACAGTGATGCAGTTCCACAGGTGCTCTTTTCACTCCAATTCATCTGATGAAGTGGGTTTTATCCATGAAAACGCACGACCTAATAAATCTGTTAGAATCTAAAGTGCCACAGGACTGCTCGATGTTCCTTCTCACAGTTAAGGTTCTATCTTGAGCGGGCAGCGTGACAGTTTCAGATTCTCCCACTGTTCGAGTGAGCAAAGTAAAACCATGAGGTGACAATTTTAGCATTTGCAGAGAAAATTACAGGTGAGCCATTTTTCACTCTGAGAGCAATTTCTCACAAGTGTAGTTTAATGTGCCTGCCTGCCAGTTTTCCTTCTGTGCAGTACAGAACAGGTGCGAACAATGAGCCCCCTAGACTTTATTTTTATTCTCCCCAGCCTTCCATGACCATACCCTGGCTCAGGAGCATGAGTATACACAGTGATTTTTTGTTAAAAAAAAAAAAAAGGTGCCTGTACTCCAGGGGAGGCCATTTTCATTACAGAGGTGCCGGTATGCTCTGTTCTTTCCAAGTAAGCTCTGACTGGAGGTGCCAGTACTACGTACCGGGCAGTACCGTCACAAAAAAAGCACTGGATCTACGTGTGTGCATGAATAGAACAGCCTGTTCTGAGCCAGCTGTGAAGTTCAAAACTGTCAAGCCTAAATCTGATCAAGGCAGAACTTGGCAAAAGTTTGAATCCTGGTCACACTGCGACCAGCTGTGCTTTTGGTCACTACTGGAATTAGGATTGTATGTGTAAGCAGGATCTAAATCAATACTTCAATGGGTGTGTTTATGTAAATACAATTCACTCAGTTTGCTTAGGCCTGCTAGATATTCAACTGTTACAATTGTGTTTTGCCCATTGTAATCAATTTGGCTGTTGTGGAATTACAAACAGTGTTAATACTAACTGCAGGAATTGTGAGATATGTTCACTAATGCTTGCAGTTATTGTGGGAATGCAGAAAAGTCAGACTGTGTTTAACTCAGTTCAAAAGGACAGAGACTGTCAGTGTAAAGAACCTTGGACAGACAAGGGCCCCTCTGCCAAAGCCCTGTAAAGTTAACTGTGGGGAGAGCAGGACTCTGATTCAGCAGACTACAGGTCCTCCAGGCATGGCCTGTAAGACTGGTTCAGTCTGTTCCCCCGCCCAACCCTGTTCTAATGATAGAACTAGAGCAGACACCATAAGGAATCTCTTTATTATTTTAAATTTACTCCAGTGGATGCTAGAATTGCTTGTGCCTGCACTGTGCTTTGGTCCAAGAGCTGAAATCACTAGATTTGTCCCAGAGCCAAATCCATCACAAGCCAGCAAAAGATGCAATGGGCGTCTGGCAGAGCGGCACTGGAGAGGCATAATGAGCGGCCAGCAGAGTGTTGGCAGCAAGATGAGACGAATGGCCAGCAAAAGGCAGCGGCAGAGAGCAGC
Organism: Pelodiscus sinensis; assembly: GCF_052426305.1. Classification (NCBI taxonomy): domain Eukaryota; kingdom Metazoa; phylum Chordata; order Testudines; family Trionychidae; genus Pelodiscus; species Pelodiscus sinensis. Next base: position 45,958,113 of record NC_143062.1, read on the forward strand.
CAGCAGGTAGGTGGCGGGTGACCAGCAAGTGATTAAGATGCCTCTTACTCCCTCCCCACCCTGCACTCAGGATGGGAGGTGAACTCTGCAGCTGCACTCTGAACTCTGGGTTTGCCCTGACCACGGGTGGCAACTGTGAGTGGGGTGCAGTGGCGGTTGGGCACGTGAAGGGGACATTTACCTTGCTGGACTTACGAACCGAGAGGAAAACGACAATGCCCAGCCTCCTGGGAGTGTTACTTGTGGTTTTGGTTATGAACTCTGTGGTGTTTTCCTGAATTAACGCCACGTTACTTCCCTTCTGCTGGCGCTACCCGGCAGAAAGGTTACATACTGATGCTGTGTGCTCCATCATATCATTTTCAGCCCTGCCCAGGGAACCTCCCTTTAGATTCGCTGCCTTCCCTGACTTGCCCACTTCCTGAGGAAGATTAGACAATTCTAACTGCAGCAGGAGACAGAACTTTCCTGTGCCCCTCACTCCAGTTGGAGTTTCTGGGTAGAGGCGAGGAAGCAGCCTGGACCATTTTCACATGAGGGAAGGAGGGAGGAGAGAGAGCCCCACAGATCAGGCCCGTTCTGCGCCCCTTGTGAACAATGGCTGAGTCTGCTCTCTGCTCCTGCCTGCTCCCAGAATCCCTGCAACACCAGGCCTGGGAGGAGGGAGAGGTGATGAAGAACCCCTGGAGTGGAGCTGCCCCTTCCCCGTGCACCTGGGGCGAGGGAGATGAGGACCGAGTCGTAATGATCTTCCCGATCCTGGGAGGGTGGCGAAGGGCCCCCTCAAACACAAGAGCAATCAGAGGTACAACGGCAGATATGGAGTTTGGAGGGGGGGGGACTGGATGGGAGGGCTGGGGAGGCACAGAATGAATTGCTGGGGGGGCAGAGGTGGGGCTGGAAAAGGTGCCTAATTATTTAGACTGTTAAGTGTGGGCAAATTGGGAGATGAAAGCTCTACCATACCAGGCAGCTTTTTAGATGAGCCTGTATCATTTGACCTGGCCGGGGATCTGGCACAGGGGACCCCCGACAAACAAGAGAGCTAGCATGGCTCCATGACTGTCACAGGTAGCTGGTATCAGAGGGGTCGCCGTGTTAGTCTGAATCTGCAAAAGCGGCGAGGAGTCCTGTGGCACCTTATAGACTAACCGAAGTGTTGGAGCATAAGCTTTCGTGGGCAAAGACCCACGTCGTCAGATGCATGACAAGCAGCGGGAGTTCCAAAACGAAAGGGCAGAGCTTCATTTGTAAAGGCTTCTGATCTGAGGGTCCCTACTGCATGTTTTGAGGCTGGACTCACGGTTTCCAAACTTTTGGGGTTGTGAAAAGAAGGGCTGGAACCGGTATGACTTGCCCATAAGGACCTGCTCCGACTTTCCTTACACCCACAAAGTTAACCAAACACTTACTGGAGTGACTGTTACTTAATATTAAGGGGAGACAAACAAAACAAGAAAGAACACAAGAAAAGTCTCCCTGAGAGAGAGCAAAAGCCTCATGTGCTCCCTCAGCTGCAGGCAACACAACGATAACCCAGCAGCAAGGGGTAAGGGGTGAGTCTGCACTTAACGGAGCAGTCTGAACCTGCCAAGGCACCACTGAGCTAGGGGAGAGCCCCCAGCTCTGAGTACGCCTGAATTCTGGTGCGAGTCAGATCTGATCAGAACTCTGCCGCTTGGACCTCACTCTAGTCTTCACCAGGCCTGTGCAGGCAGCAGTCACTGCCTTTCAAAGCAGTCCACTACTCTTAGACCTGCCTGTTTGGAGCCAAGAGATTTTTACCTGCTGCATCTTCTGTATCTCCATTTTCCCCTTCTCCGATTTCCTGCATAGCAGTTGCATGCGCTGCTTCTACACTAAGAGCCTCTTCCGCAAGAGGAAATGCAAATGGAGCACTCATTTGCATATGTCACGCTCTCATTTGCATTTCTTCCTCAGATCCCTTTTGCACAAGAGGCTTTGGGGCAAAAAAGCGCTGTGTAGACGGCTTCTTTTTGTGCAAAAACCCCCTTTTGCGCAAGAGCGGACGTTTGTCAAAATGACTGTACTTAGTGATGAACACTGGGGGCAGGAAGAGGCTATGTCATTCAGTCGATTGCCCAGGTAGTGCTTTTGGCCTACAGTCAGACACGCGCCATGCACAGAGAAACACTCTCCCCCACCCCCCGAGCGCTTGGCAGAGTTCTCCAAAAGTCTGGGAGAGCACACGGAGATATATTTATAGCAACTGGCAGTCAGTACAGGATGTGCACAAGGTGGTTGAAAAACAACGCACCCTCCCCCCTTTCTCTCTTTGCTTAACAAGCTGGGAAAACCTGGCACATTCTCACCGATTGCACACTCGACTGGCAGGCTGATGATGCTAAACTAATTATGCGCCAACAGGTGGGGCCCGAGGAGGAAAAGGAAACTATTTATCATTGTCCACTTGTGTCCTGGATAGTTACCGTTTCAGATCAGAGTTGAGTCGCGCTTCAGCCATTCTGCCTCTGCAACACCATTTACAAGCCACAACGCCTCAGACGCTGGCCTTTCTTCTCCTTCCTTAAACCCGCCCCAATCCTAGTCGTGTGATATGAAAAGTGGGAAAGGCTACAAACTGTGAAGCAAAGTCTTATCTGCATGCTACCCCGCCCCATGGCGTGCCTCGCTGCCAGAGCCAGCCCTCGCCCACTGGGGGCTCTACGCAGGAATAGTTTTGTGCGGGGAATGTCTTTCTTCTTCTCAGCTGGGGTCCCGCCCAGGGAGAGTTTTTTGCTTCTCACTTATGTGCAGCCTCTGACTGATTTTTCTGTGGTCCTGCGGCCCCCGACCCTAAAAAGGTTCCCCAGCCCTGGTCCAATGGGTTTCTTAGGAATGATTACCTGGCTGAGAGCAACAGCCGTAGGAAATGACGATCTGTGTGATGTGAAGGAGAGAATGGGGGAGCTATGGCAGCAGCAGGAGCCGTGGGAGCGAACTGGTGAAGCAGCACTAGCTGAGTGACAAGAAGGAGCCAGAACCCTCCAGCGCCAATTGCCATCTGGTGTGTGTTGTCAGCTCCATGGGTGAATCTGGGACTGTTTATCCCTGCTGAGCCTCTCCCCGAAGGCTTAGCACACGGGGGATCCTGCAGCAGGGTTGTGTGTTCCCTTGTCCCACGGGGCTGAAACCCAAAGGCCAGCTTCATGTCTGTGTACAGGGGCTGTCAGTCCCTTTCTGAAATGCAGTGTGTTTTGGGTTGGCCTTCTCCCGACCCCCAGAGAAAAGGGAAGAGCCAAAGTGGAGCCAGCCTGGGACTGATTGTCCACAGGGCCAATGGGGAGAGAGGCCAGCATTGACTCCAAGTCTGAGTGAGCGGGTAGGCTAGTGAAGGGGTCGAGAACCCAGGGCCAGTTCTCCATGGGAGCTGGGGGTGCCAGGGCAGAGAGAAGACCCGGGAAGATAGCAGCAGCCCGGAGCTGGGAGCTGGAGCATGACCGACCAGCCATAATGATGGTCAGCCAGGACCAACTTAATGTGGGAAACCACAAGGCCAGAGCTGGGATAGTCGATGACCAGCTGTGAGCCAAGTAAACTGAACTTGGTGAGCAGCTGGGGAGAACGAGCCGGGGCAGAGGGAGACGTTGCCATACAAGAGGACCTTGAAGGTCGGATGCACGGGGAATGCAAACCTGACATGGCTCACGGATCAGCTAGGCGGCAACAGAGTCCATTCCTTCAAAGGGTTTTCTTGCAGAAGGTTCTGCTGCTTGATGCATCAGGCTTGGGCCTGGAACTGAGAAGTATTCCTCTGTGAAGGACTGTATTTCCCACTGCGGCCTGGAGAGGGTAAATTAGGCCCAATTAACTGTCCTGGCTGCACCTGGTATGTAGACAAACACTCAGAGGTCATGCACACCCACTGTCCCTCTGCACCCAGACTGCATTCCCAGTTTGGGGTGGAATATGAGCCTAGAGTCGTTTTTTCCCTTGGAACCCTTACGTAGCCCTGCTCAGCACTTCCAGGAACGCAGAGCAAGGCTGCTCGAACTAAAGAGCTCGATTCCCTCGGCGTGTTTTACACAGCAGGAAAGAGGCTTTGCTTAATCTCCTGCTGAAAATATAAGGAGGGTGACGGTATCTCTGACTTGGTCTATGCGCCTCAGATTAAAGATTTAAAGTGAAAGCGTGGCCACGGCAGGCGCGCTGGCAGAGAGCTCTCCCTGGGCTCTGTGGAAATCGAGGGGCATAGCTAACAGCGCCAGGAGCCCATTTACACTGGGGCTTTCCAGCGCTCAGGGGGCTGGGGTATTTTTTCACACCCCTGAGCCGGATAGTTGCAGCGCAGTAAAATTGCAGTGTGGCCTCTTTCTCTTTACACAGCTGTATGTACCGCTGCGTTGGCTGCTGTGTGGGGGTCGCTAAAGCACAGAACAGGGGGAGCGCCATTAGAAGGCTCTCAAACTATTTAAAGGGGCCTCTCCATTATAAGAATGGGTCGGTTCTTTTACATCAAACTGACCCAAAGACCATGTCTGCCTACATTTGAGCTGGGAGGCGGGATTCTCAGCTCACATAGACTTACCAGCGTTAGCTCTGCTTGGGGGTAGTTGTGGTCAACTGTGCCATGTGTCTCCCATGTATCCACCCAGGTATCTCCCTGCCCGCTTGCCTAGGTACATACTCTGGTGGCTAGCCCAGGTCACCCTCCATGCTGCCCTGGACACAATACTCTTTTAAGGTGGTAGCTCAAGCAAAGCGAGGGTGAGTATTCGGGAGGTTAGAGTAGATAACCTCAAACTCTTCTCTTGATTCGGCCTTTGCTGGGTGGTCAGATTTCAGTTTCTCAGTGAAGTGCATAGGCATGGGAACTAAGAACTGTAGCATCTCAGGAACTGCCCGGGGTCTCAGCCAGCCCTTCCATGGGGGTCCCAGCTGCTGCCGGAACCTGACCTCGGGCTCCGCTCCCGGCTCCCCACCGGAGGTCTGTGCTCAGGACTCTGCTCCCATACCTAGCTGTGGTCCCAGCTTCAGCCCCCTTATCCATATCCACCACCCCTCCCTGAGCCTCTGTGGACAGGGGTTAGAGGGTTGTGAGGGACCACTGGCTTTCAGCTCCCCCACTGTAAAAAGCATTCCTGTGCTACCGCTGAGTTACCCCAAAACTGTTCTCCCGCAGCTCACGTCTTCCTGTGCAATGCAGGTTGTTTAAAAGAAAAGCAGGTTTTAATGGGATTTAATGAGAAATCCCAGCTCAGCCAACAAGCCAGATTCCACAAACAGCACTGCCTGGCTGGTCCATATGCCTGGCTGGGCTTCGAAATATGACCATGAACTTCCAGTATGTCACAAGCATAAAAGCTATGTCCCTGCCGTAGGGCGGTCTGTGTTCTATATTCTGGTTTTCCTAGTCTTCCCTAAATCTGATCCTTTGTAGCCCCGGCGCAAAGCAAACCTCATGTAGAGAGAGAATTTCGAGATGACTAGCATTATTTCGAAATAACAATGCGAGCGTCTACACAGCCATTCTGTTATTTCAAAACAATTTCAAAATAATGGACGGCTTATTCCAAAATCTGTAAACCTCATTCTACAAGGACGAACTCCTATTCTGAAATAGCTATTTTGAAAAAAGGTGTGTGTAGACGCTCCACTGCTCCTATTTCAAAATAGCCCCTCGCCAGGGCCATTCTAATTTTTTCCTCCCCAGTGCCTCCTGGGGCTCTAAATCGAGATAGCATGTCTACATTAGGGGACCCTGCCTCTGATTAATTTTGAGGCTTCCCTGCAGTGTAGACATGCTATTTCGAAATAAGCTATTTTGGAATAACTATTCCGGAATAGCTTATTTTGAAATAAGCATGCAGTGTAGACATACCCTTGGCTTCGTTTTCACTGCCAGTTCTTCTGGCAGAAAATATGCTAATGAGGGACTTATTAGCATAACTCATGATCTCATTAGCATATTTTCTACCGTTTCTTTTTTCACACAGGGTTTTTGCACAATAAGAAGCAGTGTGGACAGGTTTGTTTGGTTTTCTTGCACAAGAACCTCATTTTGCGCAAGGTCCTTATGGCTCTCCAGGACAGCTATAAGGATCTTGTGAAAAATGGGGGGTTTGTGCAAAAAAACCCCATCCACACTGCTTCTTTTTATGCAAAAACCCCTTGCGCAAAAAGAAATGGTAGAAAATATGCTAATGAGATCATGACTTATGCTAACGAGTCCCTCATTAGCATATTTTCTGCTGGAAGAACTGACAGTAAAGATGTAGCCCTCCGGTCTTGGATAACATGTACATGATAGGCCAGCTCTTTTTTCGCTCTTCCTATCAAAATCAGATGCAGGGTCCTTACTGGCATCTGGCCCACCTGTTTTGACTCTTAACCCATCAAGCCACCTGAACTTTGCTGACCAGTTTCGAATTGGTTCCAATGTAACGCGCTCTTCCATACGTTAGATGGCAATGCTTAATTTGAATAGAGCGAAGGGCCTGATATCTACCAGATGATCCCTTCAGATCTGCTCTCCAATGCTCTTGAGCACTTTTGGTGACACTCAAACAACAAACAAGAAATAATATAAGTTCATTAGTGTCCTTTCCAGCTGATATTGTTTCTCCTAGAAACAGTAGCCTGTGGTTATTGCACAAGTCAAGATAACAGTGCGGTGTGTTCTGCTTATCTGGAAGGTAACTTATCAACATGCTGCTTATAATGAGACAGAACAGAAAGCTGAGTCAGGGCATGGTACGGGCCCTCTTTACAAATGCTGATGGGATTTATCTGAGGCAGGAAAATGTCTGAAATCTGACCCATGGCTTGGGCAGTAACATTAAGTTAGTGTAAGGAACTAAATAATGACAGCTACACAGCTAGGGTTCTAGTCTCTTCTTAACAGCTGCCCTACAATTAGCCACTATATATTTAGCAACAGCTTACACGCGGTCTCAGGCTGTGTCTACGCTGGGAAGGTTGGCGACAAAATTGCTGTCAACACGCAAAAGTCGCCAAAAGTGAAAAATGTTCAAATCAATTTTTCTGCCTCCCATTGTCGACATTTCACAGCCCTATTGCTAGCATCCTGTTGACAAAGCAAAGCACTGTGGGTAAGCATCCCACAGTGCAGAGTTATGGGACAGCAGAGCTGATTCCTGCACTTCTTGGGATTCCTTCCGAGCTCTGTGAGCTCTCCGTGCTAAGGAATGTCAAAGCAGCACAGCCGTCTTTTCAGCCCTCCCCCTATAGCATCAGTATAGGAGCATTCCAATGATTTGTTCTTTGTTCCCCAAATGGAGCCCCTCACTCAGCTGTCAGATACTTCCTGGAGTTTTGAAAGGGGAGGGGCACATGCCTGCAGTAGAGCAGAGATCACAAAATGCTGAGCACAGCCATCAGGGCAGGCACTGTGGGATACTGGCAGAAGCCAGTTCTATTGACAAAACGAACAGCAGAGTCCACACTGACTCTTTGTTGACAATAAAGGGAGGGGAAAAGACAAAAATCTCTTGCAAGGCTGGAAGCTTTTTGGTGCCAAAACAGTGTTTTTCCCAACAAAAGTTCCACGCTCTAAGTCCTCATCTGATGCCCTGCCAGCACTGCTTCCGGCCATCCTTAACCCCGGTTCAGGGTCTACTTAATGTGGACATGCTAGTTCGAATTAGCAAAACGCTAATTCGAACTAGTTTTTTAGTCTGGATGCGTTAGTTCGAATTAGCGCTGTAGTGTAGACATACCCCTGATTAGTTAAGTTTCATTCTCCAGTCAGACCTAGCATCAGGGCTTGCTCACCTGTGAACCCTGTGTAGGAGTATCTAGAGTTAACAGTATGCGGTCCTGGCATTAGACTCTTCTGGATTAATGCACACCAGGGGGCAGAGTTAAGGTCATTCAGGGCACCCTTACCTTTCACACTCCCCGACTTCTGAGCGCATATGTGCGCAACCTTAATTCCCCTTTTCACAAAAAAGCTAGTGGGAATAAGAACTCCAGCAATGAGCTCTTTTTCTTTCCTTTTTTTATTAAGAAGGAAAGGAAATTATTTTCATTTATTACCATCGACTAAAGACCATGCTTCATTATAGCCTCCTGTCCCTCACAAAGAAGTAAAGCTGAACATTAGCCATAATTTAACAACCTACTGCTGTAAATTGGATCCCTGCAGGCAATTATTCCACAAAAACTAGTCAATTTCTCCATCACGCCATCCTGAAGCAATGTTAGTCATTCTGTAGACTGCCGATGGCTTCAGGGCCATTTAAAGTCGAACTTCACCAGGAGTCTTTGGATTTCGTGTTCAGAACATATGTACTCCAAGGCATCAACTTAGATGTGCAGCTGCTCAAGAGAGATTCCAGTTCTGCCCAGCTAATTAGCAGAGTGCTTACAGCTAGGTCTGTGTTTCTCTAGGTGGTGCACATTTACACATGTATCGGTGCACGTAACAAAATGTATTCTTCACGTGGAAGGAAAAAATCTGCATGTGGATGCAAAAAAGATTAGAGGGAACATTATTCCGGTGGCATTTTGAAGAGTAACAAATTTGTTTGGGCATAAACTTTTGTGGCCAGGAACCCACTTTGGCAGATTCATGGAGCAGAAACTTTAGTCCTCACATGGGATCTCTACCAAACTGAAATTTTCACTTCATGTATCTGATGAAGTGGGCTCCGGCTTATGCCCAAATAAATGTGTTAGTTTTTAAAATGCCACAGGATTCCTTGGTGTGTTTGCTGAAACAGACAAAACACACCAACCCCTCTGAAGCTGAAATCTCAAAGTAACACAGTTGCCTTTTGTGAAAGGAGAGTTGGGGGATATCTTCTTCAAGCCACTCTTTACCTGGTCAGTGACTGTAATGTTAAAACTGGCTGCCTTCCAAATCTTGTCAGCTTTTGGAATAAAAGGCTGCTGCTATAATTCTTTCTGGATCACCCCCATTCAATCACAGGTTAGGTGGTAAGAGGCTCAACTCCCTGTTCCCCACTTCTAGAAGGTTGGGGTCAAATTTTCTAATGAGCCAAATCAAACTTCTGTACAATAATTTGCCCCTAGGCTAAGAATTTTGTGAAGAAAAATACTTTGTCATGTGAATCACAGTCTGTGGAGAGTCTTGCCACAAGATGTTGAGGTCAAGAATTTATCTGGGCTGTATCATTACTCCCATTTTACAGATTGGCAAATTGAGGTGCAGACCAGGGAAGTGAAATAGGCCAGCAAGGCTTTGTCTCCACTGCGGAGCTATTTTGGGAAACTAGAAGTATCCTGAAACAGCTATTCCATGACTTTTGAGTGCACCCATGATTTCAAAATAGATTTTGAAATAACGGGCGTGCTATTCTGGCGTCCCTGTAACCCTCGTTCCACTAAGGTTAAGGGATGTTTTGGAATAACGCTTTATTTTGAAATTACCTCGAAATAAGGTATGTAGTACAAATTGCCTAGCTTATTTTGAGGTAAGGGTGCAGTACAGATGCACCCTTACAGAGCTGGGACTAGAACCCAGGTCTCTGCCCTAATGCCCTTGACACTAGGCAAAACTGCCTCCCCACTGAAACCAAAAATTCTGGAAAGGACAAATTTGTATGCGTCAGTTGCTAGTCCTTTACTAGAGTATTAACTAGAGTGATGCTCCTATCCCACTATAAATGCCAACGGGGCTTAAGAATGTGTCTGTAGGGGGCAGTTCTACACGACAGTTCCTGTATTCTCTTTTTAAAAAGAGGTTTTCTGTTAGAAGTTGTGCTACTGTGTTCAAAGTTTTCCGGTCATCTCCTGACCCCGTTGAAGTCAATGGGAGTTTTGCCTTTGATTTCAGCAGAGGCAGAATTTCACTCTGCTTTCCTGACGGTTAAAACAGAATTGCTAGGTACTGCCATGGTCCCCAGTGCTCATTTTCCAGCAAGGTAGAAGCTGCCAGCAGGAGGTTCAGAATTACCTATGCCAGGGAAAAGTTTTTTTTTGTTTTTTTTTAATTCAAGCATCCTTTCAAGTGTCTCAGCGTGGGGTGATTCGAGATGCTGCACTGCTTGGCTAAAATTGAGCCCCGACTTCTTACCTGATTGTCAGTTTTCTAGAACTAGAGAGACAAGGTGGGCGAGGTAATATCTTTGATTGGACCAACTTCTGTGGGTGAGAGACAAGCTTTTGAGCTTGCACAGAGCTCATCTTCAGCACAGCCTTCCCACCCTCAGGGTATGTCTACACTAGCTTGTTAGTTCGAGCTAGGTAGGCAAATGAGGGCAACCGGAGTTGCAAATGAAGCCCGGGATTTAAATATTCCGGGCTTCATTTGCATATCTAGCTCGAACTAACGAGCTAGTGTAGACATACCCTCAGACCACAGTGCTCTGAAATACGTCAGGGAGCAAAGGGACCCTGCGCCCACTGCCTGAAATCGACAGCAGCTGCATGGGGGGAATGATGTGGAACAAAGCATCTTACAATGGAGCAAAACATCTGAAAAATCTGGCATCACACCCAGCTTTTCAAATTGAGCTCGAGAGGGAAAGAATAATCACTGAAGACAAGCTCCAGAAGGGACTATTGATTTATTAGTTTGCACACTTGACTGGCGCCCGGGGCCCGAAAGCAGGGTTAAGAAAACGTGTGCGGGAAAGGGGAGGTCTGAGCTCAGCCACTGTCCGTGAGTGAAGATCCCAGCCGGAATAAGAAGACACAGAGGTGAATGAATGCAGACACCAGTGCTTTCAACCTGGGACACCTGCAGTTGCTGAATTGAGACCTACAAAGCCCAAGAAACCACATCATCAAGCTTTCAAATCAACTCCTAGGGGAGGAACTTGGTTTCTCTCAGCCCAGCAGTTACTCATTGGCTACGGCTACACTGGCGTGATTTTCCAGAAATGCTTAAAACGGAACAGTTTTCCATTATAAGTATTTCTGGAAAAAGTGTGTCTACATTGGCAGGATGCTTTTCTGGAAAAGCACTTTTTCCAGAAAAGCGTCCGTGCCAATGTAGACGTGCTTTTCCGCAAAAAAGCCCCGATCGTCATTTTCACGATCGGAGCTTTTTTGCGGAAAACACTACTGTGCTGTCTACACTGGCCCTTTTCTGGAACAGTTTTCCGGAAAAAGGACTTTTGCCCGAACGGGAACAGCATAGTATTTCCGGAAAAGCGGCTGATTTCTTACAGTAGATCGTCAGTGCTTTTCCGGAAATTCAAGCGGCCAGTGTAGACAGCTGGCAAGTTATTCTGGAAAAGTGGCTGATTTTCTGGAATAAGTGGCCAGTGTAGAGACAGCCAACGTGTAGGGAGCACATCCTTCACTTGCTTCAGGCTGTAGCATTCTCCAGTTCATGGTGCCTGTTGTGGGGTGATTCTCGCCCCTCTCCCAGGGGGAGTGGCTGTGTCTCTCTGCTTCTTGGGACAGTGAACAACCCTGCGTGTCCTGCAATGCAACTGTGGTAATACACGCATGCCCCTTCCACCAGGGCCATGTGTCCTAGCAGCCAGAGTCTTTAGTAAACACCCCTCGCACCAGGGCAGTGCAGCCTAGCAGCTGGAGTTTCTAGTCGTAGACAGGTGCAGCACTCAGGGATTGAGGGAGTGTTAGGGGGACCCAGGCCCTCCCTACTCCACCAGGTCCCAGCCCAGGGCCCTATTAGCAGTGGTGTGCTGAGAGCCACGGGCTACTTCTTGCTGGTCTTGGCTGGCTTCCTCCCAGGGTCCTTCCTCCATATCCTCCACTGCAGTGCTGGTGTCTTGCTGGCTGATTTCCAGGGCCGGTCCCTGTAGCAGTTCACCTGCAGGAGCTCAGGTGGCGCCTCCTTCCTCCTCAGCAGCCAGCCCAGATAGAGCCTTTCTCCAGGCTTTTATACCTTGGCTGCAGTCTGAGCATGCCCAGTAGGGCTGCAGGGGTGTGGCTTCTTCAGCCAGGTGAGCCTGTTGAGCCCAGCGTACCCAGTGTGAGGATGGTACACCCCGTCACAGTACCATGCTAACCTGAAGTCCTGTCTGAAACTCGCGCGGACAAAGGATGGATCAAGGTCACTTGTCTCTTTTTTGCAGAGGGGAAAGAAAATCTGGCCATTGCAGTTTGGTTTGCTTTGGTTTACACACACCTGCCCGGCACACAGTGGGGTGGGAAGCTGGCAACCTGCCTCTTCACCTTTCCATGGCTTTGCAGGGTTCACTCACTATCTGGATTTTCCATGTGGCAGCACAGATCTTTCATTCTCAAGCTAACAGAGCAAGAGCCGGATATTTGAAAGTAATTGGGCATCTAACTCGTCCTGGCTTTCAGTGAGGTAACTAAGAACCTTCACAGATCAGGCCCTACCTCCTGATCCTGGAAGCAGTATAAAGTTTTTATCCTCTCATGGTTCATCCACTGGAGGGGAAGGTGACATAATTTGCCAGCGTTTTATATGTGCAGCACTTCAATCCTACAAGAAACAGGTTGTATAAACATTTTGCCCAGGAGTGGGTTACACACTAAGCTCTGGTCTACCCTAGAGAGTTATTTTGAAATAACCCCACTAGATCGAATTTATAAGGGGAGCATCCATGCTATCAAGCCTGTTATTTCAAAATGAATGACTGCTTATTTCAAAATCTGTACTCCTGCTTTCCTCTGGGAATAATATTCATTTCGAAATAGTTATTTTGAAATAGCGGTAGTGTGGATGCTCCGGTGCTGCTATTTCAAAATAATGACTCCCTAGAGTAATTCAAAATAATTACTTCCTGGGGCTCTAAATCAAGGTCACATTAACGGAGCCTGCCTCGGACTAATTTTGAGGTGGCCCCATACAGAGTCATGCTATTTCGATTTTGTTATTTTGGGAGTTATTACATCGATTGTCTTTATTTTGAAATGTTTCCCTTAGGACATGTCTACACCAGGAAGCTATGTCCCCCCCCCCATGATGGGCTCAGTCACAAATCCAGCAGTGTCTGTGCAGGGGGAAAAGAGGGACATACAGGTTAGCCTCATCACTGAACGTGTGTGGTAGGGAAAGCAGTGGCCTTCAGGAGTGTGTCTAGCCTACAGGGTTTTGTTGACAAAAAATGGCTTTTGTCAACAAAACTATACCTGCGTCTATACTACCACCGTGTTCTGTCAACAGTAAGTCGACAGAACCCGGCAATTTTGTCGACAGCGGTAAACCTCATTTTACGAGGAATAACGCCTTTTTTCTAAAGTACTCTTTCCAAAAAAAGGCGCTATTGCATGCAAACTGCTTTTTCAAAAGAGAGCGTCTAGACTTGCTTTGTCGACAATACTGATTGTAGTCTAGACACTCTTTTTTGACAGCGGCTTTGTCGATGCCTCTGTCGAAAAAGGCATGCAGTCTAGACAGCCCAGGTTTCTCCTCCATTTACCTCATGCAGTTGGGCGGGCAGCTAAGGGACTAGATGGTGTCTTGTCTCTGCTCCTCCCCTATTCACCAGGCAGTGCCGCTCAGCTAGCGCAGGTTGAAATAAGCAGTATCACCATCCACACTAGACGTGGGCAGCTTTCTGGCCGTAACTTTTTTTTTTTTGGTGAAAGATTTAGTGACCCAGGAACATTTCATCCATTTTGTGTCAATCTCACAGCACAACTAAAATTCCTCCAATGTCAAATAGTTGTGTGGATTTCTCCTCAATAAAAGGTTTTGATTTTTTTTTAAATTTGAAATGAAATTTTGCTTCAGAATTTCCATCAATTATATTTAAAAAAAATGAAAAAGCTTAAATGGAACAGCTTAGCCACCCATCCCTCCCTACAATCCCCTGTCTTCAAGACTCTCAGTACGACCTTGGGGCAGTCCATCCTGCCATGGCTGCTTTTAGCATACAGCTCCATAAGAACTAGCATGAGCCTCTCTCCCCAAGCTGGAAATGACACCTCTAGAGCTCCAGGGAGGAGCCGCAGGACTGAGCCCTGGGTTTGCTGGTCCCTACGTGATGCAGGCCCATACTCAGGAATTTCTGTGGGGTGGGGGTGTGTCTGCTCCTCCCTCCCCCTTTGGCCCAGCCCCACCCCTGAGTGAGGAAGCGGGGAATCAACCCCAGACTTCCCTGGCTGGCCGGAGCCTGGGGGAGTGAGGCTGGGGCAGCACAGCTCCCTGCTTTCCCTAGGTCGGCCAGAATCAACCTCATGGCGGACCATGAAGGATCGTGTCGGGGAGGAGGGGGCGTTCTCACCCTTTGCACACCCCCCGCCCCCCGCGTACGGGCCTGTGATGACTGTGTCCATCCCAACCAACAGTTTGGGCAGAGTAGCTCTTGATGGGCGGTGAGCACTCCATAGGTCCCTGATTTGTGCAGTCCTCCACTACGTAAGCCTGGAGAAGACACCAGCAAGTTGTCTGTGGAAGTAGGTGGATTTTGCTTGCTGCTGCAAACAGACCCTGCCATGCCCCCAAGACCTTGCTTTGCTCCTGGTTTTACTCCCCATCCAATACCTTGCCTCACTTCTGGGTCTTGGTCCCCTGCTCCACTCCTGACACCTCCCACAGCCTCTGTGCCACTAATCCTGCTTCCCTTGGCATGCCTGGCTGGGACCTAGTGCAGCTCAGAGACCTTGACTCTGGCCTAATTCCACGGCATGGCACTAGCACAATGGTGCCTCTGGCCTCCACGCTGCCGAATTCAGCCCACGTCCCCTGCAGCCTTGGCCCCCAGCCTCAATCCATCGCAGTTTCCTGCCAAATGCAGTCTGAAGTCACAATCAGTGTTCCCTGTAAGCTAATCACTTGGGTGGCCCCCAGGAGAGATTCAAATGCCGCCCACTGATTAGCACAGCCCCCACAGCCAGCAGTATGTGTTTCTCCTGGTGGTGCACATCCACACATACCTCACTGCGTTTAACAAAATTGATTCTACACCTTGATGGAAAAAAATTAGAGGGAACATTGGTCACAATCTAATTCCTGTTGCAGCACAGCCCTATGCCCGTTCCCAAGCTGCATGGTAAGATTACAATCCAGACCAGTGAGTGTTTTCATTTTCAGCAATGAATGGATTACACCTATCTTGTAACCTTCCTGTAGGTCAATAACCCAAGATAGCTACCGTGTAATTACGGACACATTTGATATTTAGAATAGTCCTGATTGTGATGAATGAAGTCAGTATTCAGGTGAGTAATTTCCATAAGTAATTTAGAACAAGTTACATTTTCCTTTATAAAATCTACTTTAGCCTTTATTTTTTACTATAACTTTATCTTTAATGCCTGATGGATCACTTAATGACTCGTTTTGGCTGTGCATCAGTGAACACTACTTAGCACAGTATTTCTTCCAGCTAATTTTCCTGGAAAAGGAAATATAACATTTCTAATGTAGTTCATGCCAGCTCTGAGGGGCTGAGAAGTTAGAAATACATATAATGAGGAGAACAGAACTCTCCGAGGAAGAACTAAGAGAGGCTAGGGGGCTCTTCCTTCTCCTTAGGCAACCCTTTCAGTTCCCTTTCCTGTGTACCCTTGCCCATCAGTCCCTGTCTAGATGGTATGTCCACACTTGCACCCTCTTTTGAGAGAGGGAAGCAAACAAAGACATTTGAAATTGCAAATGAAGCCGGGATTTAAATATCCCGCACTTCATTTGCATATTCATGTTATGGTGCTATTTTGAAAACAGACACTGTTAATACGTGGTTATTTCGAGAGAGAACCCTTCTCTCGAAATAACCCTTATTCCTCATACAATGAGGTTTACCAGTTATTTCAAGAGAAGGGTTTTCTTTCAAAATAACCGCATCGTAACACTGTCTGTTTCGAAATAGTGCCATAACCTGAATATGCAAATGAAGTGTGGGATATTTAAATCCAGGCTTTATTTGCAATTTCGAATGTCTTCATTTGCATCCCTCTCTCGAAAGAGGGTGCAAGTGTAGACATACCCTGGGATATTAGCAACTTCATTAGTGCTAGTTCTGGTCCAATGCTGGGCCTGTTTTGCTGTTGGCATAAGTTAGCACTGCTCCAGCGCAGTCTGCTGGTGCCTCCCTAGGGATGGATCTAGGCATACTGCAAAGTTCCTGGAGTGTGACTGTCTTGCAGCAGCAAAAACTGTCACCAGCAAGCAGAAAAATGTGCAAAGGCCCATGTTCTGATCGCTGGGGTTCAGACCTTCAACTGGTGTAAATCTGCATTGGCCTGGCCCTTCATGATTTTTTAACCTTATTAAAAAGGTTCTTGTGCTCCCGCCCCCATGTGTTACTCTGCCTCTCTCAAGCTTCCAAAGCCTCATGTCTCCTTCCAACCAATGCCAGCCCAATTATAACGTTGCACCTCAAGAGGCAATGAACCACATTGATCTCCCACGGTCATGACAATGCTGTCCCATCTGCGTTTGAGTGCTAAAGCTTCTACCACTGACAATCTGTTTCTTACATTTCTACTTGGATTATATTATAGGGAGCTGTCTACTCTATGGTGCCTGTTGCAACTGCTGTATTTTTTTTATTATTATTCTGGTCAGTAAAAATATCCTTTCCGTCTCATAGACTCATAGACTTTAAGGTCAGAAGGGACCATTATGATCATCTAGTCTGACCCCCTGCACAGTGCAGGCCACAGAATCTCACCCACCCCTCTTAGAATAATCCTCTCTCCTATATCTCAGATATTGAAGCCTTCAAATACTTTGAAGGCCCCAACATGCAGAGAGTCCTTCAGCTGTGATCTGTGCCCAATGCTACAGAGGAAGGCGAAAAACCTCCAGGGCCTCTGCCAATCTACCCTGGAGGAAAATTCCTTCCCGACCCCAAATATGGCGATCAGCTAAACCCTGAGCATGTGGGCAAGATTTCTCCCAAAAGACAAATCCAACTTTCATCTGCTACTACATGTTGAACCTCTCTAGTCCGGCACTCCCTGGTCTCGCAACATCCACGGTCCGGAATGATTTTAGTTAGCTGCATGTCCCCTTATCATGAATGTGGCCAAGTTTCCCATGGTTTCATAAAGTTTGTTTACAGCCACTCCATGTTCAGTGCTGTTATTTAGCTCTACTTTACCCCTAAATGTCTTCTAAGAGCCCAATAAGCAGTGGAAGTGTTAATAATGTCTAGAAGCATTACTGATCTCCCATGGTCCAACAAATTCTCTGGTTCAGTACCAATCAGGTCCTGGGGGTGCTGGACTAGATAGGTTCAACATGTACACCACATGCACTGATCAACTTATTTTTTGTGGTCCCCTCTCTCAGTGCCTGCTCTCCAAGGGTGCGTCTACACAGCAGGGCTTAACTCAAAATAAGCTACGCAAAATGAGCTACATCCATTGCGTAGCTTATTTCAAAGTATCTAATTTCGGAATTGGAAGCGTCTACACAGCACTTATTTTGAAAAAGAGCATTCTTCCTTCAGCTTCCCTTACTCCTCGTACAATGATGGTTTTGTTAGAGAAAAGAAACTGCCCCCCCAGTAAAAAAGTTTGGCCAGGCCGCTCTTGCTATAGTGGGCTGCAGCACTCCTTGGGAGAAACCGGCCGCACCCTTCCTGCATACCATTGCCTTTAGAAAAAGGGAAGGTGTAAAAAGGGGAAAATAGCCTCAGACTCTCCCACCCGTCACCTTGGCGTGAGAACTGCAGGGCTTACCTGGTCGCATGAAACCTGCACAGTTTCGGCCCAACGCCTGGGACACAGACCCCCCACTTGGTGACCATTGGGCCATATATGGTAATATGCGAGTGCGGGAAAGCGATGTGCAGATTTGGGGATAAATACCCATCGCACAGTTCACTCTAGGAGGTCTTCGCAACACACGTACCACCGTGCATGTGCCCTCTCGTATACTTCAAAGCGCTGCTGGCCTGATCAACCGACCAGCCACCTCCCCCGACTCTCGGGCATAACCATGGCCTTCGCAACCGAACCGATATCTGTGAAATGTTCTGTGTAAGTTGGTATGTATGATTTGATTTTTTCTTGTTGTATAAGCTTAGTGTTGTAGTTGTTTTGGGTAGTACATAGAGTTTGTGGTTATCACTGTTATTAAATTAGTGTAGCTGGATATTTTTAGACTAGAGACTATTCCCCTTGCCATTCCCATCCTTATATCTCTGACACGTTTAACTAGAAATCGTAGAATAAATATAATAAATACTGTAAATTCATTATTAACACGGTCTATTAAAAATCTTAGAATAAATACTATAAATTCATCACTGTCATAAATAAATATTTTTTATTTGATAAAACGGTCCACCTGGTTCTGTCCTTCCCCCCTTGGGTATGCATCATCGGACCTGTGATTCTCGCGACAGGTTTCATGAGTTGGAGTAAGCAGTTTTCCACCTTGACAGTATTTCAATATTATTTCAAAATAACGGCCTCCTATGTAGACACGGACTAAGTTATTTCGAAATAATGTTGCTGTGTAGACGTACCTCAAGTCTTGCATTTTTCAGAACGTTGCATTGTCCATCAGACGAAGAGGGTTCTTGAGCTCTGCAGCTTTGATTTTAAGATGCCTGGTGAGCTAGCGTTATACCTTGAATGGTTTTGTGTAGAGACCACCATATTGTTCACTACGATATCTGTAAATACATATATGACGTACTGTTGTAGAATACAGAGTCTTGTATACCAATGTGCAAGGCATTTGAGATTCCATTTTAAAGAACTCTAAACAAAGCTGGGGTGCCATCGTCACATGAGGCAGAGACAATCCTTGTACATTCCTTCCGTACCACATAAGTGTTCAAAATAAGTCTGAAGTTGGGCACAAATGGTGTATGAATCCTGAGCTGATGTCTGCTCAGAAATAAATTTCAGCCCAGACAGATTTGTCTCTGCTGCTATATAACCGGGGACCCTCCATATTCAAAACCTGTAGCTTTACTCATTGGCTGCGTCTAGACTGGCATGATTTTCCGCAAATAGTTTTAACGGAAAAATTTTTCCTTTAAAAGCATTTGTGGGAAAGAGCATCTAGATCAGGGGTCTCCAAACTTTTCAGCCCGAGGGCCGCATTAACTATCAAACAGCAGTTCAGGGGCCGACTACACACTTGAGGTCCAAATAAAAAACAATCAAAACATAGATGTTGTTTTTAATTATGTATTTAATATTATTTTATTCAGTTATTATTTAATAACACATTCATACACTACACATGAACACCTGTATTAGTGTGAATGGTGAAATTGTTTCCTGGATGCCAAAATAGCAGACATTTCTGGCTTTAGATTTGTTGTCCCTAACATCAACAGTGACCTGAGATTATCATTGGACAAGTTTGTTCTCAAATTGTTCTTCACGTATTTCATTCTTGAAAATGTTTGTTCCCACAGGTATGTTGTTCCAAAGATTGAAAGGTACCTTGATGCAAAAGTTTTGACATTAGGAAAGTCTTCCTTGGGCAAAAACTGGTAAAAACCCACCAGTCCTATTTTGAATTTGTCCCTAAGGAGGTCATTTGCTTGCAACTCAATGACTTCCAGCTGCAGTTCATCTGGGCAACTGGCCACATCTGCTTCAAATGGGTTTTGAAACAATCTCACTTCTTCTGCCTTTGAATCCAAAAAGGTCTCCACGGGCCGGATGAGAGGGCCTCGCGGGCCGCATCCGGCCCCCGGGCCGTAGTTTGGAGACCCCTGATCTAGATTGACATGGACGCTTTTGTGCAAAAGCACTTTTTGCGGAAAAGCGTCCATGACAATCTAGACGTGGTTTTGCGCAAGAGAGCCCCGATGGCCATTTTCGCCATCGGGGCTTTTTTGCGCAAAAGGGCTTTTTCCCGAACGGGAGAGTCATTGTATTTGCAGAAGAACACTGACAATCTTACGTGAGATCGTCAGTATTCCTGCACAAATTCAAAGCGGCCAGTTCTGACAGCTGCCAAATTTTTCCGCAAAAGCGGCCGTTTTTGCGGAAAAACTTGCCAGTCTAGACACAGCCATTGTGTGAAAGACAAATCCCTCTGGGTATGTCTACACTACCACCCTAGTTCGAACTAGGGTGGTAATGTAGGCAACCGGAGTTGTAAATGAAGCCCGGGATTTGAATTTCCCGGGCTTCATTTGCATAAAGCCGGGCGCTGCCATTTTTAAATGTCCGCTAGTGCGGACTCCATGCCGTGCAGCTACACGCGGCACGGACTAGGTAGTTCGGACTAGGCTTCCTAGTCCGAACTACCGTTGCTCCTCGTGAAACTA
The DNA here is from genome assembly GCF_052426305.1 of Pelodiscus sinensis. NCBI lineage: Eukaryota > Metazoa > Chordata > Testudines > Trionychidae > Pelodiscus > Pelodiscus sinensis. Next base: position 45,978,200 of record NC_143062.1, read on the forward strand.
GGCTTCCTAGTCCGAACTACCTAGTACGTGCCGCGTGTAGCCACGCGGCACGGAGTCCACACTAGCGGACATTTAAAAATGGCGGTGCCCGGCTTTATGCAAATGAAGCCCGGGAAATTCAAATCCCGGGCTTCATTTGCAACTCCGGTTGCCTACATTACCACCCTAGTTCGAACTTAATTTGAGTTTCCTTGATGTCCCACAACTGGAGGTCAGTGGGAGCGAACACTCCTGTTGACTTCTTACTCCTCACCAGGAGCAGGAGTATCAGCGCCAATGGGGGCACCCTTTGGGGTTGATTTAGCAGTCTTTACAAGACCCACTAAATCAAACTCTGGAACATCAACTGCAGCAGCATCAATCTTCTGCGTAGTGAAGACAAACGAGAGAACAAGCAGGTTAGGGGACTAACATGACCTTCTAGTGACGGAGCTAGTTCGAGGTTAATCACCGTATCCACAGCTCTCTCAAGAGTAATGGGACTTCATTGCTCCAAAAACGACATCCAGAAGTGATCAGTCGCTTAAAATATATGGTCAAAATAATCTGACCTCCATTGCTGAACTTTAGTAAGACAGGCATGCACACCATGTTAGCCCTACCTACCCTACAGAAATAGAAACGACCAGGGAAAGCTGAGTATTGTCATAGTATTAATAAAGAAGGGCAACAGCATCATATCAAAAGTATAAAGCAAGTGTCCCATTATTAAGTCCTGAAAGGCCCCACACCATGCAATAACATCTGTTACTTGTAACACAGCATGATAATATAGTTTTGCAAATACAGTTGGAAAAAGCTGTGTCTGTCTTCTGCGATCCATTTCTAAAGAATTCTGATTTGCCCTTACATTTTGTCCACTAGTCACCATTGTTCATAGGATCACAGGGCTGGAAGAGACCTCAGGAGTCACTGAGTCCAGTCCCCAGCCCAAAGCAGGACCAACCCCAACTCAATCAACCCAGCGAGAGCTTTGTCAAGATGGGACTTAAAAACCTCTAGGGCTGGAGATTCCACTACCTCCTTAGGTAACCCATTCCGGTGCTTCGCCACCCTCCCAGGGAAAAAGTTTTTCCTAATACCAAGCTAGACCTCCCCCAATGTTCTTTGTATAAAAAGGAATTAAGATCAAATAAGTTGTTACATTGCAATTGTCTCTCCGTTAAAAAATTCAATCTTGCTTGGAGAAAATCGTCAAACTTTGTATTTCTCAAAGCTCAAAAGCTACCTTTTCCAAGTCAGATTGCTGGACAAAGGACTGAAGTTAGCGGAGTTTACTGTGCTTGCCCTTGAAGAGAAACCAGGAAAGGCCATAATGGTCACACATTTTGTTAGGATCTGATGATAAGGATCTCTTTGAAAACCTGGGATGTTCAAATATGGCATCCTGAAACCTATCAGCGTGTCCCCTTATGCTCAAAACTGCTGCTTTCTGACTGTATCCGGAAAATCAGGTACCCCTTCATATTACTCTGGCGGGCATAGCATTCTTGCAATACATGCTGTGATGTTATTGGCCCATCTAGAGTCTATAGGGAACCACAGGGCACTCAGTTTCCTTTTCAATGGTATCTGATGTGTTAGATGTACTTTGAAAGATGGGTTTCAGAAATAGCTCATGATCCTAATAGGCTTCATAATTCTTGCAGACATCAGATCAGCTGTTGTCCTTGTTCAATACAGGAGGTGGCCTCCTAGCAGCAGGTAATCTCTCCTCCTTCTCACTGGCTGGAGGAAGACTGCCACTAGGTTTCATGTCTATAGGCAGCTCTTCTTCCTCACTACCTGGCTTTTCTACCCACTCTAGGTATCTCTGGGTATGTCTGTACATCAGTAAAATACCCACGGCACAGCCTGGCTGGTATGAGTCAGCTGACTTGGACTCACGGGACAGCGGGGCTTAAAACTGCAGTGTAGGTCTTTGTGTTTGGGCTGGAGTCTAGGGTCTCAAAGCCATTGAGGGGGATGGGTCTCAAAGCCCCAGATCCACACCAAGCTTAAAAATCTACCCTGCTATTTTTAGCCGCCTAGCCTGAGCCCCACAAACCTGAGACTTGGGGGCGACAGGTTTTTTAATTGCAGGACAGACATACCCTCTGGGTATGTCTACACTTGCCCCCAGTTTGGACCAGGGAGGCAAAGGAAGCATATTGAAGTTGCTAATGAAGTGCGGGATTTAAATATTCCACGCTTGATTAGCATATTCATGGCCGGTTGCCATTTTAAAATGCCAGGAGCCTGAATTAACTCGCCATGTGTAAACGTGTTAGTCCAGTCCAAAACCCTTCCCTCGAATTAACTGTTAACCCACATGCAATGAGGAGTAACAGTTAATTTGAGGGAAGGGTTTTGGATTGGACTACTGCATCTACACGCGAGTTAATTCAGGTTACCGGCATTTTAAAATGGCGACCGGATGTGAATATGCTAATCAAGCGCGGAATATTTAAATCTGCGCTTCATTAGCAACTTCCGTATGCTTCATTTGCCTTTCTAGTCCGAACTAGGGGGCAAGTGTAGACATATACTTTGAGTGTCGGCAATGGGAGAACAAAAGCTATCTTACTATAAAAGGGTATGAAGGAATCCTTCCCTTACACACCCTGGCTGCATCTAGACTGGCATGATTTTCTGGAAATGCTTTTAATGGAAAAGTTTTCCGTTAGAAGCATTTTCGTAAAAGAGCGTCTAGATTGGCACAGAAGCTTTTCCGCAAAAGCACTTTTTGCAGAAAAGCGTCCGTGCCAATTTAGACGTGCTTTTCCGCAAAAAAAGCCCCAATCGTCATTTTCACGATCGGGGCTTTTTTGCGAAAACAAATCTCAGCTGTCTATATTGGCCCTTTTGCGCAAAAGCTTTGCGCAAAAGGGCCTTTTGCCTGAATGGGAGCAGCATAGTATTTCCGCAAGAAGCACTGATTTCTTACAGTAGGAAGTCAGTGCTTTTGTGGAAATTCAAGCGACCAGTGTAGACAGCTGGCAAGTTTTTCCGGAAAAGCGGCTGATTTTCCGGAATAACTGGCCAGTCTGGACACAGCCCCTGGGTGTGTCTATGTAAATGCGGTTTGCTCCAGCTTTGCTTAGATTTGTTAGACAGTCAGCAGATGGAGCCGTGTTTTACTTACTGTACTCAAATTAATTGTGACTGAACGCCAGGAGTGTTTGTATTAAATGCAGGGATAGCTGAACTATGGTTACCAGGGTTTGTAATGTTGTGGGAATACAGAAAAGCAGGACTGTGCTAAAGCTGTTCCCAAGGAAAGGGTTCACGGGCTACATCTAGACTGCCGGCCTCTTTTGAAAAAGATCATCTAGACTACAACCAGTACTTCCGAAAAAGCAAGCCGCTTTTTCAAAAGAGAGCACCCAGGCAGTCTGGCTGCTTTCTTTCGAAGAAGCACAGTTTGCATTACATAGCGCCTTTTTTTCGAAAGAGCGCTTTTGAAAAAAGGCGTTCTTCCTCATAAAATGAGGTTTTCCACGGCCAAAAAACCTGCCACGTTCTTTCGATTTACTTTTGAAAAAACGTGGCAGCAGTCTAGACGCAGAGGAAGTTTTTTCAAAAAAACCTTTAGTCTAGACACACCCATAGCGAGTAGAAAGACCCTTGCTAAGCAGGGGCTTGACTTTCAGTGCTCTGAGAGAGTGAGAAGGATGAGGGCAGGTTATTCTGGTCTGGAGAATACATACTCTCTCATCCCTGGACTGCTTTGACATGTTTCTCTTGCCCATTGTTAAAAGAACAGAGCTAAATGGGTGTAATTAGGTGCCGTTGTCCTATGTTAGTTATGCTGGAGCTGTGTTTCTTCTACCTGGCTTGTTAAGAGTAGAAATCACTTGAGACTGATGGGCAGAAATCACAGCGAAGGTGTGGATGGCAGCAGGGGATGACAGATGAGCAGCAAGTTGGTGATAGCAGTGGGCTGGTGGATGGTGAGTGACCACTGGAGTAAGACGCCTCCCACTCAGGATGGAAGGGGAATGCTGCGGATGCACCTCTGGATCTGCATTGACCAAGGGCACCAACTGTGAGTGGGGTGCAGAGAAGCATGAGGCGTGTGAAGGGGACTTTTAGGCTGCTGAAGAAAGAGAAAAAGGACATTGCTTGGGCTGGGTCTTTTTACTCATGGTTTGTGTTTATGAGGCCTCTTTGCGGGGTTTTTGCAAATGAATGCCATGTTACGTCCCTCCTTTTAGTAAATGTCTCTTTTCGACACTCAGGCTCTGTGCTTGCGAGCGGGGAAGCATTGCTTCTCAGGCTACAGCTACACCGCAGAGTGTTTGCACAAAAACAGCTGTTTTCCCACAAAAAACCCGCGGAGCATCCACACCTCATGCGCGTTTTTGCGCAAGAAAATGTACAGTGAATCGACAGAGCAGAAGGGTTTTTGTGGTGTAGGTGTTCCTCTTTCTACGAGGAATAACTCCTTTTTGCGCAACAGTTATTGCACAAAAAGGTGTGTGTGGACGGGCAGCAGGGTTTTTGTGTGCAAAAACAGCCTACTGAAACAAGCACAGGTGCACTGGTGGCCATTCTGTGAATGGCCATCAGAGCTTTCTTGTGAGAGTGTGTCCAAGCAGTCTGGATGCTTTCCTGATGCACTATTGCAGCGTGCATGTGCTCTTGCGCAAGAAGTTTTTGCAGAAGATCTCTTCCACAAAAAGCTTTTTGTGCAAGAAGCCTGCAGTGGAAACGTAGCCTCAGAGTGCCCAGGGGTGGTGTATGAATTTCCCAGGTTACTGGCTTGCGGCTCAAGCCAGTTCAGTGTTCGATGGATGGAGAAGATACCCCTAGATATTGAACCCAGCCCTGGCTGCTGCTGACTATATCTTGCAGAAGCTTCACACTACCAATGAAATGTTTCTTGGTTCATAGAAAGCTCAATCCTGTTGCAATATGTGGGAATCACAGACTCTCTAAATCAGGAGGCGTTTAAAACCCAAACCAGGCTTCCACAAAGCTTGAATTCTTTTGTTTCCTGGTTTGTTTGCTTTTTTGTTTTTTAACCTGGGATCACACCATGTATGGAACAGAACACAGCAACTAGGGTTACCAGATGGTTTAAAAAAATTTCGAGCACACATGATCTCAGATCGGGGGGCGGGGGACCAGCCAGTAGGGGATTGGGGCTGGCTAGGAAGGGGTCAAGGGGGAGTGGAGCTGGCCAGAGGAGATGGGACGGGGGGAGGTAACCAGCCGGGAGGGAGTCGGGGAGAGTGGGGCTGGCAGAAAGAGATGGGGGGGAGGGAAAATCGGCGGCGGGGAGCGGGGCTGGCTGGGGGGAAGAGTGGGGGGCGGGGAAGCGGCTGGCAGGGAGCAGGTCTGGCCCGGGCGCATGCAGATCCCGGAGCACTGCCCATCCTGCACATGGTCCCGGCACAGTGCTTGGGCAAGTCTGGCCCCCCTCCTTCTTCCTCCCTCCTCTCTACTGCATAGTTGCGTACTGCTGGCTGGTAGACATGCTCATGCAGTGTGAGCGTGTCTACCAGCCAGGCAATATGCATCTACATACTGATACTCATGATACTAATACAAACTTAATTCGAAAATACCGGACACTTACATGTCTAGTATTTTCTCAATTTGTTTCCCGGACAGAAAGCGCAAATACCGGACTGTCCGGTTCAAAACTGGACACCTGGCAAACCTAACAGCAACATCCAGTGCCTGAGCGATAAACAGCAAAGAAGTATGCTATTGCACACTCCTGCCTTTTATTTTGGGGCTAAACAAGCCGTTTAAAAGCAAAAGCAAATGGCAGTGCCATGATGCATTGCTGCATTACCATTGTTCATTTGATAGTAATGTTTTTAAGCAGAGTGTGATACTTTTAAACATATATGGATCTCAAGTCCTTTTGCCAGTCAGAAGTCACTTCTGCCAGAAGTGTTTTGAGCAAATCAGTGCATGAGTGAATTGTATTTTCCTACAGGAAACAACCAGTTATTTCCAGCCTACAACACTAGAATTTATTACAAAACTTGCAGATGTAAAATAATCTTGTCAGTAGTTTGCTTGCTCAACTTCATGAGTAAAATTGAAGAGGACTGGCTGGGGAAGCAAATGAACAATTTTAAGTGTGTAAAACATTTTGGTTTTGCTGCCAGAAAGAGCTCAGTGTGGTTAACGAAGGGGTGTGAGCTGGAAAAAGGCAAATCTTTGCTGTTTTATTAGATAACATGGAAACAGACATATGAAGTGTTTTGTTTTTCTTGCTTGCTTGTCATCAGTAGTAGGCAGGAAGCAAGTTCCTTCTTAGGAAATCAACTTAATGAAGGACCAAAACTAGACACAATTAACTGAAGACACAGTTGCATGCACCACTGCCTATGTTGATGTTCCCATCTACATTTCCCCAGTGAGAATATTTACAGAATGACTGCTTTGCTAAAGTTCATAATTAAAGCTGTAAAACTTCGCTTCCCACTACATTTTCCTGCTGGAGAAGAGGGGTAAGAGGGGAAGAGAGAGGAAGGAAATTCTATACTCCTGCCCCCAAAGAAACTTTGTTTACTAGTATTTTGTGGGTTTTATTATGCGGATGGCATTTGTCAGGCTTGCAAAATAGGGGGATTGAAATAGGCTCACGGCCATGAGTAGCTTCTAATTTTTTTATAAAATTGTTCTCGACCTGATATCACAACCGCTGGTGCTTGCAATGTGCAGCTAATGGTGGAAGTAACTGTCTCTTATAGCATGTTTGCATTTTGTTTTCCATCACGGCATGATATTTTGGGGCACAGCGTTAGGAACTCAGTAAATAGGACCTCTTGCTTTCATGAAAAACAGCTGAATAGTTGACAAGTGAAAGTCTTCCCTGTGAAATTAATTAGTAGTAGGAGTAGAAATCTTACAGCAGTGTCATGGAAACCACTGGTTACTAACCTGTCCCCGGTAAAGATTGTTAGGGTATTGATGAATTTATTCATTCCCGTGAACTACTGCAGTTTATTTTGGAAATGTAACTCACCTCTCCTGGTGAGATCCATGCATGGGCTTATATAGTTTCAGTACAAATCAGGGGGTGTAAGGACATAGTCTCTTAATTTCCATTTAGTGGTATTTGATTGCATGGAAAGTCTCTCTCCTTGATATCTGCAGGACTCTTTACAAAGTGGGTGAGATACAATTAATTGCAAAACCTTAACTCCCAGTGACTAACTCTCTCACAAGTAGCCCTGTTGTTTCCAATCAGACTACTCATGTGCAAGTAACTTCCTACCAGTGGGTACAAAGGGTTTGCAATCCTGCCTAAGGTGACTAAAGGTAGCAGAACTGGGCCCTAATTTATTGTGCCCTCATTGTGGGGTTAGCTGAGTCATATTGCTTGTATTGTATTGTCAGAAATATACAGTGCAATGGGAAACTATATTACCGACATACAGCTAGACAGACGACAAAAGCAATGTTTTATGAGTAAGGGTTCCACTGAGATTTGGTGAGAACATAATTCTTTTCTGCAATGGTGATCATTTATTGCTTTTAAACTACAGTGATTAGTGAAGTTTGGAAAGTAGTGCCAGTCATTGCAAGCCAGCCCGTTCATATGCTGAGTTTCACCATGCATACAAATTCAGTAATATCGTATCAAGCCAAAACTCCCATAGGACAACATCAAATTCTAAGGTCATCACCTGAGGGACCCTGCTGTGTATGCCTAGGAGGAAAATTGATGCATGTAGTCTACTGGTATTTAAATGTGAAATGCAATCGGGTTTACCAAAAAAAACCATTTAAATAGCCAAGAAGGATACTGTGGTGAAATAGAATCATATGGCTTCAATTAGCCATCTGTTGTGCACTGTGGTTTATAATGACCAAGGTGAAAATTTTGGCATGCTATGAAGATAGAGAATTACAATGCCATTTCTATCCAATTGTAATGGGTGACATCAGCTAACATAAAAGAAAGAAAAAATGGCGTATTTCATATTTTGAACAGGTCTGAGCATTTGGCATTAAAGCTGGAGTTTTTTATCGGGTGACATTATGGAAGTGTAGGTCACAGTTCCATCATTAATGTTTAGTTTGCTCTGCAAGCAAGAATTGCCTTTTTTGTTATATATGAAGAAAATACCATATCCTCTTCACCACTGCAGTGTTTACTCTTAGAACAGAGTGAATTTTCTGCAAATTTATAAGTAAATGGATTAATGAGTTTAGGAGTTATTTGAAAAGGGTTCCTTTGACAAACTTGACACCCTGTGGCAGACTATTTTTAGTCTGAATGATCTTAATAAGAGAATAATGCAGCCTCATTCAACTCCCTGAATAGTTAAAAACTCACTGAAACCCCGTGCACTGGCTACCTTCAAAGACATTTTTGTAGGACTGAGTCTTTTATTATTGTCATTGTTGCCATTTTTCTTGATGATAGAAAATTTCTTCATTGGCTGAGGCAATCCTAGTGGCTGACCAACAATGTTCTAGAAAATTCCACAGTTCAAAATGGCTGCCATGGCCTGTTCTCAGTGGGTCTGAGGCCACAGTCATTTGCCATTGAGATGCCCACTTTCAAAATGACCACTTCCTCCAATTGTTCCCAAATGGAGCGAAGCCACATTGACTTCAACAAAAATGGTGACCCCTGACTGACACCATCCAGTGCTTGTATGCTGATGATTAGTGGATAATAGCTTTTAGTGTCCTAGGTTAGATTAGCCTACATTTTAAAGACATACTAAATTTTTCCCCCACATCACTAGAGATTGGAGTAAAAATTGTTTGCGTGCCTTAACTGTGCAGTTTTTTACCATAGTGTGTTCTGTATTTTCATTAGGTTGATTTACTGACAATTTCCTCGGTTTGTAATGCTTGTTGGGGGAATACTTACAACATCCCTGTAGTGGTATTGCCCTTAAATAACTGATATAAGCTCTTATCCTTAACTCCAGTTTAGCATAGCTAGTGGGTCTTCATGTATCATGGTCAATATATTGCATTCCAAAGGGAATTTTTACTTCATTTTAATGAATTATATCCATGAGAGCAGAGGGGCGTGAATTTGTATGGGGGATCAGGCTAATTTTGAAGAACAGTCTTTTGCTTTGTCATTTAAAGGCACACGGGCAACTAGTCTGGTAACAGGTGTCACAGCCTAATACAAGCAAAAAGGTTTTCTTATCTTTATAGTAATCCGGTGGAATGACTCAGGGGAGGGGATGGATTCATGGCGGTTGGCAATGGGACCTCCTTAGATTGTGCCTGTAGACACAGCCCTGACCAAGGGACAGCACATCACCCAAAAGATACCATCCAAACTGCACCACCTAAGGAGCAGCACTGGGAGACACACACCCTCCCAAGGCACCATTCCAAGCTGCTCCCTTTCTTGTTTCAGTGGAGGACAATGTAAGTTGGTTCATTCCTTGAAACAATGTAGTGTCTGTCCCATTTCCCTCACAGCCAGTGAGTCAGTGGATGGGTGGGTGGTTGGCTCTCCCCCCACCTCTACATCCAAGACCAAGATAGGCTGAGCCAGAGAAGAGGGGAAGGCCTGCTTAGCCATCAGACAAGGGCACAATCTGGTTCTGAAGGAGCATTTCTTACAAGAAGTCAAAGTCACCGTAAGTAAAGAAGGGTAAAGGGAGAATCACCAAGCATAGGGACTGCTCACATCCTATGGCCCCAATTGCAGAGCCCTGCCTTCCTATAGGTAATCATCCCTCACGCAGCTGAGCTGCAGTGAACCCCATGGATCCGACACTGCCCTACAATCATTACCTGAAAGTAGCTGACCTGAAAACAGTGTGAGGAGTCTTTCCAGCCAATCCTTCCAGCTAATGCACTTTCCCCACTGCACTTAGGCACCAGAGGGATTAGAAAGAAAAAGAAAGTGACTAAATCGGTTTCCCCCCAGCTCCACTATATCTGTGAAGCAGAGGTGGAATGTTATATATTTGTTTCTGTATTACTTTATGTACCAGCCACCATAGTTGTTGACTCGAGTCCCATGACTTGAACTCAAGTCCAACTTAAGTCACCTAGGTGACTTGACTTGAGACTCGACTCAGGTTCATTGTTTGTGACTGGAGACTTGCTAATTTTGTTAAATCGACTTGGTGAAAAAATTGTCCGAAAATGCCGATATTGATGGCTTGTACAAAAGTGACTTGATGTTTTTTAAATTAAGACTCGAGACTCGACTTGAGACTTGAACTGTAGTGACTTAAGACTCGACTTGGACTTGACAATGACGACTTGAAGACAACACTGCCAGCCACACAGACTGAGTGGAGCAGGGGATTTCAGTAGCCAGCAACAGGAAGAGCCGGTGAAAGGTGCGTTGCGTAGCTAGCTCTGTAAGGGTCCGTGAGCGTGTCACTCGTTGAAAGTCTGAAGCCGTAGGCAGCTCTCGGTAGCCAAAATACGTTTTTAAGGATTTAAAAGAATGGAACTGCAGAAGGAAGCAGGGCCTGGTGTCGAGGTATGAGGGACTAGCAGAGGGCCCATTCCACCAGAGATACAAATATTCTTATAGGCTTCTTCAAGCCTGTTGCCATTTTCTGCCCTGGCCTCAGACTCTAAACCGAATAGGTGTCTGCACGTTAAATGAATTGAGAGCCTGAGGACTCATTTAATGAAGGGGTCTGCTGACATTCCAAAGGGACAATGAAAAATGTGCAGCCGCATGTACCACTTTATGTACCAGCCACACAGACTGAGCAGAGCAGGGGACTGCAGTAGCCAGCAATGGCAAGAGCTGAATCCAACACCTGATTCACTGATTGGGCCAAGTTTTACAAAGCAACTTTATTAAAATCCCACCCGGGATTCCACCAGCAAAGGTGGAACCACCCACGCCCCAGACTGACTGCAATCCCTGGGGGGTTTTGCCACAGATTTTGGTGGGTGTTGTGTTGAGCCCAGCCTGGGTATGAGAGTATGTGAGAGGAGAAACCAGAAGCTGATTTTAGAGAAGCCATTGAGAAGCCTTCCCTTGCAGCCCTGACACGGTGACTATGTCTACACTCGCGGCTTCTTGCGTCAGAAGTATGCAAATGAGGGTAAGCGTGGAATATCACTGAGCCTCATTTGCATACCTAATGAACTGCCATTTTTGCAGAAGAGGCTCTTGCGTCAGAAGGAGCTGTCTACATTGCCCCTTCTTGCTCAAGAAAAACCCTCTTGCGCAATGCTGTTATTCCTGAAAATAATCAGCATAACGGCATTGCGTGTAGACATAGCCTGTAAGTGAAGTGCAGAGTACAAACTCACTCTGCCTCTCAATAAAAACATCCTCACTCTGTGTGTGTGTGTGTGTGTGTGTGTGTGTGTGTGTGTGTGTGTGTGTTGCTCCAATTCAAACATTATGTACATAAATATATGCAAACAAGGTGAAAATCTGGGGCTACTCAGATAAGATGCCAATGCAGCCTACAGTTTTGCAAAGTTTTGGGGCTAAACCATTCCTGTAAGGAGGGAGTCTTATCCCTGGCTCAGGAAGATACATATCAAGAGGAAATTATTTCCCTTTTGGGTTGCACCAGGGCACAGATTTTCAAGGCACACATCACAGCCCCTCCATAATAGAGGGTTGTCTCCTTTCTACTGCAAATCTTTCCTCCTGGAGCCTGGGTAATGCAGTTAGCAGGAAGGGAGATGCCAGACCCCTGTTAATGGGAATAAAGCAGAGCTGGACAAAAGTGAAACGGGTTTGGGATTTTGAAAAGGTATTACGACAAGCTCTAGAGGCCTGTTTCCGAGCTCAGTGGTAAGTTTAATAAGGCATCTTCGGATTTACTCCCATGCCAATGAAATCAGAATGAGGCCTGAAATCAGGAATTCACACAAGCCAGAGTTTAACTGTTGATCAGGTTGAGAGATACAAATTTAGCACTCTTAACCCTTCCTCAACCATCCCTGCAATGCTCCTCACAATTGATATTGTGAACCTCTCGACCCCCTTCTATTTCTCAATACCATTTCAGTAACATGGTGCTAAAAATGGAGGGCCGCTGCCTAAAAGGCATTTATTTAAGTTCCTAAATCCCACTGAAATGAATGGGAACCAGGTGCCTAAATACCCTTGAGGATTGATGCTTGGTGCAATGCCCATTCAAAGCAATAAGAGCCTGTCCCTTTACATCAGCAGGTGCTGGAAAGAGCTCTGAATGTAGGACCTCAGGAACTTGGATGTTATGACGACAGCCACTTTTTAAAATGCCTGAAACAGATTCAATGGAAAGCAGATGCCCCAAAAGCAGAGAGGGGGACTGTTACCTCCATTAAGGGTGTTCGGCTTCCCAGCTGTGATTAATTAGCTGACTCCCAGAGGGCAGGTCTGATTTCTTTTATTGGGACTCACCCAACCGTTCCGTTAGGAGGCTCTGACAACAGGTCACCGGGGCTCCACACCTGGAGATGGATGGGAACCCCAGGCCACTGTTTACAGCCTCAGTGCTAAATGCAAAGCACTCTAAACAAAGCACCCAGCATGCCAAGATGAGGGTGGCAGAGAATGCTGATTCTGCACAGCTGCAGCCAATGCAAAAGGCTGGCCCTCCAAGCCAGGTGGGCTCAGATTCACCTGCATATAATTAGCTGCCCCCCCAGGTGCTGAACCTGGGCATCTGGCTCTTAGGCAATGCAGCCAGGTGGGAGCACCGAGCTCATCTTGCACAACACAGGCCAGAGAGCTCCCCGCCATTAATTACTGTGTGAACCACAGTGCCTTGTTTAAAAAAACCCATCAGACTGTGATTTAAACCTTTATAGAGACAAAGCGTCTCCAGCCACCCTTGATAAGTGACGATTGACCCTCCCCGTTCCAGAGGTATGCTCCTGGCCAGGCTGAATTTGTCTGACTTCAACCTCCAGCCCTAGCTGTCACACTCAGACCTGTGGGATTGAAGAGCCATGGGCGAGAGCCTGCAGGCCTTTTGGTGTGCTGATAAAAGGGAGTAGGCAGGCTGCTGCAGGACGTAGGTATGATGGGTTAGGTCACAGAGATGCCCTTGAGACTATTACCTGATGAGCTGATCATGTCACAGAGCCTGCCTATCTGCCCTATGGGGCACCCTCAGCCCTGTTCTGCTGGGCCAGAACCGCTGCTCTTCTGTGTCACGAGAATCACAGGTCCGAGGATGCATACCCAAGGGGGGAAGGACAGAACCAGGTGGACAGTTTTATCAAATAAAAATTATTTATTTATGACAGTGATGAATTTATAGTATTTATTCTAAGATTTTTAATAGACCGTGTTAATAATGAATTTACAGTATTTATTATATTTATTCTATGATTTCTAGTTAAATGTGTCAGAGATATAGGGATGGGAACGGCCAGGGGAATAGTCTCTAATCTTAAAATATCCAGCTACACTAAATAACAGTGGTAACTACAAACTCTATGTACTACCCAAAAACAACTACAACACTAAGCTTATACAACAAGAAAAAAATCAAATCATACATACCAACTTACACAGCACACAGAACATTTCACAGATATCGGTTCGGTTGCGAAGGCCTTGGTTACGCCCGAGAGTTGGGGGAGGTGGCTGGTCGGTTGATCAGGCCGGCAGCGCTTTGAAGTATATGAGAAGGCACACGCACGGTGGTACGTGTGTTGCGAAGACCTCCTAGAGCGAACTGTGCCATGGGTATTTATCCCCAAATCTGCACATCACTTTCCCGTGCTTGCATATTACCATATATGGCCCAATGGTCACCAAATGGGGGGGTCTGTGTCCCAGGAGTTGGGCCAAAACTGTGCAGGTTTCATGCGACCAGGTAAGCCCCGCAGTTCTCACGCCAAGGTGACGGGTGGGAGAGTCTGAGGCTATTTTCCCCTTTTCACACCTTCCCTTTTTCTAAAGGCAATGGTATGCAGGAAGGGTGCGGCTGGTTTCTCTCAAGGAGTACTGCAGCCCACTATAACAAGAGCGGCCTGGCCACATTTTTTTACTGGGGGGGGGGGGGCAGTTTCTTTTCTCTAACATTCTGCAGCAACAGAACTGACTTAGAGTAACAGCCCCCCAGCAGACTAACACAGACGCTGAGCCGGCTCAGCTGTAAAGCTGCTGTTAGCCCCTAGGTGGGAACATAACCCCCCATAGAGGACCAAACCCCCAAATAAATCTGTCTTACTCTGTGTAAAGGTTTAACAGAAATTATTGGAGATTGCCTATCTCCGAGAACTGGAAGGGACCTTGAAAGGTCATAGAGTCCAGTTGCCTGCCTTCACAGCAGGACCAAGTACCATCCCTGACAAATTTTTGCCCCAAATCCCTAAACGGCCTCTGCAAGGATTGAATTCACAACCCTGGGTTTAGCAAGCCAATGCTCAAACCACTGAGCTATCCCTCCCCCCAAGAAAGCTCATAAAGTTTGCCCCCTTTATCAATGAAAGAGATACACAGCTTCTGCCCCCCACCATCAGAATTACTTACACTGGGGTGAGTGATGACAGTAGTTACTAAGTTTAAAATAAACAAAACATTCCTGCTTAGCCTAATACACTAAGAGAAGTTGTTACAGATCATTGTTTCTCATCCAAGTCCTTATTTCAGGTAAAGTTCTTCATGCAAGAGCTCTTTTTTTTAAACTTGCTTCTCCTCCCCCCTCATTAAAGTTCTTTGTTTCCAGGTCTCTTCATGTGTCCCCTTGTGGTGGGAAGCAGTCTATGAAGCCAGCTGAAGACTGTAATTTTTTGCTTCCCCTCCCTTAATTTCATCAATTCTTTTCCTCTTCCCCCATCCCCATAGAACAGTACAAAATTCATGATGGATTCCAGGACCAGGTGGCATAGTCTCCTGTCTATGTAGGACAAGTCACAACCCATGCTTACAGGAAAACCAGACTATTCACAACTCATTGCCTTGCGCACTGGGCCATTCAATTCCTTAAGTACCATTAATGCAGCTGTGGCCAAGCCACAGCTCACAAGCCGCATGCGGCTCTTGCCCCCCAAAAGTACGGCTCATGAAGCCACTCCTGTGCCCCCTAAATGACCCCCCCAAACGGCCCCGCCCCCTATCATCTCCCCTCCCCCCCCCGGCTTCCCTGTGCTTACCTGGTCAGAGCTACAGGGTTTTAAAAATTGTGCCTAAGATGGTAGCCATTTTAAAGGGGCAGCCTACTTTTTAAAAAAGAACCTCCTTTTAAAAATTTTTTTGCTTTTGCTTGACAATTCTAGTGCGCCTCTTTGCATTTTTTCTGCCATTGTTTTGGCTCTCTTTGTTAAATGGGTGGGCCATGCCTGCACTAATGGCTTTCACTAGAAGACCTCGATTAAGAAACAGCTTTACATTTCCTATTTCTACCTTCACATACAAGAAAGGTACATGCACACAAATAGAAGATACGCATTCAGAGGTTTCCATGCTCTTGGATGATAGGTTACTTGCCTCATTTTGCATACAGCATATTTGAGTTATGCATATTCATAGTCAAAAAAACACATTTCCATAAAACAAAATATGCAGGCATAGTGTCGCAAAAAAACCCGATTTATCTCTGGGCTTTATTTGGGAGTGGAGAAATAAAACTCAACCTGGAAGCACAGGGACTGAAATCCTGGTGTTGGTGGGAGGACAGTTGATGTGCGTTGGCCTATGAAACCAACCGCTTCTTTCTCTGTGAGACAAGGCCTTTGAATACAAAATGAGAGCAAACTTCACTGGCAAGTTGTCCCTGAAATAGTCTCATCTGCATGGCTTTGCAGAACAGTCCTCTCTGTGTAGCCTCATGTAAAAATAATGTGAGCCTTCTCCCGCTCCAGGCTCTAATGACAGAGCTGGGTTTTTTAACGATCCCCAGCACACCAGTGACTCCTTCAAGTGGATTTACATTACAGCCAGCTGCTGTGAGGTTATTTTATTAGCATAGTAAATACAGAGAGAGAAAGGGCAGTTTCTATTGTTTCAATTGTGTGCGCTTTGCTCCACTCTAATTCACAACCTGATATGGGCCATAGCCAGGGACTCGGCTCTTTCCCAGCTACACCCTGGATGCAGGGTTGCAGAGAGATTTACTGAGCCCCTGGACAAGAGGGGATGCCCTCCGGAAGGGCAGGGCATCAGGCAGAAGGGACAGAACTGGAGCTAGCCTCCTGGGACACCCAGGGCCCTTTTAAATCTCTGGGCTGCCCATCAACAGCCCTGTGTGGCTGTCACTCTGGGTGCCTGTCCCAGTCTTGTGGGGGGTGGGGTAGCTGTGCCTCTACTCCCTGGCTCACTCAGATTCCCTGGATGTTCATCATCATGAGCGGGTGAATGCTAGTCCTGCAGCTCTTCCCCTGGGCCCTCCACCCGTGACCCTACCTATGTTATACCTGATTCTAACCCAGCATCCACAATCCGACCACGGAAGGTAGGGAGACCTGGGCCCTCCCTCACTCCAGGTCTCGGCCCAGGACCCTAAGAGCAGCGACACCAATCAGGTGCTCGGTTGGTGGAGACGTAGCCCACAGCTCACCAACCCGCCGGCTCCACTTCACCCCGTCCTGGGTTGCTTCCTACCCTCCGGCCGGTTCCTGGCAGCAAGTCCAGCCCACTGACCTCCGCCGCCAACGGTCTCACTCAATCGCCGCCGGTGCCGCTCCTTGGTCACAGTCGACCTTCTCCCCTCTGTTGGGGGTCGTGAGTGACCTTCTCCAGACCTGCCGTGTATCTCCCACCTCGCTGACCGTGAGCTACCCCCTCCTGCCCCGCCGAGCGTCTCTCCTCCCTCCTTGCTGCAGGTGCCAGCTTTTTAACACCGGCGCCTTGCTCTCCTGGACACCCCCGCAGGTGTTGTTTCCTGGCTGGCCAGCAGGCACCGGGTGCGTCTGCACTTGCACAGGCAGCAGCACGTGATCAATCCCTGCAGCACCCTAATTTAGTAACCCCCCTTATTTCGAAATAATAAGTGAAGCCTCCACGCTACCTAAGCCCCTTATTTCAAAATAATGGGCTGCTTATTTTGAAATCTGTGTTCCTGCTTTCCTCGGAGAACACCACTAATTTTGAAATAGTTATTTTGAAATAGCAGCAGTGTGGGCGCTCTGGTGCTGCTATTTCGAAATAACGACTCCCCAGAGTAATTCAAACTAATTACTCTCTAGTGCTTCCTGGGATTCTAACTCAAGGTAGCGTGTCCACATTACTGGAGTTTGCCTTGGACTAATTTCAAGGCTTCCCTATAACGTAGACATGCTATGTTAACTGTGTTAAATCAGGAAGTAAGTCAATTTTAGTAATTTCGAAGTAATTTCTGTTACCTACCAGCCCTGTGCTCTTACGGAGCCAGGGAGTGACATTCATGGAAAACCCCCCCCCCCCCACTTCGCCTAGGCCTCTGCTAGAATCAGACAAATCAAGCAAAAGGCCGGGGAAGACACACCTAAACTAATTAAGGAAACACCCCAGCCTCATCTGCATTGAAGATAGAACAGAGGGACATCTTATTAGCCTACAGAATGGAGACCAGCTCTTCCAAAGCAGGAACCGCACTGAACTATGGGATACCAAAAGCAGAGAAGCACTGCCTGATGGGAAATCTCTGCTCCAGATGCTAATGAACCCAGGCCTGCTCACACCCAAATTAGTCATTATGAGACCAGTTCTAGTAATGATCCTATTGACATCCAGAATACTGAAACTGCCTAGTTGCATTGTGAGCTCATTCAAGGAACATCACCCATAACCAGGGGTGATCAGTCTCTATTGTCTCGCCTCTGTATACCCATAAACAAATCCAGTGTTCTATTCGAAATATTGTCTTATCCCCATAAAAACTCCTACCCTTACCCACTGAAAAACTGTTCTGATACCTGGATTTAAACTGCATCACTTCCATTGAGACTTCTTCATCTCCTGTCTGATCGACCTGGGGGCTCCACTCCGCTTGTCTCCTGCCCTCTGGACCCCCAGCTACCATCACCATCTGGGAACCCCGATCAGTGCAAGCTCCACAGAGTGGTGAGGTCTCATGTGCTCACGCTCTCTCTCTTCCTCCCTCTCGCCCCCCCAGCATTGCCTCCTGACTCTGCCCTATATGAACTGTTATATGGTTAGCTAGCCCTAACATTTATAATCAGTTTCAATTTAGATTTAATATTGTAACTTGTGTTTGGCTTCCTATCACTACCCAAAAATAAATAACTTTCATTGTTAAGCTGGCTGTTTCTCTTTCTTTCTCTCGCTCTTCCTCAAGCGGTATTGTTTTGACTTCCATTCACTCTGCAACAACGCTTCTTGTACTCAAGCTAAAGATCCCTGTAGTGCCCAACATCCTGTGGGGTTTGCTCATCGTCTGGTTTATCAGTGAATGATTGTGGAGTGAAAGTGGGGATAGGGAGGTGCTGAACCTGGGGGCTTATGAGGATGGCAGCTTAACGTGCTGTTTAATCCAGCCCACGGAGTCCAAAGGCTCATGAGGGTGCAGTGTGGCATTTCTGTTAAACCAGCCTGCTGAATCCAGAGACATATGAGGGGTCAGCTTGTGAGTGCTGATTACCCAGTCTTCTCAGGAGTGCTCCTGTAGTGGGTGTGAGCATCTGTGTGTGTTGCTAAGGTGGGAAGAACCCCATCCTGAGGAACTTAGTTCCTGCAGGAGAGCTCCAGTGGGAGGGGGAATTGTCAGCAGAGAGAATTCAGTTCCATACGAGAGCACAAGCAGAATACGGATAGAATTGTTAACCTCCCCCCAGTCTCACAAGAGTAACCCTAATAAATGAGCATACCCCAGAGTATTGGGCAAATCTGGTAACATTTCCTAGTGTAGACATGCCCACAGGGAGCAAGGAAGATATTCCAAGGCCTAGGGCATCCTGCATTAATTCCTTAGTGGGGTACAAATCCTTCCCCGTATTTGTCGAGGGAGAACATGTTAAAATATGAAAAGCTTCTCTGAGCAATGTGTACCCAAAATGCGGTAAAATCCTATTAGAGAGAAAAAGAAACAGTTTAATGAAATGGGGGGGGGGGGGGAAGCAACAGATCTCAACAAACCAGCGTGTACTGAAGGCAAAATACCTTGCACTGGTATAAGATCCATTACTCCCACCAACCCATAATGCAAAGGGGAACAGCCCTGACAGTGAAACACTGAGTAGAGCCTAATTCTCGAATGGCCGAAACACCAATAAAATCCACAGTCACGAGCAGAGATCTTGAGGGAGCATATTTAGTGAAGAACAGCAGGGGAAGGAAACCAGCGTGTGTAATCCAGGAGTGTCAGCGTCATTTTCAGTGCCGAGAACACAGGTCCCTGTGATACCGGAGGAGTTTGCAAATGGGGCACACCAGTAACACAACACGGGCTAGGCAGCCGAAAAGGATCTGTTGTGCCCACCCACTGAGGCCTGAGTTAGTAGGATGATATAGGAGATGGCTGCCCGGTGCTAGTCGTGCCTGAAAGCAAGTCTCATATCAGCTGGCTTTTATGAAAAGGGGCGTGCCTTTCCTGGGTTATCAGTATGAACGCGGATGCTGTCTTTGTCCAAATGATTGCAGAAACACACACACACTGCAATCCAGATAGCAAGGCCAGACGCAAGAACACCATGCCGGGATTAATCCCCAACAGCGTACAATGCCTAACATTTTACCACTGTTTCTGTCCTCCCCTCCCTTCTCCCCCCACTTACGCCTCCCCTTCCAAGTGGTTAATCCTGCACAGCCAGAAAAGTACTTGCCCTGAAGAGCTCACAGTTTAGCCCCACACGCTACATACAAGAGGGGAAAGTTAGTGCTATTGAGTGGCGCCCTTCACTATCAGAATGCTACAAGTGTTTTCAAAAATCCCAGTGGGAGCTGATAGGGAGAGGGGTTAGCTGAGGTTTAAAGTCCTCTCTGAAGTAGTGTGTTATGAGGAGGAATGGGAAGAGATATGCTCTCAAATAGCTTAGTACACTCGAAATGTAGATGGTCTTAATAGCATAATACCATGGAAATGGCACTAAAGGTAGCCTGACACGGTTTTT
Organism: Pelodiscus sinensis; assembly: GCF_052426305.1. NCBI lineage: Eukaryota > Metazoa > Chordata > Testudines > Trionychidae > Pelodiscus > Pelodiscus sinensis. Next base: position 45,998,108 of record NC_143062.1, read on the forward strand.
TTAACTGAACGTAGAAGCAGATAGGTCAGTGATGGGCAACCTAGGCTAGTGGGTGGCCTTCCTTCATCTCAGTGAGCTGCAAGACTGGTAACCAAGATAGCAAAACTACCTATTCCGGGAGGCTAACGGTGCTTGCATTAGTAGAATTCACAGGGTGCTCTGATGGAATCGTAGCAGCGCTTTGATTGGATACAGAGTGAGCGCACAGCTCTCACTGTCCATGTTGTGCCCAATCAGCACACCCCTCATGGCACATGTCCTTGCTTTACGTGCCTGTCACTTTAGTAATACCAGTAAGAAAAATCCTATGCAGTTGGAAACCAACAGACGCTGGTACTCTGCTCATGGGCAACAGTAACACAAAGTCTCGTGGGCCACACGGAGAAACACAACAGGCTGCAGGTTTCCCACAACTGGGATAGATCTTGGCAGAAATGCTGATGATACTTGCATTGTGTTCAAGTTGTTTCCTAAACAGGGATGACTTAGGGTTGTGCAGCTTTGAGTGCTAGTCCCTATGCATCCTTTCAGCTTCTTCTTGCCATCACATGGCCCTGTGTCTGAGGCTGAATGCGGTGCCTCTTTTGCTTCAGCCTTTCAGAAAACCCCAAATACACGGTTGTAAATAGCTATTCTTCAGCTTCATTCAGTCAGTTCTTAATGCTGTTTGTTTCCCTTGACTCAGGATTTCCTCCACATGGTTGGAACTATGTACTTCCAAGTGTAACCTCTCCAGTTAGCTAGCCCAGTGTGAGGTTATTCAGCATAGGGGAAGCTTGTGACTTCTTACACCACGGGGGGGGGGGGGGGGGGGGGGGGAGGGAGCTCGGAAGCCTAATCCGAACTAGCTAGTTCGTGCCGCGTGTAGCCGCGCGGCACGCAGTCCGAACTAGCCGGCATTTAAAAATGGCGCCGGCAGGCTTTATGCAAATGAAGCCCAGGAAATTCGAATCCCGGGCTTCATTTGCAACTCCATATGACTAAATTACCCCCCCCCCCCGAGTTCGAACTAGGGGGGTAGTATAGACATACCCTTCAAGTCCATGAAAAGACTTAATGGCTTCAGATCAGGACCACGGTGACTTGCTCCAAAAGTCTATTCACCAGTCAAGGCTTGAACCCAAATCTGAATTAATGTATATGCCCTCGTTATCAGGCCTATCAAACTTCAGCAAAGCTTTCCGTGTGACTAAAACATGGAGCAGAACGGAGGCTGTGGCACCTGGAACTGCACTCAATGATGACAAACACGTCTATATTAATTTATTTTTCAACATCACTGCTGATGGCAAGAGCCTAGCTGGTGCCAGTTTTAATAAACTACTTATCAAATGCAGCCAGCAACAGATGCAGGGAAGACATGCTGTGTGCTCCTCACAGAATAGCCATGCCACATAAGCGGTCAGATAATAAACTGCATTGCATCTGGCCTGGTGTTTCCAGCTTGAAGTTTCATCCAGGTGATCAAGACAGAATAAATTGTGTGAGTGAAGGCCATGCATTTTAAACACACCTACTCGCCGTCAAACTGCCGACTACCTGGGGGGCCTATAATGGGGGAAGAAATTGGAGCCCTATCACTGAAATGAGATGCTAGTCTAGTATGTTGCTGTTCTCATTACAATTTTTGGTATGAGAATGGATAAATATGCTGTGTTCCATTCTTGGTATTAAAATAAGGAGATTTTTTTTTTTGGTTTCATCTTCTGTTCTTGTCCCCCAGTGTTAGCTATCAGAATGAGTTATCGCACGGCTGGCGGGGCCTGATAGTCCTTCATTTTCACTGTGTGCTCTCACTCACTTTGTGACGAAGATTAGTAGAGAAGAAAATAGCGTGCCATTAATCCATTCCTCATGCGATAGTAGTACTAAAATAGAATTTGGTTAATGGCACAAAATGTGCCTATCCCACGAACAAAGATAGTAGCACAAGGGAAGGAGAGGGTACCAAATTAAGCAATATTTGAACCAAAACGTAGAATTCAAAGGAGGTGCCACTTCTGCTCAGGGCGGCCCTACACTAGCTGCCAGCAACTGGTGCCCTAGGCAAACCATGCAATTGGCACCCCCATTTCCAAACCCCTCAATGATATTGCTCCACCATTTGGTGCCCCATTTAACTTGGCACCCTAGACGACCGCCTCATTCGCCTATATGGACAGGCTGCCCCTGCCTCTGCTTAGCTATATACACCAGGGCTGCATCTAGATGGGCAAGATTTTGCGTAAATACTTTTAACAGAAACGTTTTTCCGTTAAAAGTATTTGCGCAAGAGAGCGTCTACACTGGCATGTGCCTTTGCGCAAAAGATGTGCTTTGTGCAAAAGCATCCGTGCCCACTGTAGACGCTCTTGCGCAAAAAAGCTCCGATGGCCATTTTAGCCATCGGGCTTTCTTGAGCAAGAAATAAACATGGCTGTCTATACTGGCCCTCTTGCACAATAATACTTGTGCAAGAGGGCTTATCCCTGAGTGGGAGCGTTGGAGTATTTGTGCAAGAACCACTGATTTTGTACATGACAAAGTCAGTGTTCTTGCGCAAATACAAGCGGCCAGTGTAGACAGGCGGCCAGTCTAGATGCAGCGCAGGATTTTTCTGTACTCCAAATCCTTCTAGGCGGGGAGCTCAAAAGTCAATTACGATAAACCATGTAACAAAATTGTATCCAGTACCCCAATATTTGTTTGGTTGATTTTTTGAGATATCCCCATCCCTAGCTGAGGCCGGGCCCAGAGATGGCCTTACCCACACGCAGAATATGCAGTCACCTAGGGCACTCGAAAAGTTGGGGCATCATTAGATCTAACGTCTACCCACTTGCCTTTCCTATCCCTGGGCAGTGGCTCTGCTGCCTCCAGAGGGGATCTAGTTAACTGAAAAGTGACAAAGCCGGTCAGAGCCTATTGGCAGAACATGAAACCTGTGACAGAGCTTTTCTAGTGGTAATGAAGCCATTTAACAGGCATTTGCCAACCCAGGTCTATCCTATCAGTTTCTGAATGTCCTGCCTGAGTCTACAGGACCTTCATATAAAATGTACTATCAAGTTTTTTCACTAGCATGTTGAAGATTATGAAATCATCTCTTAAAAAAAAAATCACACCTCTAGCTGCCATCCAGCATAAAAAAAAAATCACACCTCTAGCTGCCATCCAGCATAGGGGCGCCTGTGTAATAGTGTTGTCTAGGGCCCCATAAACCCTAAGGCTGGCCCTGGCCAGGTTCCTTGGTGCTCCTGTCCCTGCTTTGGCAATGCTCGGGACAGTGGGGCTGCAGTCATGATTTGGCCTTTAGGTTAACACTAAACATAAGATTAATATTTCTATGCAGACGTGTCTTCCCCCATACTAACAGTATCTTCCAACAGACTATCGCCATTGGGAGATTGCGTCCTCCCACAAGCAACCCCCCTCTGATTGTGCCACCAAATCAAGTGACCCAATGTTCCCCAATTCTTTATAATTGAGTTCAGTGACCATCGTACTTCCTGCTGCTCTTCTGAACTCTTCAGCTGGACTCTAAGGGGATGTTTGCATTGCCATCAATCCCCCTGCTGGCTGGCCTGTGCCAGTGGACTCAAGCCTGTAGGACTTGGGCAGGGCTGTTTAATTGTGCTGTAGAGGTTCAGACTCAGGCCTGACCCCTTAGAGTCCAGCTGAAGAGCTGAGAAGAGCAGCGGGAAGTACGATGGTGATAGATCACTGGACTCATTTATAAAGACAAGAACTGGGCAACATTGGATCACTTGATTTGGTGGCACAATCAGAGGGGGGTTACTTGTGCAGCCCCCGACTGATTTTTTTGAAAGTCAGTGGCCCCTCAACCCAAAAAGATTCCCCATTCCTTTCCTAAAGCATTCCATGCTCACTCAACCTACTGAGTGTTGCAATATTTTGGCCTTGGAAAGGGTTCAGAAAAGGGCAACTAAAATGATTAGGGCTTTGAAACAGGTCCCATATGAGGAGAGGTTAAAGCGACTGGGACTTTTCAGTTTAGAAAAGAAGAGACTGAGGGGGGATATGATAGAGGTCTATAAAATCATAAGTGGTGCGGAAAGAGCCAATAAAGAAAAGTTATTAGTTCCCTAAATAGAAGAACTAGAGGACACCAAATGAAATTAATGGGTATCAGGTTTAAAACTAATAAAAGAAAGTTCTTCTTCACACAGCGTGTAGTCAACCTGTGGAACTCCTTGCCAGAGGAGGCTGTGAAGGCTAGGACTATAATAGAGTTCAAAGAGAAGCTAGATAATTTCATGGAAGTTAGGTCCATAGAAGGCTATTAGCCAGAGGATAAAATGGTGTCCTTGGCTTCTGTTTGTCAGAGGCTGGAGAGGGATGGCAGGAGACAAATCACTTGATCATTGTCTCCGGTCCACCCCCTCTGGGGTACCTGGCATTGGCCACTGTTGGCAGACAGGCTACTGGGCTAGATGGACCTTTGGTCTGACCCAGTATGGCCGTTCTTATGTTCTTATGTAATACATTAAGAGAATGGAGAACTTGGTTTATGGAGAAGAGATTTGCTTGAGCCATTAAGTTCACAGCAAACTTCAAACTTCCTGAAGATCAAAAGGAGTGTTTGGAGCTAGGGAAGGAGCTGGGCAAAATCTTTATTACAGAGTGAATAGTTGCCAGACTGTGCTCAGTTTTGAAAGTGTCACTGAGCTCTGCCCATTCACAGTCAATTGGGCAACGTCAGATTTAAATTTGCGAGCCTCCCTCCTGCTGGCATTATAAATGGTAACGAGGGGAGAACATGGCTGTCAGCTAATAGATCATTTGTTCCTCTGGTCTATAAATTTATAGAAAACTGACCTTTAACAGTTTAACAAGTTACTCAGTTGCATGAACAACGTAATGTCTGGACTAGATCTACAGACCCGAGCAGCTCTAAACTATGGGGAGTTTCAAGAGATGGATCCAAGCCATCAGAGGAAACGCCTTTCTTGGAATGGGGCAAATCTAACCCTCAGCACCAAAGGACCTCAAACAATGGGAACCTGGTGTGGGTCCAGCTCTGCCACCAAACTTCGGAAGTCTGATCCTCAGCTGCTTGTCACGGGTCTTGGGCTGGAGTCTGAGTTGGTGTTTCCCCAATGAGCTCAATGAGGATCCGCTCCCTGCGGCTTACGTCTGCCATTCCTGTAGGATAACCCCATTACAGAACGAAAGACGGGGGGCAGAACCCACAGAAAAAAATTGGGCATGTATGATTGATGCCATGGGAGTGCAACCTTAGGAAACCATTCCATTGGGAAGAGGCTGTCTTCCCACTAATCCCATGCATCCCCTACCATTCAAATGGGGGCCAGGGCCATCGGTACCTCTGAGGCTACTCTTGTTGTAGCACCACCATCTTGCCACTTCACTTCCACGGCGTGACCCCCCAGCTGAGCCACAGCAGCAAGGAACCCTAGTCATGGAAGGGGTCATGGAAACAGGAACACAGTTGGAGACTCTAACCCCACGTAATCTCTTAGGCTATGTCTACACAGTGGACATAAGGTATCTGGAAACAGCCATTCTGCATCTTAAGAGCAAGCCCATTATACTGAAATCTAGTGAGCTCGATATTGCGACATCCCTGTAAACCTCGTTGCGTGAGGGATAAGGTACATGTTGGAATAGCGCCTTATTTCGAAATAACATCAAAATACGCTACACAAGTTGTGAAGTGCAAATTGCAGCGTGATTCATTCCGGAGGAAGCATTGTAAGTCGGGGCGTTGTCACTCGAACCCGCATTTATGCTAGGCACCATGTGCCATCGTAAATGTGGGCCGAGGACATAAGTCGGGGGTTTCTGGACCCCTCCGCACTTACAAAAATGGTTGTAAGTGCAGGGGGTCAGAACTCAGGCAATCAGATCTTGGGGGCCTCCTGTATTGCATTGTCCGGAGGGAGGGGAGAAGTATGTATTGTTTCCCGGCCACACTCCATGCACGTCCAGTTTCCACCACCACCCAGTCTCCCAGCTAGGCTTCTGTACCCCTCTACCACAGATCTTTTGGGGGTGATACCTCCCTCTCCAGGTTTAGTTTGATGTGCCTACGCCCACAGTATTCCTCTACCGTGGGTCTGATCCAACGCCTACTGAAGTCAAGAAGAATATTCCTCCGGACTTTCAGGAGCTTTAGATCAAACTCCACAATGGTTACAGTCTCTTCACAGAGAAGCAAAGCTGAGCTGCTAACAGATGGGTGAATTATTCCATTTGCCCAGTGCCTGCAGTCCTCGCTCAGAAAAAACCCTCCCATTAAAGTCAGATAGCATTTTACCAGCGTGAGAATTACAGAATTTGGCCTGATGTTATTTTTGTGTGTTCTGCAAAATTTTGTATGGCCTGTAGCACAGACAGCCTTAAAATCTCCGTCAATATGTTGTTTGCTAAAATTGTTAAGAAGAGGCATGCCGTGCGACTTAATCACTGAATCCTCACAAGAAAGCCACTGGGGAAAATTCGGGCCAGCTATGCTATCCTTAACAGGCTTTATCAATGTCGGAGATAAAATGTATGAAATAGTCTGACTACCGACAGTAACTGTCATAGAGAAATGGATGTAAGAGTTTGAAGGCACCTCTTCTGTAGGGCAAATTCTCTTTGAAACCATCCTCGTTACAGAGCAATGGTTTTAATCATTTTTTTTATTTGATCACCTAGTTTATTTCGATCCCTCTGTGCATTAGAACAGTTGGTATTGAATTTTAATTAGAGCCAGCTTGGCTCTGTTAAGATTGGCCTCCAAGCTTTGTTATAGGGGCCCTTATACTGAAGTTCATTTTCGTAAGCTCTTAACAAGGCCTTTGCTCTCTGTAGTTGCACCAATTAATGTGCAAGAAACAAATAGCTTTCACAGACAGTAGGAAGGGCAAACACATGTTTTAAAAAGCAGAGATAGTAGCACCCTTAACTAGATTCAAAGCCTTAAACAGCCAGAATTCATGACATTAAGCTGCCCCAAAATATCACCGATGGACGATGCCTCTGTTCTTAACCAACGGTGGGCAGTGAGCAGTCCTGCCACCTAATTGAAATGCAGAAGGGAACAGCAATGCAGGCTTTTCCCAACCAAAGCTGAGAATCACCAGAGGCTGCATGAAAAAGCCTTTCCACTCCTGGCAACCCTGTGGAAATAAATGAGGATTGCTTGGAGGCTCCTTCTGTGAACTCCAAAGTCAGCCTTGTTTGTTCACCCTGCTCCCACCCCCCGTCCATCCTTCAGGTCACTGGGGAGGCATGAGGAGTAAATCACAAATCCAAGCTCTCTCATGCAGCAGTGCATTCAGACATGGTTTGGGGAGAGCCCAACGCTAGTGAGGGTAAGAAGTCGAGAGTTGCCACCACCCACCGCAAAGAGGACGCTCTTCTGGCTTAGCTGCATCACTCACTCCTGGGCTGTGTCTACACTGGCATGAATTTCCGGAACTGCTTAAAACGGAATACTATTCTGTTTTCAGTTTTTCCGGAAAAGGAGCGTCTACATTAGCAGGCTGCTTTTCCGGAAAAGCCCTTTTTCCGGAAAAGCGTCTGTGGCCAATGTAGACGCGCTTTTCCGGAAAAGAGCCCCGATTGCCGTTTTCGCGATCGGGGCTTTTTTCCGGAAAAGACTCCTGGGCTGTCTACACTGGCCCTTTTCCGGAACAGTGTTCCGGAATAAGGACTTATGCCCGAGCGGGAACAGAATAGTTTTTCCGGAATAGCGGCTGATTTTGTACAGTAGAGCGTCGTTGCTTTTCCGGAAATTCAAGGACCAGTGTAGACAGCTCACAGCTTATTCCGGAAAAGCGGCTGATTTTCCGGAATAAGTAGCCCAGTGTAGACACAGCCCTGGTGTATTACATAGGTGCATGTGGCCCTTTCCGCTATGCGTTTGAGAGCCACGAGGATACCTCCAAGGGACTGCAGAGCTTTATCATTCCCTGCAGACGGGGAATGAGGAGTAATGTTTGTTCAAACCAAACTCCTTGGGTTGAACTAACGCATCCCAGCCCGCACTTTCACTTTCGAAACAGCTGTTGATCAGAGTAACGTGCGGGCGAGGTCATGCTAATGAAGCTCGGGATATTTAAATCCCTGCTTCATTAGCAATTTCGGTCGCCTACATTTACATCCCTAGTTCGAACTAGGGAACAAGTGTAGACGAACCCAAAAGATTTATTTGGGCATAAGTTTCCGTGGGCATAAACCGCTTTGTCAGATGCATGGAGGGAATATGACCCTGGATCTCCATGCATCTGACAAAGAGGTTTCTTATCCCTGAAAGCTGATGCCCAAATAGTTGTACTGGTTGTTTTTGCACAGTATGAGACACATTTTGCTGTTCATCCTCACGGAGAGTTGCAGATCTTGCATTTCCTTTCACATCTGAGCCTCGTGGTCAGCTTGTTCAGGAGGCTCTCTGGAGCTTCCCACCTTCTCTCTCTACTCTGGACAATGCAAAAAATGCTTTAAGACACCCATGAGATTTGGATCAGGCACTAAATCCTCAAACTGTTGTAATTTAACGAAGTCTTTCCACTGACTTCAGAGGACTTGAGTCCAGCTACCTGTCCACAAGTGCTCCCAACCCACTGTCTGTTTATATTTAGCCCCACACACAACACACTGCAGCCTTCCGTTTAATATTGAAGATGAGGCTAGAAGAACTGCATCCTTTTATTTTTTCAGGCACCTTGGTATTTCCCACCTTCCAGCTCACAAACCGTGTATGCCCAAGCTGGCCATAGGTATGCCGTTTATTCATAAAAAGAAAAGGCCAATGGGCCACATGCCCTGCAAGACTGGCTGAGGAAACCATGCAGCCCCACTTCTGAATTTTTTGGAAAACGTTTTGAATTATTGCCGGATTTAATGTTTGGAAGACAAAATTATCCTTATAAGTGACCTTGACTGTAATAAAGAACAGAGACTAGTGAGTGCTGTGGTTTTATTGAAAGAAAAAAAAAATCACAAAATGATGTACTATAGCAGCACAAACATGTTGTAAATTACCTAGAGTAATAGACCATGCAAAATATTGGAGGAACATAGACTGCAGTTCTATGTGTGGATATATATAGATGTGTGAGCTGTATAGAGAAACAATCTATGGACATAATTAGAACTGATTTGTTAATGACTCCTGTGATTTAAAATATGTTGGGTGAAATCCTACCCTCTACAAAGTCCATGGCAAAATGCCCATGGACTTCATTGAAACCAAGATTTCATCCATTATGCATGGGTATATATGTGACCTGAAAAAGGAAAAGCCCCAACAAAGAACCAAACAACTTTTTGTACTATGACTTTGTGTGTTTGCACAGCACCTAATGGAATGGGTCCCTGATCCCAAGTGGATCCTTTAAGACCTTTCTCCAGAAGATAGACCTATGCTCACAAACACAATGGCTACATCTAGACTGGCATGATTTTCTGCAAATGCTTTTAACGGAAAACTTTTCCGTTAAAAGCATTTGCGGAAAAGAGCGTCTAGATTGGCACAGACACTTTTCTGCAAAAGCACTTTTTGCAGAAAAGCATTCATGCCAATCTAGACGCACTTTTCCGCAAAGAAGCCCTGATCGCCATTTTTGCCATCGGGGCTTTTTTGCACAAAACAAATCTGAGCTGTCTACACTGGCCCTTTTGCGCAAAAGCTTTTGCGCAAAAGAACTTTTGCCCGAACGGGAGCAGCATAGTATTTCTGCAAGAAGCACTGATTTCTTACATGAGATCGTCAGTGTTCTTGCAGAAATTCAAGCGCCAGTGTAGACAGCTGCTTTTGCGGAAAAACTTGCCAGTCTAGACATAGCCAATGTGTCGTTTTAGACAGCTGTGGAAAATAGAGGAGATGATCTCCTCAGAGGATGTAAATATGCATAAGTCCAGTGAGTTCGATAGATCTGTGTGGACTTACATTAGCTAGGGACCCAGCTGACAATGCTTACCATAGCTTAGCAGTTAATGTAATTGATTCTAGTTTTCCGCTGGTTCTTGCATCATGTATAAGCCATGCTGCCACTCTGAGATTCTACCCACTCTGGACTTGCTTTGCCCAGGCGTGAAAGACTACGTAGGTGCACGTATACAGAGTTGTTGTAGTGGTGTTGGTGCCAAGATATGAGAATAAGGCCTATGGCTTTTGGCTCCATCCACTCTCTCTCTATACCATCCCGCCTCATATACCACACAAGCAGCAGTACATGCAGTGTTTGACAGCTCACTGCTTTATTCAGAAATCTCACACTATATGGGGCTATTCATAAAGCCTCCGCTCCTGGAGTTAGCTCATTTCACCACATTCTCAGCTTTCATTTAAAAAAGTTTCTATCCTTCCCGGCTCTGGAGAAAAACTTGCAAACGGGGCCACCTGAAGATTAGAAAACGAGAGGGTGACTGAAAGTGACCCTACATTTATTTTCCAAAGTCATGATTTTTCAGCTCCTTCCCTGAGCCCGAACAGTGGCGCTTGAATGCCAGGGGTTGGCAGCGCGATGTAAGCGTAAACCTTGACTGAGACGAGCCATGCACGCGGCCTGTTGAAACATTCTGTTCACACCAAAAGCAGAAATAAAGGGTGAATCCCTGACACCAGCGAAGACAAAGCAAGTTTTGCCATTCCCATGGGTGGACCCCATTTCACTGAAAGTCTGTGGCAGAGCTGGGAATTGAACTCCTGTTCTAAAGGCTCAGTAAGGTCAGCCAATGGACAGTGAAGGCAATTGGCCCAGCTTATTTAGGGTGGCGGTAAATTCTCTGCCACATACTGTCTTTAGGTACAAATTGGCTGTCTCTCTAGGGCTATGTCTACACTACAGAGTTTTCAGAAAAAACAGCCGTTTTTCCAAAAAAAACTTCACTTACGTCCACATTACAATCACTTTTTTCAAAAGAAAAATCAAACAGAGGGGTTTTTCCAACATTGGTAAACCTCTTTCTACAAGAAGATGCCTTTTTCTGAAATAGCTCTTTCAGAAAAAGGTGTGTGTGGACAGGGGAAGAGGGAGCTCTTTCGGAAGAAGAGGAAAGAGGAAAAAACACAGGTGCCCATGGGTGTGTCTACACTACAGGGTTTTGTCGACAAAAGTGGACTTTTGCTGACAAAACTATACTTGCGTCTACACTGCCGCTGAGGTCTATCGACAGAAAGTCAACAGAACTCAGCAGTTTTGTCAACGGTGGTAAACCTCATTCTACAAGGAATAACGCCTTTTATTGACAGAGTTCTGTCGACAGTTATTGCATCTACACTGTCCTTCGCGTCTACACTCTCATGTCGACAAAGAGGCTTGCTTTGTCAACAGAACTGGATGTAGTCTAGACGCTCTTTGTTGACAGAGGCTTTGTTGACAGTATCTGTCAAAGCCTCTTTTGACAAAAGCCTGTAGCCACTCACAAACCATGTATGCCCAAGCCTGTAGCCAGGGTCACATCCCTTTGTGACCACTCCATCCATAGTAATCACAGCTTACATGCGAGATAGCGTCCACTCAGTGTGAACGCTATCTTTGACCTTTGGCAATGTGGATGCTCTTTCAGAAGATCTTCCGGCAAAATTTCTTCCAAAAGAAGTCTGCAGTCTAGACGTAGCTTAAGAAAGATCTGGTGGATCCAAAAGCTACTGGATCACAGGTAGGAATCACTGGGTAAAGTTCTGAGCTGTGTGTGTGATACAGAAGGTTGGATTCATTAATCCTAAAGGTCCCTTAAAAATTTCTGAATCTTCTAAGTCCCATTGTAGTGCCTTAACGCGAGGAGTTAAGTTAAGTTCATCCTTCAACAGTGAACTTTGCCACAGCTGCAGGGTATGTAGATCTTGGGGGTTTGGTTCAGGGCTGCCCAGCAATAACGGGAGATTGGGAAATGGGATCATTTCCCTCTGTTCCCACCAGGGAAAGAGCCTGTTAACATTTATATTTTGCTCATGAATGAAGCTTCACCTGTAGGGTGGCCATTCATCCCATTTTAATCAGGGCAGACCCATTTTTAAACCCTTTTCTGGGCATCTTTTTTTGGGGAGCGGGCACAAAACTTGGCATTTGTCCCATTTGTTCTTGTGATGATTATCTCGCAAGAGTAAATGCAACAAATGCCCCATTTTGGCAAAAAGTAGGCTGTGCCCCCCAACAGGGTGCAGAGGAACTTTAGAGAGTGGGGGGGCAGAATGAGCAACTCCACCAAAAATGGGGCCAGCCCCATGCTGGGAAAAGGGGTTCAAGAGAATCCCACATGGGGAGAGAGGGAGGGAGGGGTCTTGGGCTGTCAGCCAGGCTCAGGTGAGCCCCATGCTGGAGTAGGGGGGACTCAGACCAGCCCCTTGTGGTGTCTGTCCCATTTTCCCTTGAGGAAGCATGGGCACCCTACTCTTCTCTTTTGAGAGAGAAGGTCCACAGAAAAACATTGCATTTCCACCAACCAGGGGCAGCCTGTCCATATAGGCCAACGAGGCGGTTGCCTAGGGCACCAAGTTAAATGGGGCGCCAAATGGTGGCACAATATCATTGAGATGTTTGGAGATGGGGGCACCGATTGCATGGTTCGCCTAAGGCTCCAGTTGCTGGCAGCTAGTCTAGGGCTGCCCCTGCCACCAACAGTGTTTATTCTTCATGTGCTCCACCAGTGCCAAGTGATTGCTGCACAAATGCTGAGCAAAGTTATGGATTTATCTTATCTTTGAACTTTACTCCATAAAGTTGAGAATGAATTATGAGGCTGGGAGAGGAGGGCGGGAAAGGCTCCAAACACAGTAGTACCGATTGCATGCCAGAAAGCCCTATATGTGTTCTTATTCATCTATCTAATCCCAGCAGCACATGACAAATTGCCACATTCATCCATCTAGCCATAGCAGGCTTCAGAACTCATGAGTCATATGTTCATGCCACCGCCTTTTGTAAACAAGTATTCTAAATATGCATTCATCTGGCACTCTTCATTGTTATTTATCAAAATGTTCTCTTGTCTCCTAACACTTAATAACAATAATGAAGAATATTGTTAAATTGCAACACGACAAAAATACCCAGATCTACATATTTATTTTGCAAGTTTAATAGAGGCTGTTGGCTGCCAACAAAATGAGCTGGTTTGTTTTCTTGTGTATTGCCTGGCTAACCAAATCAGGGCTCAGACTGTAGCTTTTTGAAATGACATTGGGCTGAAAATTAGTTGTTGTCAGATGCATTTGAGTTTACATTTTTGAGTCCCTAATAAATTATTGAGCAGGAAGAAAACTGACCTGTTGTGAATTTGTGTGGGGACTTCGAATTTGGTCTCCTGTATTCTAGTCCTCTCTGCTATTGACTTACTGAGTGACCTTAGAAAAATTATTTACCCTTTCTATACCTCAGTGTACCAGTTTGTAACAGCTATAATAATAACTCAATGTTGATTCAAAAAATTAATTAATTTTGTTAAGGGCTTTTTGATTGTGAGACGAGCGAATAATTGCATGTAAATTAATTTCCTATTCTTACAAAAAAGGAAAACTTGACCCCAGACTGGCTGAAAACAATCATGTGATGATTTGGGATAGTTATACAGTGTGGGTGTGTTTAAACTACATGGCTCCATCGATGGAGCCATGTAGATTAGGCTGATCGGCAAAGGGAAATGAAGCCGCGATTTAAATAATCACGGCTTCATTTAAATTTACATGGCTGCCGCACTGAGCCGACAAACAGCTGATCAGCTGTTTGTCGGCTCAGGGCACTAGTCTGGACGCTCCCCTGCCGACATGAAAGCCCTTTATTGACCTCCCCATTATGCCTGGTAGGATGAGGTTTACCGGGGAGGTCGATAAAGGGCTTTCATGTCGGCAGGGGAGCGTCCAGACTAGCGCACCGAGCCGACAAACAGCTGATCAGCTGTTTGTCGACTCAGCGTGGCAGCCATGTAAATTTAAATGAAGCCGCAATTATTTAAGTCGCGGCTTCATTTCCCTTTGCCGAACAAACAAATCTACATGGCTCCGTCGATAGAGCCATGTAGTTTAGACGTATCCTATTAGTTCAACAGTGCTGTGGTCAAGAGCAATGTAAACCAATCTGATTCATTAGGCAAAATGAGTTTGAGTAGCTACTCCTGAGACAAATGGAAAATATTAATCTGTGTCAATCTAGTACTGTATACAAATCTTTGCTTTTTGATTGACACAGAGGAGAATAGCATTTCCCCTAGCCTGACCTCTAACTTCCATCTTCCCTTTAAAATCAATGAGTAGTCCTATGGCACCATAGAGACTAGCAAAAATATATAGTTTCATGAGCTTTCATCTGATGAAGTGAGTCTTACCCACAAAAGCTTTTGGTTTTATTGTGCAAGAAGCATACGGGCATATCCCATTACTGCAAATTGGTTTCAAAGTACCATGCATTTGATTGGTTTTATTTAGATCAATGGCATTTCACTGCATTTTTTATTTACTATCCCAATACACTCATGCCAAACTGATATTAGTGTTTATGGTTGTATACAGGGCTGGCCTTACCATGAGGCAAACTGAGGTGGCCGCCTCAGGTGACAGATTGTGGGAGGGCGCCACTAGGACCCACAGTGTAGAAAGCTGTGTCTGCTGCTGGTGCATATGTATTCTCTCTGCTCTAGATGCACAGTAGCATGAGAGGAGTAGAACAGGACGAAGGCAGAATTGAGACCTTTTAAAGTTTTGGCCCAAGCGAGGGGACATGGGGACGTCATTTGAGCTACTCACCTCAGGTGCCAAAATGTTGTGGGCCGGCCCTGGTGGTTATAAAAGCAAGGATGGGCACATTTAAAGGACAACAGACACTGCCTTCTTCATTCATTTGGGTGCATCTACACTACAGCATTTTCCCGGAAAAAACAGACTTTTTCCAGAAAAACACCACTTGTGTCCACTCTGCCATTGAGTTTGACAGAAAGTCTAAAGAACCGAGGGTTTTTTTCCAATGGCAGTAAACCTCATTCTACGAGGAAGGAGTTTTTTTCCCCCAAAAAAGCTTTTTCGGTAAAAGGCTGAGTGGATGTGGAAGAGGGAGTTCTTTCGAAAGAAAAGGCCTCCAGGAAAAAGCACAGGTGCCCTGGTGGCCACTCTGTCCAGACTACAGTGAACCCTCGTTTATCGCGGTAGATAGGTTCCAAACCCGACCGCGATAGCTGAAAATCCGCGAAGTAGGGACACCATATTTACGTATTTATTTAACATGTATATTCAGACTTTTAAAACCCTCCCTTTACGTAGTACTGTTAACAAACCACCCTTTAATGTACAGAAAAAAGTCCGCGAAGTCGTGAATCCGCGATGGTCGAACCGCGAAGTAGCGAGGGCTCACTGTAATCACAACTAAAATGCGACATAGTGGCCAATAAATGTAGACACTATCTTTTGAAAAAGCACATCACTTTTTCGTTGCACTTTTGCTGTGTGGACGCTCTCTTTCGAAATAAGCTTTTCCAGAAGAACTTTTCCGGAAAAGCTTCTTCTGAAAGAAGCTTGCAATCTAGACTTAGCCTTTAAGGCAACAGATCCTTCATGACTTTAGCTTTCTATACTTCTTTATTAGATTTTTTTCCAGCATCTCAACCCAATCCTTTGCCCCTCAACTCCATATTTATCTATATTGTAGAATATTTTGGAGATGTTTGGTGGAGACTGCTATTGGGTTTGTTTTAACAGTGTTGATATCAGGTAGGTCTAGATTTTAAGAGTCCACGGGTAGGACTGTTACTATAGCAGAGATGGACTTAATCAGAAGCATTTAAGCAGGTCTGATTTCATCCAGCAGAGGGCAAGGGTGCACACCAGCAACCACGACTGTATACATAGCAAAGAGAGACTAGTTCCTTGCCTACTTCCCCCTTTCCCCGCTCCCACCTCGGCCCCCAGAACGCTTTGGAATGTCGAGCCAGCTAAGTGGCTCTGGGACTGAGATTCCTCCTGGCCTTGAGACCGACTGCTCAGGGGAAGTCAGGAGGCTTGCTCCCTTCCCCCACATCACACACCCTTGGTAGGACACAGCAGAGTCTACCCCCAAGTGTTTTACACCACACTCGATGGTTTCCGCTTGATCACCCTTTGGCCAGTCCAGGTCTGAGTCATTTTTTGTTTGCTTATTTTGTAAAATTATTATAATTAAAGTCTCACCAAACCGCCCGCCACAGCCCTTCCCAGACGCCTCGCCGAGAACCACCCCACCACAGACAGGAGATGTGGTCGGATAGCTTAGAACGACTATGGTCTGGTTGTGTATACGGCAAAGGCTCTGGCAGTGTGAAGGGGCCCTTAGCATATCTAAGATTCAGGCTCCTCTGTGTCCCACAGATACCTCCCAATCTCTCCAGCTGAGTCAGACGCCCAGCTCTTCCCAGGGGTCCTGAGCTTGTTGTGAAATGTACCCTGCCTGTTCTGGGGCTGACAGTGCTCCGTCAAATAGAAATAAAGGCGTTTTAGGGCAGGTCTCCATGTCACGGGGTTGTACGCTCTCCCCTCCCCAGGGGGAGGAGTCAAGTCCCTAGGGCTCTGAACGTTACACCACAACCCTGCCCGTCCAGCCATTTCTCTTCAGTCTTGAGCCCTTGGGCATCCTGTTACGACCGTAGGGCCTAACCGCGGCAGTTAGTATTCAACACCCCGCTCACGGGGGCAGCACATGCTGGAGGCAGGAGTCACAAATTAACACCCCTCTCACAGGGGCAGTGCAGCCTAGTAGCCAGCGCAAGTAACAAACACCCCTCTCACAGGGGCAGTGCAGCCTAGTAGCCAGCGCAAGTAACAAACACCCCTCTCACAGGGGCAGTGCAGCCTAGTAGCCAGCGCAAGTAACAAACACCCCTCTCACAGGGGCAGTGCAGCCTAGTAGCGAGTCACTAACAAACACCCCTCTCAGAGGGGCAGTGCAGCCTAGTAGCCAGAGTCACTAACAAACACCCCTCTCACCGGGACAGTGCAGCCTAGTAGCGAGTCACTAACACACACCCCTCTCAGAGGGGCAGTGCAGCCTAGGAGCCAGAGTCACTAACAAACACCCCTCTCAGAGGGGTAGTGCAGCCTAGTAGCCAGGGTCACTAACAAACACCCCTCTCACCGGGGCAGTGCAGCCTAGTAGCCAGGGTCACTAACAAACACCCCTCTCAGAGGGGCAGTGCAGCCTAGTAGCCAGGGTCACTAACAAACACCCCTCTCAGAGGGGCAGTGCAGCCTAGTAGCCAGGGTCACTAACAAACACCCCTCTCGGTGGAGCAGAGCAGCCCTAGTAGCTGGAGTCAGTATAAAGCAGGTGCAGGCTCCACTGGTTAGGGCAGTGAGGCAAAGGAGGGGGAGGGGAACTGGGCCCTCCCTACGCCACTGGGTCCCAGCCCAGGGCCCTAATAGCAGAGGCACAGTCCATTGCTCTCTCAGCGGCGCATCCCACTGAGCTTCTCAGGACTCAGTCTCCCATCCTGAGCTACTTCCTACCGTACTCAGTGGAATTCCCTCCAGCCCATCTGTCGCGCTGGTGTCCTGCTGGCTGGCCTCCAGGGCCAGGCTCTCTGGCGGTTCACCTGCAGGAGTTCCTCCCGGTCCTCGCCTGGGGCATGTATCCCCCTGGCTGGTTCCCAGTCTGTCTAGCAGTCTGCCTCCTCCTCAGCAGCCAGCCCTGACTCAGCCTCTCTCCCAGCTTTTATACCTGGGCTGCAGTCTGAGCACGCCCAGCAGGGCTGCGGGGGCAGGGCGTCTCTTCAGGCAGGTGAGCCTCGTTAAGCCCTGCTTGCCCAGGGCGGAACTGCTCCGCCCCCATCACACTCCACTACAGACTCAAGTCCAGGGGCGGCCTGTCCATATAGGCAAACTAGGCAGTGGCCTAGGGCACCAAGTTAAATGGGGTGCAATGGGGCGCCAAATGGTGGTGCAATATCATTGAGGGGGTTGGAGGTGGGGGCACCAATTGCATGGTTCGCCTAGGGCGCCAGTTGCTGGCAGCTAGTCTAGGGCCGCTCTTGCTTAAGTCACATGATGCTAGGTCGACTTCCGCCACGGCAGTAATTACTGCAGGGGCTCACATCCACCTTACCCTCCTGTCAGTAGTGCAGGTCCCCCTACTTGCCCCAAATCCTTGTCCCCTCCCCTCCCACAAGGCCTCTCTGAGGCTCCGTCCCGCTCACTCCATCCCACCCTCCCCCCGTTGTCATTCATTTCCCCACCCCCTCTCATTGTCGCTGGGCTGGGGCACAGGGTTGGGGGGCAGGCTCTAGCTGGGGGTGTGGGCTTGGGAGTGAGGCTGGGGATGAGGAGGTTGGGGTGGAGGAGGGGACTCCAGGCTGGCACCAAGGGGTTCAGAGGCTCAACTCTGAGGCAGGGAATTGGAGTGCCGGGGGCGGGATGAGGGCTCTGGCCAGAGGTGTGGGTTCTGGGATAGGGATGAGGGGTTTGGGATGCAGGAGGGGGATCTGGGCTGGGACCGAGGGCTTCAGAGGATGTGGGGGGGGCACTCAGGACTGGGGCAGGGGGTTGGGGTGTGGGAGGATAAGGGCTCTGGCTGAGGATGCAGGCTCTGGGGAATGATGGGTGCTCTGGGTTGGGATTGAAGGGCAGAAGGGGGATCAGGGCTGGGTTTGAGGCACGGGGGACAGGATGAAGACTCTGACTGGGGGCACTGGCTTTGGAGTAAGGCTGATGATGAGGGGTTTGGAGCATAGGAGGGGATCAAGGGGCTCCGACGGTGGGAGGGGATCTGGGCTGGGGCAAGAGATTGAGGCCCGAGGGGGTTCAGGGACCAGCTGGGCTCTAGCAGCATACAGCCCTGACAGTGACCAGACAGCCAATGTTAGCAACAAGGTGTCTACACAGGTACGGCATGGCACTACCGATACCAACATAAGCTCTACACCTCTGGTGGGGGTGGGATTATTCTGACAGCCTAGTAGGGCACTGACATCCGCCAGACAAAGCTGTGATGTGAACCCTGACATAATTAGGTCATAGTAAGGCAGCTTACAATCACCCTACTCAGTAGTGTAGATCAGGCATTGGAGAGCAGAGATTTCTGAAAAAGCCAAAGAAGAGAAGGGGAAAACGATTAAATCAAGGAAACATCTGCAAAAGGTTTTCTCCTGTGTCAGAATTCCAGGAATGGAATGTCCGTAGAACAGAGGAGACTCTCAGAGTTTTTCATCGTGCAGACCACATCTTAGGAAAGAGATTGTCCCAGTGATGCCTGGTGTCTCATTCATGGTCACATAAGCTCCCTGTGGCTCCTCCACGGATTGCTGGGAATGTGTTGAAAGGTGTCTGAGCTGCCTTTGAATGGGCTTGAGCAACTGGAAGTAGAAAGAAGTGCAGCCTAATGTGCCTAGCCTGTCCTCCACACATCACCAGCAACAGTCTGAGCGCCCTAATATAACCAGCTGCTTTCAGTTCACTGGTATTCAAGGGCACTGAATTGTGTGCTCCATAACCTAAAACTAAAACCCTTTACACACCTTGTAAGAATAGTGGCAACTTTATGTTCCTTGCTGTAAAGTAATGCAAAAAGCTGGTCTCATGAAACTTTTAGCAGCAACGCATTTTAGCTCTGTACTCCAGAAAAACTGCTAAGTACTGATCCAGCCCTTGAATTTGTTCAAATCTTGCTGGAAATGTAATAGGTGAAGTGCATTACATATGAGAATAAAAGGCAAAAATTCAAGTGGGATTGTTCTGGTGCCCTCATAAATGAATCATCGCTTTGCTATTAAAATCCGTGCCACATCAGGCTGCTTCCAACACATTGAAAAGCCTCATTGATTGATTCATATTAAAAATATCCAAGCCAAAAAAACAGGTTGCTTGTTTCCAATGCAATATCCTGATGGCGTACAGCGCTGGGCGCATCTTGACGGTACGAATGGAAAAGCATATCGGACAGACAGGGTATGAATGTAAAGCTAAAAGTATGATACAGGAAGGACAGAGCAACATCTCTTCTATTAAAAGCGGCGAGGAGTCCTGTGGCACCTTATAGACTAACTGAAGTGTTGGAGCATAAGCTTTTGTGGGCAAAGACCCACTTTGTCAGATGCAATATCTCTTCTATTAAGCTACACTTTGGAGATACATCTATTTTATAGAGTTAGAAGAGATGTCATCAAGTACTGTTCCCTGCCCTTGTAGGGGAACCAAATACCCTCCCTGACCAATTTGCCTCAGACCCCTAAATGGCCCTCTCAAGGATTGAACTCATAATTCTGGGCTGAGTAGGCCAATGTTCAAACCACTGAGCTATCCCTCCCTCCATAAGGCAGAGTTAAGCATATGAAAACACATGCTTAGCCCTGCCTTATATAGGTAACTACTTCATGCACATGCTTAACTCCTCTTGCGATGAATGGGATTTAGGCCTGTTAAAGTACTGCTCTTGTGTAATCCACACACCTGCTGGATGTAGGGTTGCCAGATGGTTTCAAAAAAATACTGGACACACCTGACATTACGTCACAATCTATATGACATCTTAGTTAGAAAATATCAGACATTTATATTTTCTCAGTTTGTTTCCCAAACAGAAAGCTCAAATACTGGACTGTCCAGTTCAAAACCGGACACCTGGCAACCCTAGCTGGATGTGTGGGGCACTGTCCCATGTAGTGGAACTTAGTGATTTAGTTCACTTACAGAGAGATAGCTGGAGTGTCAACATCAGCTGAGCGCTAGCTGGCTTTTAGCTCAAGCTGAAGAGGTTCATGCACTAAACTCTAGAGTTCGGTTCCGCCTGTCAGCTTTACACTTGTACCACCAAAGCCAATAGGACTTTGGTCACTGATTTCACTGGGAACAGGGGAGCAGGTTTAGGGCCCTGGCTTGTTGAATAGGAAGGCGTGTGAGACCGTACATAAGTCTAAGCACATGTTTTGTCCTGAACTGGCTCCATAAGTTATTAAAAAGCAATTCTGGACTGTCAAGAGATTCCAGGTGTCCCAGATGAAAAACAGAAAGATCACATTACTCACAGCACCCAAAGCACACAGAACAACTGCAGGAACAACTCATGGTGCAGGAAAAGGGAGCTGAGAGAGAACACTGTTGGAAATCATGTATTGTGGTAATATCCAAGGGCCCCGATCCTGGCCCCAGCAGGGCCACAATGTGCTAGGTGCTGTACCAACATAGCACAAAAAGACAGTCGCTGCCCCAGACAGCTTAAGTAATGTGTGTAGAAAAGGATGCATGCAACAGCAATGATACACAAAGACCTTGAAATGCCCGTAATACTGTTTACATAAACACCCAACATTTGCAACAGGGAGTAACATGCATAGAGGATTATTTTCGGTGATTAAGAAAAGTGTCAGACGGAGAGCTCAAAAACTGCTCTGTTGGGTAGATAAACAGGGAGGACACTGGCAACGCAAACTTCCCCACATCACTTACGAGCCTCAGCCATCACGTGGAGAGGCTGCTCCAAGCACACACTCTAACCCAGGGGTAGGCAATCGTTTTTGACCAGGGGCCACTTCAGAAATTTTTGAAGTGGCCCCAGGCCACCCTGGAAGGGGCAGGGCCTCAGGCGGAAGGGGTGAGGCCAGGATACTTCCATGCTTCCCCCCACAGACCCTAATTGGCCTGGGCGTGGGGGAGCTCACAAAGTCTCCCCCATCCCCCGCTCTCAGAGAGAACCGTCAACTCTTCTGAACAACTGGTGGTTCCTCCTAGGCGCCCATGCCTCTTGCGGTGGGAGGAGACTTTGTGCGCTGCCCCCCCCCCCCCCCAGGTCAATCAGGGCCTGGGGGAGGGGGAGCACACAAAGTCTCTCGCTCCTTGGCCCCGCCCTGCAAGGGAGAGCCCTGCTTAGAGTCAGCTGCCTGCTGAGCAGCAGCGCGGTTGACTTTAAGTGCCGAGCCCCTTGCGGGGCGGGAGGAGACTTCGCGTGCGCCCCTCAACCCCAAACGCTGATTGGCCTGGCTCTCGCTCCCTGCCCTCCAGTGCGTGGCGCTTAGAACCAACTGCCAGAGTTGACTCTAAGCACTGCGCGCTCCCCCATCCCTAGGCCCTGATTAGCCTGGGGGCAGGGGAGTGGCAGGGCCAAACACAGGACTACACCTACACTTGGCAGGCGATATCTGGCCCACGGAGGCCCTTTTACCCACCGCTGCGCTAACCCCAACAACCACTATTAGACTAGAACATTGGTCCCCAACGTGGTGCCTGTGGGTGCCATGGTACCCGCCAAGGCATTTATGTGCGCCCGACGAAATATCTGGGCTGGCCCCGCCCCTGGCACGTGGCACACTCGTGGTGCCGGCCCCAGGTGTGTGGCGCATGGGCGACCCCTGCCCCGGGCACGCGGTGCTGGCCCCGGGCGCAGGGTGGCCCTGCCCCCAGAAGCGCGGCGCGTGAGCGGCCCCACCCTCGGACGCCCGGCGCGTGAGCGGCCCTGCCCCCGGATGCCCGGCAACCACGAAAGGTTGGGGACCACTGGACTAGAATCTTACAGCCCAGGGGACACTAAGCTATTCCATGTCACAGGAAGAGAACAGGAAGGGCTGAGGTGTACCAGTGCCCGAGGCCTTCACAATGGCCGGGATCTGATTACATTGAGATAGACCCAAAAATCGTGGTGAGTGACTCCACACGCTACATAGGAAGGCAAAAACCCCTCCAGAGTGTTGCCAGTGTGACCTAGGGGGAAATTCCTTCCTGACTCCACATATGGTGATCAGTCAGACCCTGCTAGACCCCCACCCCCTCAAGCCTGTAATATACGTAATAAAATCCATCTTTTAAGTAAAGAATTTCTTCTGGTTCAATCAAAACCATACGGGGCTAACCTTGTGGCGGGGGAGGGGAAACGCATCAAGATTTACATTTCATCTTAAAGGAACGTCAGGAATTGATTTTAGGGCAGGGTATCCCATGTACTGCAGTAAGCGTAGCTATCAAGTTACTAGTAAGGCAATCATTGCTTAGATAATATTTTATGAGCAGGCAGACCAGATAGGGAGTATGTAGGCGAGAGCGTTTACATTTAGCATGAGAGGGGCTAGGCTAGCAAACACAGGACTACACCTAGGAGCATTCCCAGTGTGAACGAAATGTTCCTAGAAGTCTGATTTTAATAAAGAGCCCTGTAGCATCTCATTAGAAACCCTGTCTCCTTGCTACACATTACAAGCTGCGAAGAAAGACACTCAGACCCTTCTTCAGAATGACTAAGAGCTGAATAAGAGACTTGACTATACAAACAGTGTTCGCCAAAGGCATTTTTCTGGCCCGCTTGACGTCAAAACCAGAGCAAAATAACACAGTGGATTCCTGGGCATCGTCATGCCCTACAACTTGGTTCTGCAGTCATAGTTATAGTCAGGATGCTGGCATTGGGCTTTCTGATCCGAATGAGGGGGGTTTAAGAAGCTGGATGTCCCCTTCAGATGGGTAGAGGGCTCCTTCGACAGAATGCTAAGCCAAGATACTAGAAGTGACTAGCAATTCGGGGTGTCTCAGTGGCTGACTGGCTGCCCAGGTAGAGACACCTCAAACAGGGCCTCCGCTTCACATTATGAAAATCTGGCCCTTCTGGGGATGACAGGATGACTGGGCTCCTAGACAATGTGTGTGTATGGGGGGGCATGTTCCTGAAAGAGGTGGGGTTTGGGGCAGGACAAAATCAAACACTCTTGTCCCATCCCTTCCTCGAGGCCCCACCCCGGCTCCATCCTTTCTCCAAGGCCCAAGCCCCGCTCACTCCATTGCCCCTCCCGCCGTCCCTCGCTGTCCCCCACCCTCACTCACTCTCATTTTCATCTGGCTGAGGCAGGGGGTTGGGGTGCAGGAGGTGGTGAGGGCTCCGGCTCAGGGTGCAGGCTCCGGGATGAGATAAAAAATGAGGTTGTGGGAGGGGGTTCTGGGATGGGGCAGGAGTTTGGAGTGTGGGAGGGGGTTCGGGCTTACACTAGAGGTGTGGGTTTTGGGGTGGGGCTGGGGATGAGGGGGCTTGGGTGCAGGAGGGGGCTCCGGGTAGCACTTATTTCACTCACACAACTTCTGGAAAGCGGTGACCCGTCCTTCTGGCTTCTAGACAGAGGTGCAGCCAGGCAATCCTGTGCACTGCTCCCACCTATAGGTGCCACCCCATGAGCTCTCATTGGCTGTATTTTCCAGCCAATGGGAGCTGTGGAGCTGGTGCTTGGAGCACGGACAACGTGCGGAGACCCCTAAGCTACCTTTGCTCCAGGGGGGCAATTATGCCACGTCCTGGAAGTCACACAGAGCCATGCAGAGAACCTGCCAGCTTTGTGCCAACCAGACTTTTAATGACCTGGTCCGTGGTGCTCGCCAGAGCCACCAGGGTCCTTTCCAACCAGGTGTCCTGGTCAAAAACCGGACACCTGGCCACTCTATCCCGTAGTGTGCATTAAGCTTGAGAAAGTGAAACAAGATGGAAGGCCTGGGGCCTGATATATTCCAAGCAGGGCCCTGATCCTGCATTCAGATCTGCAGGGGCAAACATTTGCCCCCACCCCACCCTGTACCCCATTGCCTTCAGCTGCAGGCATAATCCGCAGAAGGAAACATGCCATGGTGGATGAAGGGAAGTTCACCTGGCTCACAGCAGTCCCTGATAGAACTGTGCGTGAAAATCAGGGAGGGACAACTGCTCATCTTTTACTGCCCAAGGTGACCAACAGAGGGTTGGCAGCGTAGCTGTAGGTATGTGGCTCCCAGCATATCAGAGAGACAAGGCTGGTGAGGTAATATCTTTTATTGGACCAACCTCTGTGGGAGGGAGAGACAACTTTCAAGCACACCAAGCTCTTCTGCCTGAAGAATACATGTCTTAATAAACACCCTGGGCTTATGGCTTATTACAACAATCTGTAACCCACTAATCTTTCTGTGCTCTGGCTGCAGGCGCGTTAACGGGCTACTTCACCTTGAATGGCCCCCGGAATACGCGCTAACGACTGATGCTAAACAGTCTGCTCAATCTTGTGTTTGGCTGGGACACTCTAAGTTCCTTTCCCAGCCCTGAGGAAGAGCCCTATGTGACTGGAAGTTTGTCTCTCTCCCTAACAGACAGAGCTGTCCCGTCCGTTGGACAGTTTGGGTACGTCTACACTGCGGGCTTATTTTGAAATAAGCTATTCCGGAAGAAATACTCCGAAATAGCTGATTTCAAAATAGCACGTCTGCACTGCAGGGAAGCCTCAAAATTAGTCCGAGGCAGGCTTCCCTAATGTGGACGTGCTACCTCGATATGGAGCCCCAGGAGGCACTGGGCAGTAATTACTGTGAATGGCGCCGGGGAGGAGCTATTTTGAAATAACAGCAGTGGAGCGTCCACAGTACTGCTATTCCGGGACTTAAGAATCTCTAGGGATGAAAATGCCATCCCCTCCCTAGGGAACCCATCCCAGTGCTTCATCCCTCCGCCCAGTGAAATGGTTTTTCCTAATATCCAACCTAGACCTTCCCCACCGCAGATTTAGACCATTGCTCCTCATTCTGCCATCTGCTACCACTGAGAACAGCCTCTCTCCATCCTCTTTGGAACCCCCCCTCTTCAGGTAGTTGAAGGCTGCTCTCAAATCCCCCCTTACTCTTCTCTTCCGGAGACTAAATAAGCCCAAATCCCTCAGCTTCTCCTCATAAATCATGTGCTCCAGCCCCCTAATAATTTTTTATGCCCTCCACTGGACTCTCCAACTTGTTCACGTCTCAGACCTTTCTTGCACCTGGCCTGCCTTTTTAGGCCATGGCTCCCATTGTTTCAACTATCTACCCCATAAAGGAACTTAATTGCTTTTTACATTTACCCTGAATGAGGGGCAGTTGTCACACCCACCTGCATCACTGAGGTTTCATCCAGCCCCCAGGCTAACACTTATCTATAGAATAGTGATAGAGATGCAGCCCTGTTAGTCTGGTCTAGCTAAAACAAAAGACAGAACTATGTAGCACTTTAAAGACTAACAAGATGGATTTATTAGGTGATGAGCTTTCGTGGGAAGTGGGTCTGGCCCACGAAAGCTCATCACCCTAATAAACCATCTTGTTAGGTCTTTAAAGTGCTACATAGTTCTGACTTATCTATAGGTTCTTATACCACATTCATCACTGGTATGTCTGAGTGCCTTCTTCTCTATTGCCTACTAATGGTTCTTATTTGCCTCTTTTGACTATCCAGTCTTTAGGTGATTACAGACTATTTGTTTTTCCTGTTACATTCCAGCTAGGCTTTCCCCATGATATTTTTATACCCACTACCTCTTCTTGACCCCCCCCCCTCCCATTTTTTCCTTCTCCTCCCCGCCCTTCTCCCCTGTTTATTTTGGTTCTGGACATCCAACTTTCTGGTCATCTGAAAAAGTAGGCGTGCCCATGAAAACTCATGATACCATCTCCATGTTTGTTAGTCTTTAAAGTGCTACCAGACTATTTGTTGTTTTTTATGTTTTTCAAGTAAACTGTTAAGGAGAGTCACTAACAACTGTCTCTTATTGCATCCCTCAGGGGAAAGTGTTTTGATTTTGGAATTTTAGGTTAAAATAACTGATTTTTCAGCTCACTGACCAAAGCTAAAGGCTTGTGGGTGAGGGAAGAGAAAGGAATTGTTTTGGATCTGTCCAAAATGATTTTTTATAAATCTTTTGTGAATGGAAATAAGTCATCAAAAAATCAAGGTGAAATGAATGTTTTCCCCACAACAAAACATTGTTTAGTTTTTGAGTTTCAGCTTTAAAAACAATAAATTTGAAGTTGAATTCCAGGTACAAAATCCTGTCAAGCTGAAAAATCCAAACATTTAGTTTTGACGTTTTCAGAATAAAAAATGTGTGGCTTGTTTTTCAGAATTTTGTGGTTCATTTTTTACTGAAACCATTAGGCAAATTTGGCACACGT
Organism: Pelodiscus sinensis; assembly: GCF_052426305.1. Lineage (NCBI taxonomy): Eukaryota > Metazoa > Chordata > Testudines > Trionychidae > Pelodiscus > Pelodiscus sinensis. Next base: position 46,024,926 of record NC_143062.1, read on the forward strand.
ACGCAAAATGTATCAATCCATTCAAATGTGCATTTCTCCACAAAGAAAAGTTTTGTCTGAGAAATGCTGCCAGCTCTTGTGCACAGAGACACATCCATTCTTGCATGTTTATGTAGGAGAAGTATGTAGTAACTGTAGCTGTGTCCCTCCAAGTCTAGGTGAGAGAATGTAAGGTCAAAGTAGTAAGAAATAGAATAAAATAACAAAGTGGTGACTTAGGTCCATTGGACAAATCCTGTCCCTATAGAGTAAGTTAATGCAAATTTTGCCATAAACTTCTAGAGGGCCAGGATTTCGCCATTTTATTAATCTTGACAATGCTCCTTTTAAAATCAAAGCATGTGCTAGACTCATGGAAGACTAGAAAGCAAATGTCTTACCTCTATCAAACTACTGGTCCCTACCCTAGCAATCTTTGCAGTCATGTTCTGCTTTACGTCACAAGCAAATGCATAACCCACATTTCTGCTTTCCTCTGTAAAGAGAAGGTTTGCGTGAGAAGCAGGATCAGAGAACGTTCAGTGTCCTCTGACTAGTTCGCCACAGAGGTTTGCTTGCACTGGTTCTGAGCTTAAGCATCTTATTGGCCTTTTTCAGATATCAGAGGAGAAATACCAGTTGGAACCTGCTGGGGACTTGGAGATTTATGGCCAGACTTCTGCAGCACATGAGTTCCTTTCAGCAGAGGGAAATTCTTAAGTAAATAGCTGGGTGCTTCTCTATTTAGTATCCACCAAACTGTCACCTCAGATCCTTGATGCTACAGCCCTGTGTGTATAACCCATGCACCTAGTGCAGGTCATTGTCCCATGGAGTGGCACTTAGACCACTTACAGCAAGCATTGAGAATAAGGCTTTATAGCTCAAGCTGTAGTAGCACCTACAGGAAACTTCTAAGGGCCCTGGTTCAAATTCACCTGGTGATAGTTATATATGCATATTGATTCCAATGAGGAAGTCCCACACAAGATGAGCCAGAATATAGCTTAGGCTTTTATTTTAGTACACGTGGGTTATTTACTCGTCTCCTTTGAGAATCAAACTTCCAATTCAAAGTGGGGCAGAGCTGGGAAATAGGCCTCAGAATGGCACTGCAGGTCCACATAAATGAGCAGCAAGTGCATTTAACTGGCAACTAAAAGGATGTCTTGCAAAGCACATTGAACCCAAGATAATGTGAAGCATTGGGCACATCTGGATTCCAAAAGCCAGACTCCAAACATGCTCCTGGGAGACAGCCGGGAAGCCAAACAATAGGATAACAGTTTCTTATCTGTGTATGCCATGTATAGACTATGGGGCTGCGTTTAGACTGGCAAGGAAAAACTTGCCAGCTGTCTACACTGGCCGCTTGAATTTCCGCAAGAACACTGACGATCTCATGTACGATTGTCAGTGATCTTGAGGAAATACTGTGCTGCTCCCATTCGAGCAAAAGCCCTCTTGCGCAGGGCCAGTGTAGACAACGCGGTATTGTTTTGCACAAAAAAGCCCCGATCGCGAAAATGGCGTTCGGGACTTTCTTGCGCAAAACCGCATCTAAATTGGCACGGATGCTTTTCTGCAAAAAGTGCTTTTGCGGAAAAGCGTCCGTGCCGATCTAGATGCTCTTTTCCACAAATGCTTTTAACGGAAAAACTTTTCCGTTAAAAGCATTTGCGGAAAATCATGCTAGTCTAGACGTAGCCCGGGGTTTTATCACTAACCTCTCTAGTAAGCTAATGAATAACTTACATCATGTTCAATAACAGCACCGTGAGAGACAGGCTGTACATTTAGACCTGAGTGAGCTATTAGACCTAATAAGAGAAGTAAGTAATCAAGAATGAATTTAATGTTATACCATCTGTTTCATCTGGGAGCTCCCTTAATTATTATTGATTTTCAGAATATTATTATACTAGACTCAGGTGGAAACTGAAGTTTGGTCATAAATAGGTGTATTCAAACTAAATTAATTTTACCCTGGAAACTTTAGAAACATTTTTTTTGAATGGGAATTATCAAGACTGAATGCAATTCAACTAGCTAATGTAACATATTCTGCCAAGGCTATAAATCACTAATCGTGTGAACATGAGTTTCCAAGTTCAAGTAATATCAGTTTCCCTCCCACCCCCAGACATTTTATGTTGTTCATCAAATAATACAACAAATAAACAGCAGCTGCAGGTAGAAAGAAACAGATGGTCTGATTTGCAAGATTGGTGAGTTACCCAAATTGCAGTTAAGGAAATTAGAATGATGCAGGTGCTCTGAACCTCTGCAAAAGCTGACCACAAATCCTGGGGAAAAGAATCTAACTATGAATTCAGATATTCTTCTGTACATTAAAATATACGTGGGCTTGTTTGATTGATGCATTAATAAAATGCTCCATTAATCCATAGGTTAATGAACCAGTAAAACGCACCAGTCCCTTTGCTTCCACTCAGAAGCGTCTAGTAGTTATCTTTGCTATGGCATTTAAAATTGAAATTAATTTGCCTTTAAATCATTGAAATAATTTGGTTTGTTTAGGGAACAAACACTGACTCCTTTCCATGAACCATAAGATGTTGGAAACGGAAGATGATTCTCTGAGATTTTCTTTTGAGATTTTCTCCCATCCTCAAAACTGTCCTCATTCCATAACAAGGTTAAATACAACATAGGTCTAATTGTCTACTCTAGACTGACCAGGATGAACTTAACACAAAACTGCAGGGAGAGGGCAGAGGTGGCTTTAGGTCACCGCTGTGTCACATCTAAACCTGTCTGGTTCATCACTAGGCTGGCCTCCTAACAGAACATAGAGGCCTCTGAAGGCTGCTCTACATTACACTAGCAGGCCCAGTGAGCCTTTTGACCACTAGGGACCTTCAAGGTGTTTAAACTATGTCTTCTTTTCCCAAGATATGACTCTTCCACTGAAGCAAGGGGACAGTTGTCAAATGACCCAAGCCTTGATATCACTAGTAAGATTTTACTAAGCATAATAGAAATACCTAGCACTTATATGGCATTTCCAAACAATACCTTTCAGAGTATTGTTTACAAAGGAGGTCAGAATTATTATTCCAATGTTACAGATGGGAAAACTGAGGTACAGGGAGGCAAATTGACTTGCCCAACATCACCCAGCAGACAAGTAGCAGAACTGGGACTAGCCCTCAGACCTTTTGAGTCGCAGTCTTGGGTTTGAGCCATTAGACCACATACAAACTGCCATATAAGAGTAGACCCTCAATCTTTCTAATAATAGCAGCATCTGATGCTTCAGAGAAAGGTGCAAGAAATCTACTAAGCCCTTGCAGTGAGAAACTTGTTTGCATCCTGAAGCATGAGGTTTAATATGTCTTCCAATATTTGTTATCCTTACCTATCAATGCAGGATATACTGGTTACCTATATTAAGTGTACAGTCCCTCTTTGAACCTTGCTCAGATTTCGGCCTAAACAACATGCAGTAGCAATGAGTTCCACAGCCTAATTATACATTTTGTGGGAAAATGTTTCCTTGTATCAGTTTTCAATTTGCTACATTTTAAATTGAGTTAATTGACTATCTCCTTGCTCTTATGTCATGAGATGGAGAACAGAAGTGCCCCATCCACCTTCAGATTTTATTTCTGACTTTGGCTGGGTAGGACTGAGTAAAAACGTGACAACGATACTCAAACTTCTGTGGAAATTTTGTTTGAATAAGGAGTGAAAAATTAAACCCTGTTATCAACACATAGGGGCACAAAATACTGTGTAAAACTATTTGTTTTTTTTTCTTGGTGCTATCAATGAAGAAGATTTGTTTTGCAATGTGTCATTAATCCATAGCGTGCATTAGATTACCTTAATAGCTGTATAATGATCACTGGAAAATCAGCTTTTCTTTCAGTGTGGGAAACAACTTTTTCTGAAACTGGAGCATTTTCTAACTCTTAGACAATACAGATGGCTCCACTACCCTGATATATGCCAGCAATGCCTCTTCGCCATGTATATTGGCCAAACCAGACAGTCTCTGTTTCAAAGAATAAATGGACACAAATCAGACATGAAGAAAGGTAACATACATAAACCCGTAGGAGAACACTTTAACCTCCCTGGACACTCAGTAATGGATTTAAAAGTAGCAATCCTTGTATAAAAAAAAACAAAAAACAAAAAACAAAACCCTTAAAAGCCACATTACAAAGAGAAACATCAGAACTACAATTCATTTGCAAATTCAATACAAGCAAATTAGGACTGAATAAGGTTTTTCATTGGTTATCTCCCTACATAGGCAATTTCCTCTCTCCTAGTATTTTCACCTGTGCATACACTGCTGTGAATGAACCACATCCACCCTGACTTAACTGGACTCATTAACACTGGTCCTACACTTCCTACGTAACTTCTTTCTTTTCTTATGTATATTCACCCCAGCCTCTGTAATTTCGACTCCAATTCATCTCATGAAGCAGTTTTGACCTACAAAAGCTTATGCCCTAATAAATCTGTTAGGCTATGTCTAGACCATAGAGTTTTATTGGAAAAAGGTACGCAAATTGCACTCTGCAATAGTTTTGTCGGAAGAAGCTTTTCCGAAATTTGGCCCGTCTACACTGGGCCAAATTTCAGAAAAACCTCCTCTTTCGAAAGATCCCTTCTCCCTCTTAAAATGAGGAAGACAGGGTTTCCAAAAGAGCACATCTGCTCTTCCACCAAAAAGATCAGAAAAACAGATGCATTCCTTTGATGCGGTGGAGTTCTTCTGGGATACCGCTGGTATCCCAGAAGAACTCCGTAGTCCAGACATAGCCTCTGTCTCTAAGGTGCCATAGGACTCCTCATTGTTTTTGCAGAAATAGACTAACACTTCCGTCCCCTTTGAAATCTATAGGAGTTTCCCCATTGACTGGGAACGGAGTTAGTCCAGTAATGCTCAACATGTCTGAAACCACATCAGAATCACCCACATAACTACATGACATAAGATAACTGATGCTTATTGCTTCGGACAAGGCATGTCAAAAATATACTCCTACGATATTTTGTACAGCCATACACCTTTTTCAAAGTGAAACTTGAGATGCCAAATTCCCTTCTCAATGCAGCTTTCCAGCCCTCAAATTCCCGGATTGTACAGATCTGTGATTTTTGGTCCAGCTCATGATATGAGCAGACAGCAGTTTTAGAATTTGAATCTGGGTTTGGATTTGGGACATCCCCAAAATGCTCAGATCTGGGGTTCTGGTTTGAACCACTCTTTAAATGAAAAGTTAGGCTTCTGTAACAGGGCCAGTACAATCTATCCAGAAAATTATAGTCTTCACTTTGAGCGTCTTTGATTTTTGTGGGTTTCAGCCAGATTGTTGTTACATGGATTTTGTCTTCTGTGACTTACTGTTCATCTCTGAGTTAGCAAGTTGGCAACCGTAACTAGCTTCGCAATTTTAAAAACTGCTCATGGGGAATAAAATGCTTCCTGCCTGTGTCAAGAGCAGCATCACTTCTACAGTGTCTATAACACTCGTCCTCAGTAGACCACAGGAGACAGAAGTATTTGGTTAAATACTGTTGGGAAGGGAATCCTGGCTTAGGCTTCACAGCCACCCCCAACAGCTAACAACACCGCTGCCGCAACTCAAGACCAGCATTCCTACTATTAATACACCATTTCTCATACTGATGAAGGTGGACAAATGTATGATGTTGATATGGGTCCTTGGTCTCCCTGACAGAACGAGATGGAACAAGGCTGAAAAAAAAGCAAAAATCGATGGGACCAACGACACACTCCTTATGCCATTGCGTGCGGATCCCGTTTCAATCCACTAGGAGGGGTTGTGGGAGTGAACGAAGGACCAGACCCTCAGCTGGTGTGAACTGGTGTAATTCCAATGAAGTCAATAGCACTACTTGGATTTGCATCGACTGAGGATCTGGCCGATAGTGGGCAGTAGGACATGTATCGGAAAAGAGCGCGCAGCCATGGCTGGCCACGTAGGGTTGTGTAATGGGTCGGTGGGCCTGTCGGGCCGCTAGGGGCAGATGGGCCACCGCCACATACATGCACTTCTTTAGGACAGGGGGAATTAGCAACGGTGCTGGTCAGAACAACAGGGAAAGGTCAACAGCAAGGCCAGAACTCACCCCCAGACATGTCCGTAGCACTCCTCTCAGGCAGGGGAACACCGGCATGAGTCCCTCGCATGCCCCATAGGCAGGGGAATGCTGGCACGAGTCACTTGCATGCCCCACAGGTAGGGGAACACCGGCACAAGTCTCTCGTATGCCCCAAAGGCAGGGAAGGGCCAGCCTCACAAGCCATGGAGTGTTGGCATCCTGAAGGCAGGGGAGCACCAGCAAACACTGGCCCCAAGACTTACGGTGGGGAGGCTGCCAGCCCAGGGGTGGGATATCGGGTGTAGGAGACCACAGGCTCACCCAACTCTACTGTGTTCCGGATCAGAGCCTGAACAGTGACGAGGTGCCCCGCCACTGGTCAGTAGGGTCAATGCATCCCACAATGCATTGACTGTCTGTTAAGCCAAACGCTGTAGTTCAAAACTCCTGAGCTTCTTCCCATCCGAGTTCCCGCTCCGGCTCCTCAGTCTCGCCCAGGTATTCAGCCACCATCAGTTCCACCAGCTCCGACTCCTCCTCAGCCTCAGGCCTCTCCAGGTCCAGAACGGCACCAGGCTCAGCAGCAGAGTCTACAGAAGGCAGCCAGCAGCAACCTGTGCCTGGCTCCTTTCTCGGTGCTCCCCCGACGGAGCCCCGCCTTTTCTACTTCTGGCTCCACCCCTCCACTTCCAGGGGGCAGAGTAAGTTTGGTCTGGCTCTGCCCACTCAGGCAGGGAGGATGACTCCTCACCCTCTGGCTTGCAGAGAGGTCACACCACCTCCCTACGGCATGATCCAGGCTACCATTTGTGACTTTCAAGTCCTTACGCACGTGAAGTTCAGGCAGCATTTGGCAAAAAGTTCACTAACCTCGAGCTGCTTTTAATTAAGCTCAGAAGCCAGTTCTGGCTAATTTGGTAAGCAAATGTCGCCCAGTGTATATCTTCTGGAAGTGTGACCTCTCCTTCCCCAGCATTTCAACGATCCCCTGTGAACCAAGACAATTCACTTCCACGAGTGAAAAGTAGTTTGGAAGCATCCGGATCTCCTAATGCTGTTTGCGTTGGCATTGGAGAGGAAGGGTATAAATCAAAGTGAATGCTGTAACTCGTATTATTTGAAACGTAATTTAGACATTTGAAGTTTTCTCACTGTTATCACATGTCTTAAGAAACCCAGGTGGCCTCATAACAGCGTATGATGATAAATTACATGTCTTATTTCTGAACTAAGAGAATAGCTCCCTTTTGTCCAGCTAGCACAGATTTCTGACTAATGTAGCATTTTGTTCTTGATGCCGCCAGAGATCAAGATCAAGTGGACTGTATACAGACGGGTGGTTCTCTTTTTGTCTGCAAATAGAAATAACAGTTTGAGGCTTTAGAGCAACTTATTTTGAGATCACAGCTGAAAGTTGGATTGTGAAGGTCTGTTGAATGTCAAGCAAAAAGCGGCCGTGCTCCGTATCTGACAGAGGTGAGGATTGATCCTACAGAAGGCATCTTTTGACCTTGTTTGTTTTCCCAGCAACATCTTATGTCATATTAGGAAGAACAAAATAGTCCCTTTCAGCTGTTTGTACAATGGGATAATTATAGACAAAAAAATCACCCGTCACTGTCAGATGATGCAGTGAAACTAATTTGCTCTTATGAGCAGAGGAAATAAATGCAGCTCAGTAAATAACAATTTTAACCAGTTTTCTGAGGACTTCAGTCAATGCCCAAGTTGTTGCTCCGGAGTACTAAACCCAGTTAGTTGCATGTGTTCTCTAGCTTTTTGTCTTAGCAGCCTGGGTCATACCCAGGTAGACTTATATTTGCTCATATAAAACTGCATGTGCAAAATGATGGGTTTGTGCACGCATGTACCTAGATACATGTACATCACAACAGGGCCTGGTCCAACAGCCCTTTCTTACCTGGAGGATCAGAACACAAATTGGAGGTGAGGGGAGAGATGTCTGCATGTACCTAGTTGTGTGGAGCTGCAAAATATGGTGCACTGCCAAGCAGTTGTGGTTCTAGACACTGTTGTCAGGCTGTCCACTGGAGTTTTAGGGGTTGTTTCTCTAGTTTGCAAATCTAGGGTTGCCAGGTGTCTGGTATTCTACTGGACAGTCTGGTTTTTGTGCCCTCTGACCGGTAAAAACAAATCAGAAAATACCGGACATGTGTAATGTCCGGTATTTTCTGTTTTTCCGACTGGGCTCAGGACGGAAGCCTGGCGGGGGTGGGGGGAGTGGCTGGGAGGCGGGGCTGTGATTGGCGCTGGGAGCCTGTGGCAGTGTGCAAAAGCCTGGCAGGGGCAGGAGGAGTGGCTGGGTCTCCCAGGTACTCCCCCCGCCCCTGCCAGGCTTCTGCACGCAACCAGAGGGAGTCCCAGGCTGGGCGGCGGGGCTGCGATTGGCGCTGGGAGCGTCTGGTTGCATGCAGAAGCCGGGCGGGGGCGTGGGAGTGACTGGGAGGCGGGGCACAATTGGCGCTAGGAGCCCTCAGCTGACGGCTTGTGAGGAGGAGTGACGCCGTGGGGAGGAGTAGAAGCCCTGTCCCTGCTCCTGAGCGCTGGTCAAGTGCGTTGTGGTGCCGTAGTCCAGGAGAGAAGCCCGCGGGTGCTTTGTGGTTGCGTTTAGGCGCCTTCCGTGGGCTCTCAGCCAACACTGACTGGGGTGGAATTTCTGCTTCTTCCCACTGGGACACTCAAAGACCTGGCTATGGGGGAGTCACCTTCCTACCCATGGTCGTGCCCCCCGCCAGCCCTGCCATGGTGCTGCTTGGCAGAGCAGGCTCTGCTGCTCCCCCTTTGTTCCCAGCTTGGCTCTCGGTAGTAGCCACACAGGATGGTTGTGTCTACATTGGCCCCTATTCCGTAATAGGGATGCAAATGTAGCACTTTGGAATAGGCAAATCCGCAGGGGATTTAAATATCCCCCGCGGCATTTGCATTAACATGGCTGCCGCTTTTTTCCGGCTTGTAGATAAGCCGGAGAAAAGCGCCAGTCTGGACGCGATCCTCTGGAAAATAAGCTCTTTTCCGGAGGATCTCTTATTCCTCAGGCTCTTTAGGTCCAAGGAGAGAGCAGTTTTGAGCTCAGTTTCCTGGGGTACCACTCCCCACATGTGATCAACCCCCCCAGTGAATTATTTGGGTAAGCCCCCTTTAGCAACGAAGGGAGGATGTACCCACTGGTTGCCCCTCCAGGTAACAATTATTTACCCTGGGCTTGGTAGTAAGTAAAAGTGATTTTATTAAGTACAAGCCATCAGATTTAAGTGGTTATAAGCAGGGCTCGACAAATAGTGTAATCTACTTGCCCGTGGCGAGTAGATTCCACCCTGGAAGAGCCGGCGTGGAGCGATCTGCGCATGCACAGAGCGCAGAACCGCGCAGCTGGTTATAAGTGTAACAGGCAGAGCAAAGTAGATTACAAATCAAAAGTAACAAAAAATGCTTAGCTAACTCTAACACTAAAATCCTCAGCACAAACTTATTATAAACTCTCCCCATATCTGTTTCTTTCCCAGCTGTCTTCCAAACCAGGGAAAATCTCTACTTCGCCCTGGGGTCTCTGGTTCACCCAGCCAAGAATTCCCTTATTGCCACTCCCTACCAACCACTGCTAAGCCTTAAGGCCAAAAGGCTATCGGCATATGACTGCCCAGACACACAGGCCTCCCTTGCTGACTTTCAGTCACGCATTTAAAAACCATAATGCATTCCATGCTCCATATGTCTAATTGTACACACAAGAATGATACACACACCAAAATAAGATAAACAGACCCAGCGGATTAAGACGTGAAAATCAATGGGTAACATGGAGTAATTTGCTCAAAGCATCTTTGAGTTATGTACATTTAGGCCCATAAGTCCATTCCATAAAGCATGGGGGGAGGGGTGAAACCGTCACAACGGCCCTCAATGCTGCAAAAATAAACCAGGTACAGCAGCAGCTCACATGTGCACAGATGCTTGCTCTCTTGCTCTCTCTCTCTCACACACACACACATGCAGAGGGGCCGACAGCTTCTGTGGGCAAGGTGTGTGTGTGGGTGTACCAGCTCTGCACCCTGGAAGGGGCGGGGTCTCAGATGGAAGGGGCAGGGCCTGGGCAGCCAGCCTCAGCACTGCCTGGACCTCCGCGTGGCGCTAGAGGCATTCAGCCTCTGGCTAATAGCACTCCATGGACCCAACCTCCATGAATTTATCTAACTTCTCTTTAAACTCTGTTATAGTTCTAGCCTTCACAGCCTCCTGCGGCAAGGAGTTCCACAGGTTGACTATGTGCTGTGTGAAGAAAAACTTTCGCTTATTAGTTTTAAACCTGCTGTCCATTCATTTCATTTGGTGTTCTCTAGTCTTTCTATTATGGGAACTAATGAAGAACTTTTCTTTATTCACCCTATCCACTCCACTCATGATTTTATAGAACTCTATCATATCCCCTCTCAGTCTCCTCTTTTCTAAGCTGAAAAGTCCCAGTCTCTTTAGCCTCTCTTCATATGGGAACTGTTCCAAACCCCTGATCATTGTAGTTGCCCTTTTCTGAACCCTTTCCAAGGCCAAAATATCTTTTTTGAGGTGAGGAAAACACATCTGTACACAGCACTGAAGATAGTTTTATACTTTCCCTCCTCCTTCTTCCCCTTGCTTCCCCCTTCCAGCTCCCTCCTCCCAGGTTTCCCACTCCCCTCTCCCACCTTCTCTCTTCCCCTCTCCCACCTCCTTTTCCCAGTCTCCCCTGAAGTTAACCCCCCCCCCCTGCCAGTTTTGTTAAATAAAGAGAGTTTCTATATTTGAACACACATTTCCTTTATTTTTTACATCAGGAAGGGGGGCTAGAGAGGGGTAAGTGGAAGGAGGTGAGGGAGGAATGGGGCACGAGCCCCCGATGGGGAGGACTGGGGTGGCTCTGCGGGCTCCTCGGGGTGGAAGCTCTCCTGCAAGGCCTCCTGGATCCTGACAGCCGCCCGATTGATCCCCCCCCCCCCCCCCAGATGACAGCCTGTGACAAGTGCAACCGGGCTGATGGCCGAGTGCTGTGATGTGCCGAGTACGGGCACTCAGAGCACTCCAAAACAGGACTACTTTGCTGTCCCTCATCAAGGTAGACAAGCAAGTGGGGAACCCTGAGAACTGTCTGTCCGAGGTGAGAGTCTGGTCCCTTTAAGCGCAGCCCTCGGCTAGCCTGAGGCAGCAGCTCCACGCTCTAAGTCCTAACCTGATGCCCTGCTGGCACTGGTTCCGGCCAACCTTAACTTCGGTTCAGGGTCCACTCAATGTGGAAATGCTAATTCAAATTAGTTTTTAGGTCTAGATGCACTAATTCGAATTAGCTTATTTCGAATTAACTAATTTGAATTAAGTTAGTTCGAATTAGTGCTGTAGTGTAGACATACCCAGAGTGACTTGACCAAGGCAAATAGTGTGTCAGTGTCAGAACCAGGATTAAAATGCAGGAATCCCATGTTATTAATCCTGTGTATTGTCCATGCTGCTGAAATTAGCTGTGCCAGCCTAGCAGCTCTTATGTAGATTCTTGCAAAAATCCTAGCACCAGCAGTAGCATCCATAATCTTCCCAAGCCCTGACAGCAATTGTTCAGGGGATTGTAAATAACTCATAGAATTTAGGAAGAACTACTGAGAAAAAATCCTCACCCCTATGATCGATTTACGTTTCTAGCATCATCGCTGCAAAAATCGCGAAGAATTCACTGACATTTAATGAGTGCAAGCCTCGATGAGCCAGGACAGTCCCCAAATTCAGGTCATCGTGAAAGTGCAGCCTCTGTGCACCCCAACAATCAATTATAATAAATGAAAGCCATTCCCATGGGTGATGGGTGAAGACACAGCTGGGGAAGGAAAGCCCCAACCCCGCCCTTTCTGCCCGAAGCCCCACCCCTGGAGCCAAACCCCACCCACTCCCCAGCCCCATCCTTCCTAGCCACCTGGAGGGCCAGGGCTGCTGTGCTGTGTCCTCAGCCCCAGCCTTGTCCCTCCCTGGTGGTCAAAAAGCAGGGCTGCTGCACCACCGCCCAAGCCCAGCTGCTGTGCTACAGCCTCAGTCTCTCTGGTGGCTGGGCATGTAGGCAATTTTAGGAAAGCTATGCCTCCGGCCATTCCCTGCATACTTGAGATGGGCTATTGATCCCCCATCTCATTCAGGATCTACACCGACTTCCTCAATGAGTTGTTATTCTGAGTATCACTAAATCAACCAGCTACTTAAAACAACTAATATCAGATTGTCACTACAATCCCAATTTTTAATGCAGATGTGCTTCGCAGATGTGTGCCTACCATTCTTCCAGGTTCTAATTGCTACTAGGATTCACATTTGACGTAACAGTAGACACCCCGATTAACGCCAGCTGAACCAGTAGCCCTAGATTTATTCGCCATTGATTATAAGTATAACATATGGGTGTACTTTACAAAAGCAAATGTGTTCCGTCTCTCTCTTCGTGTCCTCGTCTGCACACAGCCGTTTGCTTTGACCTCCTGCGCCCACGTCTAGCATAAAGCATAAATCAGCTGGGCGATTAATGATGCTGAGAGTGCACTAATGCTCCCCAGCCTTTAAATGTCTTCTTTAAATAGGTAGTCTATGAGTAACAGCATGGCCAGCCCTGGGAAGAGCTCATTTAAGCCCTCTAATGAAATGGTCATGGGGCTCATTGTTTATTTATGTGATGGCAGGAGTCTGCCTTTAAATTCTAACTTTGTCTCCAGCCATTCATTCATTGTGGGCCAGCGGCTGGAATGACTGAGAAAGAAATTTGCTCTGTTTCAGGCAGAGCTATAAAAAGAAAATGATTCTAAAGTCATTCTTGGGGGGACTGAACGACTCTGCCTTGGGAGACAGGAAATGGCAAACGCACCCAGCTTTTCTTTTGATTGGAACTGTGGTTTGATCGCAACTCGTGGAAAACATATACCTGGTTTTGAAGCTTTTTTTTTAATAATAGGAAGATAAATGAGAGCAAAACTAAAGAGTAAACTGAATTGATATGGCTGTGGGGGACAAGAAAGATGCTGATTTCCTTTTCTGTCCATGTACACAGGTCTTCTGAGAAACAAGTAAGAGAAGGACACATAAAGAAGGGTAAGAACAACCCCAAAAATCTGCAACTACAGGTTGAACTCTCTAGTCCAGCACTCTGTGGGTATGTCTAGACTACGTGTCTCTGCCGACAGGGGCATGTAAAATAGACTACCCGACATAGTCAATGAAGCGGGGATTTAAATATCCTTCGCTTCGTTAAAATAAAAATGGCTGCCGCGCCGGCTCAGCTGATTGTCAGCACAGCACGAGGCATAAGGAAGCGGTCGACAAAGGCTTCCCCTGTCGACCTAAAGAGAGAAAGAATGAGTGAGCTCTACAGCCTGAGCTGAGAGCCAGCTAGCTTTTAATTCACACTGTAGAGACTCATGCACTAAGCTCCAGAGGTCCCAGGTTTGATTCTGCCTGTCAGCGTTACAATTGCGCTGGGTTTTCAGCATCCTGCTCAATGTTTATATCAACCACCCAGAATTGTATTGGTAGATGACCGCCTATGACAGGGGTTTCCAACCTTTTTCGGTCCCCGCACCCCCTTGGCTTTCAGTAAACCTTCCCATACCCCCGATTCAATATGAAAGGAAATAAATTCTAGACTCCAGAATCCACAACTTTTTTCCCTAACACTACTGCTTTTGGAATATTTCAGTTAAGGTAATCTAGTTATTTACCAAATATTCCTCGAACCCCTTTGACAAGCTTCTCATACCCTCTGGGGGTACGCATACCCCAGACTGGGAATCCCTGGCCTAAGAAGTAAGGTTGT